>NC_139148.1:27211225-27698344 GCF_964270905.1 Leucopleurus acutus | reverse complement strand
GGTAGTGTTTCTGGATGTAGAGCAGGGGTAACTGTGGTATTGCACAAAAGATTTTGAACTTGAAGTTAGAAGATGTCTTTTCCAGAAACTAGGTGTGTGACCTTAAATAATACTTAACTTCCTGAATCTTAGTTTGTTTTAGCTTTACTCTATAACATGAAGTGTCTACCTATGTCTCAGGGTTACTGACAAAATTAAATAATTAATAAGAAATTTTATAGACTGAAAAGTGCTATATGAGTTTTAAAGCATTGCCATTATTTTCTCTCTAGAATTTTGACCTTACTTATGTTAGAGAATGTCTGAATCTAGAAAATTTAACCTACGAGCAGCATCTGGCTTTAAGAGAAGTATGTTCATATCTTTATTCAAAATACTGATCATACATATATACCAAAACATAAGTTTTTTTCAAATACTCTGTGTTTTTAAGGATTTAGTGTGGGCAAAAGGAAATTTTATCAGCTATATTAAAGGGAAAAACATCTGAAGAAATGAAGATTATGAGGGAGAACTGAGTTGATCTAAGTATAGAACTTCAAAATGTAAGCAAATGTGAGGTCAACTGATGGCATTTTTTTCTCACAAAATAGTTAAGATTACTGAAAAATTGTTTAGGTAAACAATATAGAGAATCCCAAATTCTATGTTTCTTCAAGTCTAAGGTTCACCATTATCCATTCGGCAGTTTTTTATCACCCACTTATTATACGAAAAGCACTGGAATAAGTCTTGAGAAGAAACTAAGACAGTGCTTTAAAAAGCTGTCTGGAGTAGGCACAGTGAAGTTTTGCTTTGAAGAGCCCGTATTTTCCAGTACTGTCCATTATAACATTAAGATAGTTTGCTGAAATTCTTACCCTGTGGGTGTATCTGCCTGGGGTGCTAAAATTGTTTAAAAACTTTATGGCTCAGTGATTTTTACTTAGTCATATAACGGTAGCTTTAGAGATGGCAGAGACATTAGGTGTCATGTATTTCGAACACTTCACCTAATAGACAAAGACATTGAGCTCCATTTCTGAAATTCAGTAGATACGTAATAGCAGAGCTAAATCAAGAACCTCTAGGGGTTAGAGTTTTTGTTTATGCATGCCGTTGCTTGGGAATTAAAAACAGTGCCTGTTTGCTGAGTTAAACTGAAATTTTTCTTTGGGGGAAAAAACAACCACAAAAGTAGACTTAACTTCCAAACTATGTGTCACAACAAACTAAAATAATTTCTGTAAAAATAAAGGCTAAAGCTTTCTATAGAGCCAGGAAGCCTTCATGAAAAGGAGACTAAAAAATGTCTTAAGGGCTTTCCATATATATGGAGAAAGCTAAATGAGTAAACTAGTTACAAGAGCAAATTTTAATGTAGTAAAAACAATAATACTAGTAATAGTAAAGCTCTCACTTATTAATTGCATATTATGGACATATTGACTACGTAGTTTCTCATTCCATCCTCAGTTTAAATCACATATAGGACAGATTACCTCTCCAATGAAGGGTCAATGAATGGAAGGTAAATGCATGAGCAAACTAAATTTAGGTGTATTATGTCTACCGCATGGACTGTTGTTATCTACAGGACTACAGCTCAGTCCTTCATGGAAGACAGACAAAACTGTCATCCCTATTCTAAAACAACTAAGGCCCCAGACTTACCTGTGCTGCTTATAGACTGCAATGTGAGATAAAGGACATACGTTTTTATCATGGATTTAACAAACTAAAATATTTTTTTTAAAAATTTAAAGATTGAGAAGTTTAATTAACTTGAGAGTTTCTGCTGGTGGGTATAAAGATGATTTGTTACCTCCCATAACCTTGGTGAAGGAAAATTAGTGTTTCTTCCAGCCCTAGAAGGTGGATGACCATGAAGGGCCCCATTCCTTTGGGAAGACATTCTAGCCCCTCATTGCCTTTTTAATAGTTTATTACTTAATATTCACCAAGAAAAGTAGATGGGATTATTTTTTCAGACCCTTTTAAGGATAATTTATTCTGATTGGCAGAGGCATACCTTTTAGTGCATAAATAGTTCCCTTCCTGCCCTCTTGATAAACATCAGCACAGAGAACAATCACGAAGTAATGACATTGAATTAAAAGACATCAGAGAGGCAGCAGTGACCGACATTTATTAAAGTAAAAGGACAATGTAAACAAATGTAACTTGCATCCTGCTCTTAAGATTAACAGTCAGGGTCAGGCTTCGACTGTCATGGTGGGCGGGAGCTTCTTCAAGTGGAAATCCCCAGTCAAGGTTCTGCTGCACCCAGAAAAGAACAGCTTGCAGAAATCATGTCATTCCTTGTACGTGCCAAACTGCTGGCCATAGTCTATCGCGAGGTTTAGTTTCCAGGGAATGAGATCAAGAAATCATGATCTGAATTCCTAATTAACGCTTAGAATTTCTCAGAATGATAGGTGCATGACAGTCTTCACTTTCGTGCAGTGGAGCAATAGGAATTGATCACACAATATTTTTAAGTCACTCCTTTAGATTTATATTATATCAATGAAACCATGTCAGACTATCTGTGTACTTGTACTTCACAAGTAGCTACTCAATAAATAAGGGATTAAATCATCCAAAATGACTTTTTCCTCTGATTTCAAAAATATCATCTGAGATAAGATTATTGAAGTTGTTACTCTTGTTACTCTTCTTTCTGAACCTTTGTTATGCCAGGAGGGACAGATGGCAAAATCAAAAATGATTAGAGAATCAGTGGAGTGGGGGGGAGGGGTGCCTGCCCAGTGAGACCTGCTAGCATCTTCCCTGAGCAGTATGTTAACCCATGACAGCTTTAGAAATCTGTACCCCTAAATTGCTTGACATCCTGAGACACACCTGACGCTTCCTACTTTGATTGTCAACAGCATTCTCTGGTCTGCTCACTCTCAATCTCAAGGATCAAATTTTAAAATGCAAATAAATGCATCCCTTTTCCCCCCTTTCCAATTCCTTTTTGTTTCATGAAGGTACATGTGATAAAATTTGCCCTTTTAGATATACAGTGTGATGAGTTTTGACAAACGTATGCCGTCGTGTAACCACCACCACCACAATCAAGATAGACAATATTCTCATCACCTCGAAATGTTTCTTCATACCTTTCTTGCAGTCCCCTCCCCACCCAGCCCCTGGCAAACACTGATAAGTAAAAGCACTTTTAATCTGAAAAGCATTATATGTATATGGTGGTATTAGTGGTAATAATAACAAGATCTATTCATTGGTTCTCTCTGCTTTTTTGAGCATCTATATGTGCCAGTCTGTATGTAATGCATTATGCCGTAGCCCCTCCCTTCAAAGGGTAAGCCAATGGAAAACTAACAGCCCTATCTAATAGAAGATTCTGCAGTGCTAGAAATTTCTATAATGTGGCTATTGAGCACTGGAAGCGTGCCTAATGGAAATGAACTGAGTTTTTAACTTTATTTCATTTTAATTATATTTATATAGCCACATGTGGCTAGAGGCTAATCTATCGAAAAGCACAGCTTCTATACAATGTGATAATTTGATATGTTATAAAGCAAGGATTTAACCAAGGGCTAAAACCTGAACATCATCAGTGTTATTGGTGTTATCTTATATAGGGTAACCTTTTAATAGAAAAAAAAATTCTTTAAATAGTCAAAGACCTGAGAAAGTTTTCTTCTCAAGGGAACATACATTGACTTTTAAATTTAAAATATGTAAGAACCGGCCTTTAAGGGTAATTCATGAGAATTTCCTTTGGGTTTCTCATCCTTATTATATACATAAATGTCTAATTTTGGGTGGAAACTTATAGATCGCTGTTCTTATGTGGTTCAGCATTTCATGTGGTTCAGCCTATTCTTTGCTCTGATAAAGACATAGATTAAGTAGAATTCGTTTAAGTTATCAGAAAAAAAAAATGTGTCTTCATGGTATAGAAGGCATTTATAATGTTTTAAATATTCACTTTATAAAAGGTCCAGAGTACTGTGCAATGCTGGCTGTCATAGTCTACCAATCATGTATCCAAAAGCCATTTTTATATCTGTTTCTAATTGTGTATGAATATTTCAAGGTCCACAATTTGAAATTGCCTTCAGGTTATTCGAAGACGTTTTAACCATCTGGTCACTATGGGGTCATACAATGTGGGGAAGTCTCTCCAAACGTAAAGGGTTTATTCAAAATTGTAACTGTCTTCTGAGGAAAAGAATAAAAAGCTCCAATTCTGGATTTTGAATACCCATTATCTATATAACTGTGGTGAGAATGTGCAACTAATAGGAACACATTCTAGGGAGGAACGAATTGAAAAGTACCTTGGTTGTGAGTGAAATTCCACTTCAGGCACTATTGCTATTGAAACCATCATGCTAATTTTATCCCATATGATCCCTAAGCTATTTCAGAGACACTTATTATCCATTAGGAGCTCGCTCTATCCACTGGCCCATTCACTTTATCACAGTATAATACGGAACACTCTCTGGAATTCAAGCAGTAACTATTAACTGGTTGGCTATAGATCTTTACTTTTGCAAATTCCTTCTTTTCCTGGACATAGCAAAAGGAATTGTTTCAAAGTTGTTCAATTAGTCCCTAGACTTACTCTAGAAAAGTAGAGCTAACAGTAAGGTAATAGATCTTATATGTTAGAAATAACCAATCATTTACGCTGAAATAATTTGGACACTTTTCCTTTAATATTTTTTTCCTGTTTTGAAGCTAATGGCCATTTAATTATTAAGA
Source organism: Leucopleurus acutus (assembly GCF_964270905.1). Lineage (NCBI taxonomy): Eukaryota > Metazoa > Chordata > Mammalia > Artiodactyla > Delphinidae > Leucopleurus > Leucopleurus acutus. Next base: position 27,693,616 of record NC_139148.1, on the reverse strand, counting down.
TTAGCCATACTCAAAGGGTAAATTCACATTCAAATGGTATTATTTTGTTTTATTTTTTTCTTTTTTTTAACATCTTTATTGGAGTATAATTGCTTTACAATGGTGTGTTAGTTTCTGCTTTATAACAAAGTGAATCAGTTATACCTATGTTCCCATATCTCTTCCCTCTTGAGCCTCCCTCCCTCCCACCCTCCCTATCCCACCCCTCTAGGTGGTCACAAAGCACCCAGCTGTTCTCCCTGTGCCATGCGGCTGCTTCCCACTAGCTATCGATTTTACACTTGGTAGTGTATATATGTCCATGCGACTCTCTCACTTTGTCCCAGCTTACCCTTCCCCCTCCCCGTGTCCTCAAGTCCATTCTCTAGTAGGTCTGCGTCTTTACTCCCGTCTTGCCCCTAGGTTCTTCATGACCATTTTTTTTTTTTTTAGATTCCATATATATGTGTTAGCATACGGTATTTGTTTTTCTCTTTCTGACTTACTTCACTCTCTATGACAGACTCGAGGTCCATCCACCTCACTACCAATAACTCAATTTTGTTTCTTTTTATGGCTGAGTAATAGTCCATTGTATATATGTGCCACATCGTCTTTATCCACATCTTCTTTATTGTAAATAGAGCCAGGACATGGAAGCAACCTAAGTGTCCATCAACAGATGAATGGATAAAGAAGATGTGGCACCTATATACAATGGACTATTACTCAGCCATAGAAAGAACGAAATTGAGTTATTTTTATACACTGCTTTATACTTAAATTACATGAAAACATTAGATGGTATCGGTATTACTTTTAGGATAAATTTCTCATGGAAAAGTCTGTAATTTTCATCTATATGTTGGATATGGGTAGAGAAATACATTTAAGAGGTTGTCTGTTTATTTGATGGCATTATAAATTCCAAGAGATTCAATGCTAAAATTAATGAATAACTGTTTTAACTGGAAAAGTGTGGAGTCAGTAATAAGTACTAGGGATTGCCAAAAAATGAAGCGTTTTACCATTGGTTTCTTGATGCTTTGCTTGCACTTCTCTGAATAGACTTGATATTTTTTATTTGTGTTGATAATCATCAGAGTCAACTCTCTGCTTTCAGGCAGGAAATATTTACCAGTAATTTCCCCATGAGCAAAGTAAGGAGATAAATTGAACATGTCTCAAACGTACACATAATGTTAAAATGTACAAAAAATGTCTTTGAGGAAGAACTATTGTCCTTATACTCATCTTCTGTCAGCATGATGTGACTATCTGGAAAGACAAATAATGCTATTTACTAAACACTTTGTTTTTAAAAGTAGATTTCACAGTTTATGGGTTGTAGAATTTCTAAGTACTCTTTTGTGTCTTTCAGTTTGCCAATGAAACTTTTATGAAGGCAGAACTTTTTATCTCTTTTAATGAAATTGTAAGCCTTCTGTGAATTCTTTTATTAAATGTTTTCTGGAGGAAATCTGACCAGGTTAAGGAAATCAGGTCAGGTTAAGACGTGATCCCAGTGGGAAAGCTCAACTGCAGACTGTGATTTAAAATAGGAAAAGATACTGAGTTGTTTTTGTTTTTTTTAATCAGCTTTTCTGTTTTTAACTCTTATGTAATGCCCTCTTTATATATCTTCCATTCCATTAAAATATGTTCACAGGTATGCATTAATTAATGCTTTTCTTGTGAGGATATTAAAATTAACTTCATCTGTCAGGCTGTCTGGGCTAAAAGTACACAGTCATATTTTGGTAACAGTTAAGTCTATGTAAATATAACCACACGTATTGACAATGCTTACCATTTATTTTGTGAATGAAAAGCATTGTAAATATTGTTTGTTCTACTAAGAAAGCCCTACATTTTAATCAGATTTTGTCTGTATTTATGTAATGCTCAAGCATCTGGAATTTTTGAAGTAACAGATTTTTGTGTTTTTAAGTGTTTGAGTACTTAAAATCATGGGGAAAAATCACTAATTTGCAAATTTCTTCCTCTTCATTTTGATGTATTAAAGTGTAATTTTGGTCACAGACTGATGAACAGTGGTAGACTCTATAAACTCTGTGTGTGTGGTGCTGGGTTATTCTCATCCTTTCACTGAATGGAATAGGAGTTCACTTCAGGGCCATCTATACTTCACTGTCCAACGCCTTCTCATGCATAGAGTGTGAACATTAATTAGATGAATTCCATAAAGTGCTTTAAGCTCTTTGGAGAAAGATACTCTCTGAATAATTATTCTTAACTCCCATATGCTCTTATGATATAAACTATTCTGCCAGGAAATCCTTTTTAGGGATTATCACTTAAAATGAAATTTTCGTTATTAAAAGCAGGAAGAATATACATGCACTGACAGACTAAAATATGCTGTAGGCAACAACTGTTTTTAAATATGCAGAAATATTGAACTATGGAGCCATCCGTGCCCCCAAAATACTAAGCAATACTGAAAATTGGTGGCAAGTTTGGAACATTAATCATGGCATTAGGTTGCAATAAAAAAAAAACCTGTGCTCTTTAAAAATAGATGCACATATCTTTATTCTAGAGATATATAACTTTAGGCATAAAAAAAGTACAAAGAGAATTATGTTATGGCTGTAATTAAAGTATGCTTAATTTACTCAATAGACAACGAGTCTTTTTTTTTTTTTTTTTTTGGCTGCATTGGGTCTTCCTTGCTGCACGCGGGCTTTCTCTAGTTGTGGCGAGCGGGGGCTACTCTTCGTTACGGTGCGCGGGCTTCTCGTTGTGGTGGCTTCTCTTGTTGCGGAGCACGGGCTCTTGGTGCCTGGGCTCAGTAGTTGTGGCTCAGGGGCTCTAGAGCACAGGCTCAGCTGTTGTGGCGCAAGGGCTTAGTTGCTCCGTGGCATGTGGGATCTTCCTGGACCAGGGGTCGAACCTGTGTCCCCTGCATTGTCAGGCGGATTCTTAACCACTGCGCCACCAGGAAAGTCCCGACAGCAATGAGTCTTTAAAGAGGTACTTCTCAATCTTAGTTACACGTTGGGAATCCCCCAAGAAGCTCAAAAAAAAAAAAAAAAAAGCTATGCATGGGACTCACTTGCAGATACTCTGATGTAATTTGGTCAGTGTGAGGCCTGGGAATGGGAATTTTTAAAGGCTCCAGTAGTGAGTCTAGTGTGCAACCTAGGTTTACCTCAGTTCAGCCTAAGAGCATGAGGGACATCTCGTCTGATCCAATACCTGGATGTTACAGATGAAGACCCCATAAGACTCAAGAGGGCAAACTGACCAGTCCAAGCCTGAATGCACAAATACAAGATCCAGTATGAAGGGCCGCTTGTTGATTCTGCCCAATGCAGGCAACAGAATTATCTTTAGGGTTCACCCAATTCAGGCACCTCTTTGCAGCAATACTTGACTGAGATTCTTCTAGTTGGATCATTATGAGGGCAAAAAGAAAAAAAGATGAATTGAAAATAACTAAACCCATATTGTTGAATGGAAGGTAAAGAGTTTTCAGGTTATAACTCATGAATCCATGGAAGTGCAAGGACCTTCCCTTTTCCCTTGGTATAGATGATGTCACTGTATTGGTGTAGTTATGGTCCCTTGTTTCTCAGTGTTAATGCTGGTTTTGAGATAATTTAGCATTTATTAAGCACATTATCTACTTCTGCATTCATTTATTTACTCACTAATTCATTCATCCTGTTTTTATTGTTTTGGGTTTGCTACATGCTCGACCTCTGATGCTAAAGATACTACAGTGAACAAGAAACAGTCCTGAAATTTAAGGAATCGAGCCTTCCAATTACTGTCTTTTATCACAACTGATATAAAATCAAAGGCCCACTTTTTTTCCTTATTAGGAATTGCTCAAAGTTAAGTGTTTAAAATATGGATTTTGATTCAACTAGAGAAAGTTCTGCAACTCTATTTCTATTGACCTTGTTGTTTTTCTTCCTAATTTCCAGTTTATTAATCTGCACAATTTAGGGCTTAGAAAGGGTGCGCTATTCCCTATAATTGGCTTTTTGAATGGTGTTTGGAGTTCATTTCTGTCCTTGGAATTTGGAGTGATGAACACTAAATAAACTGTTTTAAGACTAAGTTGTTTCTAGAAGGTTCTTCCAAATCTTCCATAGTTCTTATCCCTGTGGATGTTTCCTGATAGTGATTTTAAGTATCCTAAGTAGAGAGAGGTCAATGAGCCTTGCTTTGCCTCCTCCGAAGCACTGGTATTTCAAAGATTTAAATTTACTGTATGTTGATTATATTAGCACTAGCACTCTTGGCAAAATTCTAATTCACACTATTTTCCTTTTTCCTATTCTTTTTATACCAATGTTGTGTTCTTCGGCAATCATAAAACCATGGCCAGTCACTTTTGTTAAGGAGCTCAGCAATGTTTGTACATTTTTTAATGTGACTTGAAGGTCTCTTTTGTCCTTTATACATTTTTCTGTTTCTCAGCAAGGAAGATTCAGGCAAAAGAAGAAATGGTAATCAAATACAGTGTGTACTACTGTGGTTGTCATTAGTGGTATAGGGAGAAATAGAAAATAGTGTCAAAGATGCATTTAACCAGTAAATGAGGTCTTCAGAGTCTCCACAGATGCCGCCCCTTCTACGAAAGGCAGTTAACACATAAGTGCAAAGTTGCAGTGTATCAGTTTGGCTATAAACTTTAGCTAATGTGAAAATATGGAACTGTGTTGTGGAGTGCACAAAGAAGAAAACTCATTTTTCTTAATTATCATCAATTAACATTTACTGAGTGACTACCCATGAGAGAAACTTAATTTGCTACTGAACAGTTAGTTATTTGCACTGTTATTCATTCTTCTCTCCCTCCCTTCCTGCCTTCCAGTCAACAAAGAAAAATAGATACAGTAATTTCTAGTTAGCCAGTGCTGGACTCTAATGTGAAATCTTCAAAGATGTATTAGAAAATATCCACCGAATGCATAACTTTTCATTTCTGTTTGCATTTTATTTTTCTTAATAGAAAATGAGATTTTTCTTATTGTAGAATTTGAAAAAAGTGGGAAAGCACACCAAAGACAAATAAAAGCAGCCATAATGCTACAAACTTACTGACATTTTTGCACATTTTTTCTTGTTTCTAATGCCTTCATTTTGCTAAGGCATCTTCTCAACCCTTAGATTATTCGCTGGTGATTTTCAAATGTTCCTACTCAGTTTTCACCCTGTGGACTTATTTTACTACCTCTTGCCCCTCTGCCATAAAGGAATAAATCAGTATTTCAAATAAATAAATACAAATTTAATATCTTACACAGCCACACATGCAACTTAGAACTTCAGGAGTGGCGTCGTGTCCCCAGCGTCCCACGTGAGCTGAGAAGCACTGTAATGAAGGAGACCAGTGATACTGCCCACGCTGTTGACAATGCCTCTTCATTCCCAAAGAACTATTTGGAGCTTTAAAGAAATGTCTCCGATCCCTTTGAGTTCTTTAACTTCTCTTGAGTTCACTTTGAGAAACAGGTACAAGGACATTTCTGACTTGGCTGTTTTTAAACCTGTTAGAGCAATTCCATTGATGTTTTGTGGGCACAGGATTGCAATGAAGCGATCAACAGGGAGAAAATCATCTCCCTGTACGTGCGTGGTTAATCTGGAGTGGTGAGGTCAGATATAAAGCAAGTGCCTGCTCCCGTGGCTCTGGAAATAAAACGATTTCTGAGGGCTAATGACATCCCAGTGTTGTTGTGCAAATGACTGTTGTACAGCTTCAGGTCAGTTCTTCTCGAGTTAGTCTATGTCTGTGGGAATCCCATCTCTTGGGGAGCAGCCCTGCGCCTTGTCAGGTGCTGAGCCCACAGAAGGTTAATGAGAAAAGAAGGCCTTTTGCCAGACTGTTCTCCAGATGATACATGGTGTTATTAGTTTGGGCTCCTTAAGAGTTCTCTCACCTGTCCTACCAACTTAAGCGTGTTTTATCGATGTCAGAAGATTTTAATGGAGAAGTAAAATATGTAGCAGGAAAGGAATAGCATTCGTAGGAATTGTACCTAACTTACTTTTGTACCTTCGGCTCATTCGTAGTCATTTTACTTCTCAGGTCGTCAGCCGACTTTTGTTTGCATACAACAGGCACAGACCTGTCACTCCTATTTGTAGCACAGTTAGACAAAAACTGATACACTTTCATTGTCTTCCTTATGCAGTTTAAGTGCTGCAAAATCTCCCAGGCGGTATCATGGGCAACTTAGGGATAAAATCCGAGATTTAAAGGTACCTGGTTTCCCACACTTCTCACAGTTGTCACTTAGGGTGTATAAAATTCCTTAGCTTTCTTCTGTAGTTTATGGAGTCTCGTGGTGGGAATAGCAGGTTTTTAGCTAAAATTATTAGGCTGTCGAGTTGGGTCTCTTGTGCATCCTTAGGAGCTTGCATTATTTACAGAGGCCGGGCTATCATTTTAAATCCTGTTGCTTCGAAGCCCGTTATCACTACTGACAAACTCTTCTAGCCTGTGATCTGTTTTCCTCTGTTTGCTTCCATTTATTTTCCCGAACAACCAGCTGAACAAAGATTGACATAACTTTTGTTTAAACAAACCCTATACAGTTTACTCTTCAGCCAATATTGCAGACACTTTCGAGACAGTTACATATTCCTATTTTAGTCCCAGATTCTGTTTATATGCGAAAATTTCTTTTGTGCCCACATTCCCATCTTTGTCTATAAGTCTCTTATAGACTCACATGAAAAACCAGAAACCATGGCTACTTATAAGTCATTAATAATGAGATTTTGAGCCACTGTCTCTGCTTGTACATTCTTCATTTCACATAATATAGTCTCAAAAGACCACAGAGAATTCAGCCTCGCTTATCTCTGGGCTGCAGATGGTGGTTTCTAGTCTTGCCCATTCCCAGTGCAGCTTGTTTGCCATCCAGGAGTTGATTTTGTTTCCATCTGACGTGAGTGAATTAAAAAGATTGAAGATTGACAAGCAACAATGTTCTTATTAGAAAAGTAATCAAGGTTTAGAGCCTGTCTCTTATGAAACTGCTGGCATCTGAAAACACCAAGGGCTTGCCTACCAGTGACCCAAGCACCTATTTAGGGTCTCCTGCATGATGATGGAACTAAAGTGATTAACATACTGATAAGATTTTCCTAAAATAATCTATTTCAGAATTATTCTTTCAACTCTTAGTTACAGTCTTTTACTTTTCCCAGGGTCTTTTTTCTACCTCTGCAACACATTTAATTACCTAGATTCCCCAACCTGTACCATATTACATTTTTTATGGAATTTTTATAGGGCAATTTATTGGAAGGACGGCCGTGAGTGGCATTATGTTCATTGACAAAGGAATTACTAAATTATATTGAAATCTTTTTAATCCACTGTGCTTCTGCTTAGATAGAAATGCAAATCTGTTCTTCACATTTGCGATTGGATTGAACTTGAGGAGTACTACCATATTGATTCCTTCTGCAAATAAAATATAATTAGATTTCCCCCAAACTTTCTACGTTCTCCCAAGAGACTGGCTGGTTTTGTATTGTAGGCTTTCGGGGAACATGAAGGACAATGCCTTATCATAAAGACCAGAAAGATTTCTTTTTACATTGGTGAAGAATTTTATTTCTAGTATCATTTCCATTCACACCCATCTCCTCTCACCTTCTGTCTAACAAAACATATAAGACCGAAGAAAAAGAGGGGGGAAAGCATAATGATATCCTATAATCTTTCTAATAATATATATTTTACTGTTAGAAATTTATTGTATACCTGTATAACTAAGGCTAGGTACCTGAATATGAATCTTTTTTTTAAATTTATTTTATTTATTTATTTTTGGCTGTGTTGGGTGTTTGTGCTGTGCACGGGCTTTCTCTAGTTGCGGCTAGAGGGGGGGCCACCATTCACTGCGGTGCGCAGGCTTCTCAATGCGGTGGCCTCTCTCGTTGCGGAGCACGGGCTCCAGGCGCGCGGGCCTCAGTAGTTGCGGTGCGCAGGCCTCAGTAGTTGTGGCGCACGGGCTTAGCTGCTCCGCAGCATGTGGGATCTTCCCGGCCAGGGCTCGAACCCGCGTCCCCTGCACTGGCAGGCATACTCCCAACCACTGCACCACCAGGGAAACCCCCTGAATATGAATCTTTTTTTCAGCTCTCTTATTAGATTGCTTTTCAATTACCAATATCTGATTAAAAGCTATCAGAATCTTACATATGCAAGGAATTGTAAGGAGCCCTATAACGCATATAACAAGACAGATCTCTAAAGGCAGAAATATATTTCTTGTGTTTGTTTCCTAAAAATTGATCTAAAGTAGTATTTTCAAATATTATTATAGGCATCAAGAAGTCAATTGGTATTTTTTGTCTTCTGTGAGAAAAGCTCTATGCTAAGCATGTATGAGGAAATAAAAGTATATTAGACATGTTTCCTCCTCTCAAGAAAATGATGTCTAAGAAAAGGATATGGAATATGGTGTACAGATATTTATTATACTGAATACATTGGCAATTCTGAGGCTAGGAAGTTTTTTGTTTTGTTTTTTTTATTAAACATGGTATATGGTATTTAAGTAGGCCTTGGAGTTTAGGAATAGGGAAAAATGGCCTTTAACACAGGGTACGGGCAAAAATCAAGCACAGAGAATGAAAAGTACAATGTACAATTTATTTCCTGTGACCTTACCTATAAAATACCAGTACATAAGGGATATATGCGCAGACATATTTGTTGCAGCATTGTTCATAATGAGAAAATAGAAAGGAGACAAAGGGAAACAAAGAATGACTTTTAATAAGAAAATCATTGAATAAAATTTTAGAACATGTAAACATAGGCTCCTATGCCGCTCTTAAAATATATGAATTTGAGATATACCTGCTGACTAGGAAGCAACAACACAACATGGCATTTACTATAAAAATCACGTGCATAAAAGTATATACAATAAATTATCAATTGTATTTTAAAATATAGATATGTACCTTATTTATGTAGCATGACTATGCTTTCTATGATTATGTAAATTGAAGGAAAATATTAAGTGGAAAACATGAAAATACATAAATAGGTTATTTGAATAGGGAAAGTTTGTAGATGGAATAGGAGAAGGATGAGAAAAGTTAAAAAAAATATAAGAGATCGTATATCACATTTATCTAGCTATTTTAAATTATAAATATATTTTTAAATCTTGCAAAGTAAAATGTAAAAATATAATGCATATTTAGAGGCAGTGATGGAAGATAAATTCAGAGAGTTAGCACCCTTGCCTAAGAATTTTCATAGTCCTTTTGACACAGATGATTGTAATGACCTGACTATAGAGGAAATGCCCTAATTTTAGCATATCTCTTCACAACTTTGATTTTTTGGTTCCTATTAAATGTCTTCAAAACTTCTTTCATCACTGGTTCCTTATCAAGAGGATATATCAGTTTATTCTTAAAAAAATTGGATATAGAAAAACCTAATTTATTCCAACATTAACTCTTCACCATCATTTATGAATTTTATTTTGATTCCTCCTATTGAAATTCAACCTTCTTCCTTCAGATACCCACAGGTCTCCCTCCCTCACTTCCTTTAGGAATGTCTATTAGCTCCCATTACCATGACCACCGTAACACCCTCCAGTTCTCACACTCCATCTCCTTACAGTGTTCTTTATGTTTCTTCATGTTCCTTATCACCTTAGGATATTATACATCTATTGTCTTAGTTATTTATTGTCTGTTTTCTTCACTTAATGTAATTCCCCGTGAAAGCTCACTGCTGTATCCTCAGCATCTAGAATAGTACCTTGTACCTAGGAGACACTCATGAAATAGTTGTTAAAGGAACTCTCAGTTTAGCCACCATATATGTAGTAAAGACTATCTTACAATAAAACAAAATAGTGAAAAAACATAATAAAAAAATTAAAGGAACTCTCAGGGTTAATGTTCATGTAATTGCCAAATCCATTGGCTTCTCTGCCATTTGATCCTATTCAATAACATCCCTAGTCCTCCTTTTTTTTTTTTTTTTTTTAAATCTCAGGAGCCCTTTAGCTGCTGTGATAGTCCTAGTTATATTCCTGGCATATCCCTAAATCCTTTCCCAGCAACTCTCTCCTCCCTCATCTTAAATATGTGCCCCACCAGGTTCAGGCTTGGTGTTTTCTTTCTCTCGCTAACCTCAACTTTGGTTTTATTCCAATCTTTTGGCTTTAGCTATTCCATCTGTTTATCTTTCTTCCCAACTTTATCTCCAGTTCTACTACCGCTCCTACATTCATAAACCCCTAAGGACTTCACACTTGCAGATCCCTCTAGTATGGCAGTCTCCATATGATTTCAACAAAATCATCCCTCTTTCCCCTCCTAAGTCACCCCTCAAGTGACTTTGCTGTTTCATCCAGTCTCTGGATGTTCTGGAGGCACAACACCCCCTCCTCCTTTCTCCCTTCTCTGCAGGCCACACTTTTACTTTTGAAATACCTCTTTTTGTTTTTTCCAAGTTATTTCTTAGATAAAAATCATGCTACCTTACACTGGAACTCCATCAGATCTCATCTCTCTGCCTTTACATTCTCCTTTCCAATGCTTTTGTAATATTGTGATCAGCCCTAAAAATCACTTTTATCATGTCCTTTGCCGGTGCAAACTTTCAGTAGATTGCCTTTATTTACAGGATCTGGTATAAAATTCCTGTTCCTGTTATTCAAGGCCCATTCTAATATGATCTCCAAATCATGCTCTCATACATCTACCCAAGTTTTCTCACTTGCTAATTGTTTTACACGCCATCAACATGACCTGTCAACTTTTAAAATATATTGGGGGCTTCCCTGGTGGGGCAGTGGTTGAGAGTCGGCCTGCCGATGCAGGGGACGCGGGTTGGTGCCCCGGTCCGGGAAGATCCCACATGTCGTGGAGCGGCTTGGCCCGTGGGTCATGGCCGCTGAGCCTGCGCGTCTGGAGCCTGTGCTCCGCAACGGGAGAGGCCACAACAGTGAGAGGCCCGCGTACCGCAAAAAAAAAAAAAAATTGGTTCTCAGGAAAACTCACTTCTCTATCGACCTTTTGTTTGCCATCCATCCTTGAAAATACTTCTCTCTCATCTGAACTATAATCACTTTTGTCTGTACAATCCATATAGAAATTAATCAGGTCCTGCCAAAAGACATGTCTTCCATTGCCTTGAACCTTTATTTAAAACTTCATTTACCTTTTCATATGATTACATCTTGTTTCCTAACATAGTATTAAGCATCTAGAGAGTAATAAACTATTCTTATATTTATTTTACTTCAGATTTCATAGATTGCCTAGTACATGGTAGGAATTCAGTAAACACTTGCTGACCTGAGTTGTTAATGCCTTTGTCTATATAATCTGAGGAAACATTGGTACTAATAAAACTGTACGACAAGGGTTTGAATAAATGAGCCGTTGATTTTTAAAATAGACTGCTTAACTTACTATATTGTTTTCTCATAGTCACAACTTATTTTTTTTTTTGTTTTTTTGGGTTTACAAACATTCTTTTTATTGAAATATATTTGACATATGACATTTTGTAAATTTAAGGTGTATAACATGTTGATTTGATACACTTATATGTTGTAATATGATTGCTATTGTAGGGAGAGTTAACACCTCTATCATGTCACGTAATTTTCATTTCTTTTTCATGGTTGGAATAATTAAGATCTAGTCTCTTAACATGTTTGATTATAATTCAGTTCTGTTGCCTATATTTACTATACTGTGCATTGTTTTTTTTAAATTGAAGTATAGTTGATGCACAATATTATATAAGTTACAGGTGTACAATATAGCGATTCACAATTTTTAAAGTTATACTCCATTTATAGTTATAAAATATTGGCTATATTCCCCATCCTATGTTGTATAATATATCCTTGTAGATAATATCCTACAAAGATAATATATCCTTGTAGATAATAATATCCTTGTAGATAATATATCCTTGTAGATAATATATCCTTGTAGATAATATATCCTTGTAGATAATATCCTTGTATAATATATCCTTGTAGATAATATATCCTTGTAGATAATCCCTGCTTCCCTCTCCCCACTGGTAACCACTAGTTTGTTCTCTATATCTGTGAGTCTACTTCTGTTTTGTTATATTCACTAGTTTGTTGTATTTTTTAGATTTCACATACAAGCGATATCATACAGTATTTATCTTTCTCTGGCTGACTTATTCCACTTAGTATAATATCCTCCAAGTCCACCCATGTTGCTGCAAATAACAAAATTTCATTCTTTTTTATGGATGAGTAGTATATATATACCACATCTTCTGTATGGACACTTAGGTTGCTTCCACATCTTGGCGATTATAAATAAGGCTGCTGTGAACATTGGGGTGCATGTATCTTTACAAATTAGTGTTTTTGTTTCTTTTTGATATACACGCAGGAGTGGGATTGCTGGGTCATATGGCAGTGCTATTTTTAGTTTTTTTGAGAACCTTCATACTGTTTTCCACAGTGGCTGTACCACTTTACATTTCCACCAACCGTGTACGAGGATTCCTTTTTCTCCACATCCTTGCCAATGTTTGTTGTTTGTTGTCTTTTTGTTGATAACCATTCTGCCAGGTGTGAGGTGATATCTCATTGTGGTTCTGATTTGCATTTCCCTGATGATTAGCAGTGTTGAGCATCTTTTCATGTTCCTGTTGGCCATCTGCATTTCCTCTTTGGAAAAATGTCTATTCAAGTCTTCTATCCATTTTTCAATCGGGTTGTTTGTTTGTTTGATGTTGCATTGTGTGAGTTGTATATACATATTTGATATGACCACTTACCAGTCATGTCATTTGCAAATACTTTCTTCCATTCAGTAACTGCCTCACGTCTGTCAAATAGGTGTGTTTGAGCTTTCTTTATACATTGAATAAGGCAGGATCTGTGAACTAAAGAAATTGACAGTCTTTGAAATTTGCTTTAAGAACATTTGTGTAGGAAATCTAATATAGTATAAGAGCAAAGTAAATTGGGCTAGAAGTTGAAATACTAGGGTAATAACAATCTCAACTTCATCAATTTACCTTAAAGTTATTCAGCACAGAAATTAAGTAATTTGTTCATGTGTCAATTTGACTGGGCTACGGGGGTGTCCAGACATTTGATCCAACGTTATTATGAGTATGTCTGTGAAGGTGTCAGTGGAGAGTGTTACCCCTTCTGTTGATTCTGTTTTTCTGGAGAACCCTGACAAATGCAATTTCTCTGAAAATCACTGGCCACTCTTCAGAGTTGAGAAATAGATATAAATATTTCATAGGGTTAATGTGTGGTAGTTTTTCAAATTAATTTATATGCTTTGTAAGCTGTAAAATACAACAGGAATGTAAGATGGTATTGCTCTTAACGTTATTATTTTTAAATAGCATTTTTCCTGTTGAGTCTGTTTTTTTAATGCCTGTGCAAATCTTATTGCCATTTTACTCTAGCTAATGTCCTAAAGCAAAGACAGTATAATGCTTTGTGAGCCAGAACTTCAGACATACCTGGCAACTGTGGGTGCCTTGAAATTAACTACAAAGAAAAATTAACATTAAGCATTGCTTTCTTTGCCCGCTGTACACCTTAACAAATAATACTCTTTTTTCTTAAACCTCCAATATGTGGACCCTTTTCAAATCTTACATTTTAAACTAAAGTTAATGATGGGCTGAAATTAATATATAGAACGCTCAATAGTTATTATCTATTCATAGTACTCAAGAAGTACCTCAGAGCACCTAGTCATACTAAATATGGAAATGTTGTTATATAAACACAGAGGGAAGAAAACATGAGCCGGCTATTAGAGCCCTTTATACATGAAACTTACTAAGACGCCCCCAAATTAAATGCATTTGTTTAGTGCATTAAAGATCAATTGAGTTGTCCACCACTATTCAGTCACAATAGAGTTCTTCCAAAGCTGGGCATAATTACGTGAACAAATATTCCTTTGTTGGCTGTTGTTTGTTGGGTTGATTGATTGACATTTGACTCCCCATAGTCAAAAGCCAGTGGTGAGAAACTTGCCCTGATGATAATAGTAATTCACTGTAACAAGAAAGCCACTTTCAATGGGCTGAATGTTACCCAGGATAGATGTATATAACCTGCTTTAGCAGAAGCTGGGTCAATACGAACAGGCTCTGGCACTGGGCCTAGTTCCTGCTACCATTACTTTTCCTTATTAAGGACAGAAAGTGATTGCCTTGGTGCAGGGCTGAGTTTCCCTTTTATATAATATAGCGAATATTTTGCCATTTCACAGGAGTAGGAAACAGATCCAGAAACATTCCTTATGCTTGTCAAAAGCCCATTCACTGTTATTAGAGGCGTGGACAAAATTTTCTGATCCAGTACAAACATGTCTGAGGGGGAAGACTTAGTCTAAAGTGTTACTTCGAAAAATCAAAACCAAGCATCATTTATTTGCAAAGGAGGCTCTGAAAATCTGGCTACCTCAACATTTGTTGTTGTCCTTGTTGGATCCGAAATCTTTAAGAATTGATTAAAAGGCAATGAGTAACATACAATACTGCAGTGCTTTTGGATCAAATCAGGAGCTAATAAGGACAGCAGGTAATCATCACTTGTAATTTAAGGCTGATTTACTACTCCCAAAAAACTCTACCAATATCTCACATTAAATAATAAAAACTGCTTCTGAAAATATAGGTATAAATGAATATTTAGAAGATAATTTTTATCAGCATGCATAACGGAGCTGGAAAAAAAGAAATTAAAATGTAAGAACCGGGTGCTCACTATAAGATCTCATTTTATCCTCACAGCAACACTAGGTGGTAGGTGCTAGTATTATTATTCCTTTAGTTTTACAAATGAATAAACTGAAGATCAAGTGACTTGCTCGAAGTCAAATAACCGATAAATGGACAAATTATTTTGTCTTCTAAACCTTAACTTCTCTGGAGTTGTATCACATCAATCGCCTGCCATTCTGTGATCAAACACAAATTGCTCTTCAATTTGGAAAACTATGTAATAAGTTGTTGAGTCTGATTTTTCCATCTAGTGGACTGGTTTCTCAAACAAGGCATAAAATATCTGATTTTTAAAAGTTATTTAGACACATGCTAGAAAATAGGCAGCAGGTGAGAGTTACTCCTAACTTTTTTTTCAGAATACTTAGGAGTGGTTCTATTACTACTGTCATCACCTCTATTAAAAACAATTGTGTACTTGTTTAAGGCAGAATAGACATAACAGAGATTTTTGAGTATAAAGACCACAATATTTGAATATGGTTTTGATCTTTCCAATTTTCCCAGTCCCAAGAGAAGATCATAGGCAAATGGATTTAAGAGCAGTGGACAGCTCAACCTCTTCACCATATGGGTATTTCAGCATCTTTCCTCCAACACTCATGAATACAAATAAAGGTCTTAATTGTTTGACAAATCCTGCTGAGCTTTATAAATGATTAAATAGTGATTTTTAAAAAAATAACTCAGTAGCAAACATTATTTCAAGTGTCTTGTACTCATGACACACGGACAGATAAATGGACAGATAGATGACCTTCCCCTTCACACACATACCTATGGACACTCATCTCTATCACAGTTAACAGGATTCAAACATTGTGTCTCACTGAGTATTTTTCTCCACGTGTACACACACACAAGAACATTGTAGTTAATGGAATATTACTCAGCCATAAAAAGAAACAAAATAGTTATTTGTAGTGAGGTGGACATTCCTAGAGTCTGTCATACAGAGTGAAGTAAGTCAGAAAGAGAAAAACAAATACCATATGCTAACACATATATATAGAATCTAGAAAATGGTTCTGAAGAACCTAGGGGCAGGACAGGAATAAAGATGCAGACATAGAGAATGGACTTGAGGACATGGGGAGGGGGAAGGGTAAGCTGGGATGAAGTGAGAGAGTGGCATGGACATATACACACTACCACATGTAAAAGAGCTATCTAGTGGGAAGCAGCCACATAGCACAGGGAGATCAGCTCGGTGCTTTGTGACCACCTAGAGGGGTGGGATAGGTAAGGTGGGAGAGAGACGCAAGAAGGAGGAGAGATGGAGAAATATGTATATGTATAGCTGATTCACTTTGTTATAAAGCAGAAACTAACACACCATTGTAAAGCAATTATACTCCAATAAAGATGCTAAAAAAAAAAAAGAACATTGTAGTTTTAGTTCTGTCTGTTTAAGCTTATTTTTAATATTGAGAAAGGTGTTATGGTGATTGTGTTTTATTTTATTTTTACCTACAATTTTTAAAGTTCAGCATCCAAAATTTTGAAAACTCATAAAAGTATTTTTTAAACGAAAACGCTCATAATCTTTCTCTCCATATATTGCCATTAATAGGTTTGAACTTTGCTTTCAAACTTTCAGTGATTTTTTTCAGAATTTTTTTTCTATTAAAAAAGTAGAATAGTATTACATATACTATTTTATCTTCTATTATTTACTATTTTCCTCATATTTCATTTAATCATTAATTATACATTTTAGTTTAAAAGGCAATATAATAAATCTCAAAATGAATAATTATTCTCCAATTATTGGGCATTTGAATTGTTTCTAAATTTTGGTTATTGTAGTGACCATTCTTGTTCATGAATCTGTACAGTTAAATTCATTTCATGCCACCCTCCCTTGCATCCAAGTGGCTTCAGCCATTCTTGTTTTCTTCTAGCTTCTTTTTACTCACACATTTACAAACCCTTTCTTGACTAGGAAATTCACACATTCTATTTTCTGTATCAGGATAAACAGTTAACTCTATGATTATTTGCACATCTTCCATTTCAATAACCTCTTCACAAAAGCCTTTCCAGGCCATCTAATAAAGTTATCTAACAGTTCCCAAAATACTGGGCATTTCCTCCACTATTTTCTTTTTAACAGTGTTCTATGTTGTTCTTTCATAGCACTTATCACAATGTGTGTGTGTGTGTGTGTGTACGTACTTATTTGTTTATGCCCAGATTGAAATGCCATGAGGTCAGAAACTGTCTCATGTAAGATGCAGCACACTCAATAAAAACTTACTGAACAAATTAATTGATTATTCTAGTCTTATAGACGAATGGTTACCTTATTTCTTACTTTTGTATATTTAGATATATAGAACTAAAGAGATAATGTTGGTTGTCAGTTAAAATCTCAGTGTCAGGATTTAAGCACGTGAGAGCTCTCTCAACTTCATCCACACTTACCCAAAGGCTGTTACGTAGTGGCAACATAACTATTTAACTAAATGTTGATTTTCATATTAAAAAAAATAGAGTTGACTTTTCAAAGCAATTTTTTAACGTAACCATCCATGCTGAGGAGCGGGGCATTTCTTTTTTAATATTGACAAATTGGTAAATAGAGAACGCATTGCTATATTCAGAGATTTCTGAATCATCACGCAGAAGTTTTGTTTTTGGCTTTCAGTATCGAATGGCAGGGCTTCAACCAAATAACCTTCATGTGCTTAACTAAGAATAGTAGAAGATAGATTTGTTCATGCTTATGGCCTCTTGATTTCTTCTATTTTTGTGAACTCTCTTTTTGAAAGAAATAATAGTGACTTATTACCACATTTTCACATTGTTTCTGTCTCTTATGGTGATCTTCAAAACGAAATATGCTTTTAAATCCTTACAAAATGAAATTATTCTTCCTATATCGTTGGTTTTAATGGCATGTGTGAGGTTTGTTGACCTGTCATCGTCACAGTATAACCTATTACTATAAGAACACATTGAAACAGATCATCCCACGCAAATGTTGGCCTAGGTAGACATCACTCAATTGCAGCAACATTTCAGATGAGCCTCATTCAACCTTCTGTTTTTATAGAGAAAAATATAATGTGCACATTTTCATTACTGAAGATTGGCCAATATTATTTATTGAAAAATGCTCGTTTAAAAACGTGTCCATTTGTACAACACGTGGTCTGTCCCTATAATATCAATAATATAAATGTAAGAGTAAAGCGTCCCCTATGCACCAGTGTGTACCTTACCAGCAAGTGCATCTGAAAGAAATTAGAGCCTTGTTTGTATTTTTTCATCATGTTAGTACAGGACTTTTCAATAAAAATAAATTGCTCTTGAGCATATTTGTTTGGATAACAAAAAAAGAAAAGATCAATCTGATTGATAGTGGACAGAATTTTCATTAAGTTTAACAGCAAAAACACCACAATTGCATCATTCACCTGCTTGTTTCAAAGGAAACAGAAAATTAGATGCAGTGAGCTCTACACAAATGTTCACTATGCATATTTTAACCACTAAATACATTATCAAGAATCATGTCAGCATGACATTCTAATATAACAGCTTTACAAGAACATGTAATCCTGTATAGGAATGCTGTGGTCCTCTCTAAATCAGCTTCAAAAATTTTGGGGGTTGATATTTTTCTCATTATTTTGATCCATGTTTTTTACCTAATGATCACATTTAATTAAATATACAAACGCTATCAAATGGGAAGACAAAATAGTTTTTTTTAAATAGGAAAACCTGTATCAAATAAGCTTTTTCTCCCAAGAGCTATAATAATGAAAAACTTGGTTTATTATGTTCACAATAATTTAAACATGTATGCAATTTGCCCAGTTTTGTGTATTTTCTACTTTTCATCCGTCTGCATATCCCTGTAATATCTAAGTACTTGAGTCAGAAAAGAGGCAGTACTGAGTCGGGGGAATCTCACTGAAACGTGGTGATAATCTAGAGCCTGCTCCTGTTTCTGATACCTGTAGGATGAGGTAGACAAGCCATTTAGGCTCCCAGTTCCTCACCTTTTTTTAAACTATTTGATTGAGGTATGGTTGATATTTATAAAGCCATACATGTTTAATGTATACATTTGATGATATTAGAAGTAAGTACGCATCTGTGAAACCATCGCCACAGTCTATGCCATAAACGTATCCATCACCTCCAATTCTTCATCTTTAATGTGGGGATAGTAACACATTTTTTGCTTACCTCATGCATTTGTGTGGGTCTCAAATGAAATAATCATCTGATAGCACTTTATAAAGTATGTAAGGGTAATATATTATCCCTATGAGATAATAGTAATAATTCTCTTAGCATAGTGTTAATAATATCTTCACCTGTTTGACACAATTTTCTATATGATACATGACGTTCCTGGTTTGAGCAAAGGATCATACTGGGAGCAATGAGTAGGTAGTTACTTAAGTTGTTGCTGAATCTGGAATGTATTGTGAATGTCTCAGATTGATCCTCTCCCCCATCTTTCTTTTTTTTTTTTTTTAACAACTTTCTTTCCACGTTGAGAATATGATAATGTTGTAAATGTAAAATACAAAGATAGCTTTGTTTGTCTTTACTGATTGAACATCTAAAGTGCTTACTTTAAAGGAACAAATTGAGTTTTAGGTTTTATTGATTTATACCCTCCTCAATCCACAAAGGATCTGAGACAGTGTATAACAAAACTTCAAACTATAAAATGAAATACTAATAGAAAAAATGGAACAAGCGAGTTACACACGAACGTTTTATATTAAGGTCAGGGATAAGGAAAAGGAACATCAGTATGGGAAAAGGGTGGCATAGAGTGGGAGTTTGAGGAAGTGCCTCAAAACCATGACAGTCCTTATTAGCTGTTTATTTTGAACGTCAAAACAAGATAAGAGCCATTTCCAGCTATTTTCCTAAAATATGTTTGCTGTCGTAATTCTAAGTTGTCCTCACTTGAGTATTTGCCTTAGTTTTTAGAAAAGGCAGCATGTTCATAGGGCATCAAGTAAACTGGACCTATGGAACTTTACAAAAAATGCTTTTCCTTTAGATTTTCATGGTAGACGTTGATTTATTCTAAACTAATATGTAGAAAAATACCATTAAAGAAAGCTGTGAAGTGATGATATTGATATTAGAGGAACTTAATGACATTATTTGAGATGTGATGAATTATCATTTACAATTTGAGGTGTATCTTGTCTACTGTACATGGCTGTATTCTTAAGTACGTTTAATAATATCTACTTGAGCAAATAATATAGTGAATTATATTTACAAATGCTGCAATCTCAGTAGATAAAATGAGATAGCCTTATTTTGAAATACTGCATTTGAATAATTAAAATACAGCAATGGGAAAGGCTATGTTGTGTGTTCTCACTCTTAAGTAAAAATTCCAGATAAAATATGTTGTTTGAGTGAGTTTATATTAATTTTCCAAATGAATATAAGCTATCTTTCTGATTGAAATAGTATACTTTTTCATTGTAAAAATACATTCAAAATTATGAAAGAAAACCAAGAGTAAAAATCATTAATAATCTCATTTCCCAGAGATCACATTTAACATTTTTCTTGATACTCATCTAGTCTAACTCTAACATGCCTCTCTTTTCAGAAATTGCCCTCCTACGTAGATTCTTCAGAGTCCCTGAATCTTATTTCCTCTTGTTCTATTCTTGTGTAAAGAAAACGTATTTTTGCCATGTCAAATACACAGAGTGGTTCATACACCAGATCGTTGTCTCTGTTCATTATTAACCAAAGGTCCTCGAATTTGTTCAGGTGGTAGGCAATTGGACTTTTTGCTGCACCTTGTAGAATACAATGAAGTATTTACAGGGTTACTTCATTTTTGCAACTGGAGACAATTTTATTAGCTGAAGAAAGAAATTATTTTAAATTGCTTAGAAATGTGGAATTCAATTTTCATACTGCATAAGAGATTAAACCACAAACACAGGCACGCATGCCCACCATGAGAACAAGTTGTCATCCAAACCCAAATGAGCCACCTCACATTGTCTTTGCTAATGAGTATTTGTTTGCACCTTGTTCAGTCATCCAGAAAAGCTCTTTAGCAGGAATAGATGGAAACCAGTTGCACTGACTTCTTCCCATTTTTGAAAATTGGGATGACATTTGCTCATCTCCAGTGATAACATAGTTCCTCAAAGACCACTGACAGCAGGGTAGGACCATACTGTGCAAGTTCTCTCATTTGCCCAGAATATAATTGGTCTGAGGCCAGAGATTTTGGCTCATTTAGAGCAGCAAGGTGCTCTTTTAAAACTCCCTCACCTATTTTGGACTTCATTTCTCTCATACAGTTATGCCTTTTCCAGTCTGATGAACATTGTCCCTGACAGAGCAGACAAGCAGAGGAGCTGGGCATTTCTGCTCTCTGTGTCATCTCTATCCCTCACCTTCCCCTTCTGCCCCAATCAGTGACCCTATCTCTTTCTGGTTCTTCTTTCTCCAAATGAAAGTGAAAAGGCCCTGGATGTTGTTTTTAACATCGTCACAAGTCTTGCTCAATTCCAGGCTCAACTGTTCCTCACTGTTTCTATATTGTTCTTGATAGTATTTGCCCTCAGTTATGCATCTCTTATTTCATCCCATGTTGATACACTTTTAGAATCTGAGCTCGTTTAGGATCCCCTGTGTGGTGGCATGCATCTTGTTAAACACCACACTGCTTTATAAGACCTCTTTGGGATTATTTGCGATTATGTTGTCACAATTTTATTTTTGAAAGTCTCACAGGCTTCTTGAGCCATTTTCTCTTTCAGAATTTAAGATCATGGGATCACTATGCTTTCCCCCCTTCTTAATCTAAGAAGATTAGATTAATTAATCTTAATTAATCTTAATCTAAAAGATGGATGCCACTTTACTTGTCTTAACAATTGTTCAAATCGATCATAGTATATAGGGATAAAAAAAATAGTATAACATCCCTGATGGTTCATTAAGTCTGTCCCTGTATAACCTGATCAGTCTTCTGAACTCTCTTAAATTCTGTCTGCAAATGACAGAGGTTTGGCAATCAGCCTTTCTTAGTTTTCTTGTATAAGGAACATCTATTGATATATGTGCTTTGTGAAGTGAGAGAGAAGTTAAATTTGTTAGAAATCTTCATTCTTAACATGGCTAAGGTAGTGTTTAAGTGAGGAGAGACAAGTATTTGAAAGTGATATTATTCTTCTTAATAGAAGTAAAATTTATAAAACATAAAACAGACTTATTTGGGAGGGGAGGAAAAGCTTATTCTTATATAAAATTTGAACCTATTCTTCATTTCAGTCTCTCAAGACACTTTCACTTAATATTCAGATTCTGCCATTTCATTTATTTTCTATGCTTTCTTGATCTGTATGACTGTAGCAGATAAATAAGGAAGTGTAGAAGGATGTCCCAAGAACTGGGAAACAAAGATATTGTGTTCAATTTAAGTTTGTCAAGTGATTCCACTCGTAAAACCAACAGCTCAATTGAAAAAAAAAAATAAATAAACATTTCCATTGCTTCATGCCACATTCCAGTCAATTCCTACTCCCTGTAGGCATCTGTTGTTATCATTTCTATCACCATAGATTCGTTTTGTCAGTTCTTGAATCCATATAGATGGAATTGTGCAGTATGTGCTATTTTGACCAACATACTACTTTTGAGAGTCATCCATGTTGTGAGTATATCAATAGTTCACTCCTTTTTATTGCTGGTTAATATTCACATTGTATAAATATACCACAATTTGTGTATTCTTCCGTTGATGGACATTCAGGCTGCTTTCAGTTTGGGGATATATGAATAAAGACACTATGAATGTTTGTGTACAAGTCTGTTTGTGAGCATATGTTTTCATTTCTTTGGGGTAAATACCTAGGAATAGAATGGCTGAGTCAAATGTTTAAATTTATAAGATAGCACAAAACACTTTTCTAAAGTGGTTGTGCCGTTTTATACTCCCACCAGTGATGGTGGAGCTGTCCCTTAGCTCTACATCCTACCAATATTTGATCTTAAGAGTCCTTTTAATTTTTGCCATTTTGTGGGATTTGAAGTGGTATCTTGTTGCGGTTTTAATTTGCGTCACTCTGATGACTGACAATATTGAACATCTTTTCATGTGTTCACTGGCCATTCATGAACAGAGATCATTTGCCTTCTTATTGGGTGAAAGTAATATTTTGAGGTCATTGATATAACTTGGAAACTGGAAATGACAGAGACATTTCCCTGCTTTTTAAAAAATTGTCTCTGAAGACTCCATTGCACAGCAGTGTTGCTGCTTGGACAGCGGTACATTGCCTTTGTAGAAGCCCTGCTCCATGGACATCCCTGTCACTAATATGAAGTGGCAAACATTTTAATTTTCTTTGACTAGTTGCTGAAGATTGTCTCTTCAGAGCCATCACCAGTAACTTGTTGCTTAGAAGCCTACTAGGTGTTTTAAAATACAGAAATATAATCATCATTTTTACCACATGTAGTATGCTTATTCATTTAGTTATGTAGCCAACAAACTTTTACTGATTAATGTGGTGGAACACTCAAACATAAAGAAAACAGTGTCCTGGGCTTCCCTGGTGGCACAGTGGTCAAGAATCCGCCTGCCAATGCAGGGGACACGGGTTCGAGCCCTAGGCCAGGAAGATCCCACATGCCGTGCAGCAACTAAAGCCCACGTGCCACAACTACTTAGCCTGCGCTCTAGAGCCCATGAGCCACAACTACTGAAGCCTGTGTGCCACAACTACCAAAGCCCAAGTGCCTAGAGCCCATGCTCCGCAACAAGAGAAACTACCACAATGAGAAGGCTGTGCACCGCAACGAAGAATAGCCCCCGCTCGCATCAGCTAGAGAAAGACCGGGAGCAGCAACAAAGACTCAAGGCAGCTTAAATAAATAAACAAATAAGGAAGGAAGGGAGGAAACAGTGTCCTTGCACTAAAGAAACTCATAAACTTGCAACCAAAATAAGGATGTTTAATTTTATATAGACTATGAAAGACATCCTACAGTCGATAGGCAGTAGAATTTTGCGGGATAGATGCCTTCTAGTTGAAATTGTATTCGTAAGTGTGATAGTATTTGGGGTGTGTTTTCATTTATCCATTTAACAGACGTCCTTTGAGCACTGCTATGTAGCTGGCACTTTGCTAAGCACTAGAGTGAGAAAACCAGTGATGATTCTGTCTCCCGGAGCTCATAGTCTAATGGACTGAAATGAAAGGATTGCATAAGTAGAAACAAGGGCATTTGTGATGGAGGAAAGAGAATGGCAAAGGTCTAGGGAATGGCCGAGGAATCACTGTGAGTTGTCCATGGATAAAGAAGTGTAGAGTCAATTGAGAAGCCTAGAAAGGTTTCTCCCAGGATACTATGAGGTTCTGAATGTTACCTAAGCTATTTGGACTTCATTAAACAGGTAATGAGGATTCAGTATGTATGTTTGAGCAGAGAATCAACCACCAGCGCTGCCCATCAGGAGGATTA
This sequence comes from Leucopleurus acutus, assembly GCF_964270905.1. Lineage (NCBI taxonomy): Eukaryota > Metazoa > Chordata > Mammalia > Artiodactyla > Delphinidae > Leucopleurus > Leucopleurus acutus. The sequence goes on along the minus strand of NC_139148.1, from coordinate 27,669,348 downwards.
ATCTGGAAAGGATATGTATGATGTTTTGGTGTGAGAAGCGATGAAGGAAAATAGTTGGGAGGAAGTATTACTAACATAGGTGAAATGTAGTGAACAACCAGCGAGGGAGGGGGAAGTAACAGTGATGGAATCAACTGGGCAGGAGGTGTAACATTTAGGATCAGTAAGACTTGAATTGGGGAAAAGAAAGAAAGGGATGAAACAAAGATGAACTGGCATCCTGGTAACCGGGAGAATACAGATGTCATTCAAATAAAGAGTAAACTCAACAAGAGAAAGCAGTTTCAAAATGATGTTATTGTTGGCTTCAAAATGTTTTCTTTGAGTTTAAGAAACATTTAAAAGTTTAATGTTTTCTTTGACTTTCTTTGGGTTTAAGTCAAATGGAAATGTGCCGAAATGCTAAGGAGTGGTTGAGAAGGAAGCTTCACTAGACATAAAAAATTTAGAAAATGTTAACATTTGATAATTGAATCTTTTCCACTACACAAATTAGATTTCTAAGGAAGTGAACAACACCTCTTTGTGCACCTATCTCTGATCTTTTAGGGATTCACATGAGTAATTCCAGAAATTTTAACAGAAGACTTGCTTAAGTCCCCTGGCTGTTTTATTCTTAGGTTCTTCTCATTTGTATATAGTTCAGCAAGATACAAATTGTTGACAGTGTACAAATATGTTAATAACAGAGAGAATCCATGCTTGTGCCTGATTTGTCTGATTTCCAGAGGATGTGCTCAGTCAACAACAGCTACACAATTGTCTTTTATCATCTTCTCATCTAATTCCATGAAGGAGAGGAGCATTGCCATACAACAGATAATGAGTTGGAAAATAAGAAAGCTAACCTCAGAAATTAAGGCTTTAACAAAAAAGGGTAGCTTGTGTTTAATGCCTGTGTAACTTGGCAAGAGGGACATATAAGGCTTAGCGATGCCCAACGTGTGCTTAGAGGTGGATTGTTAGTGGATGTCTTGGGGGTTCTGTAATCTAAGCTAATGTTTAAAATCAATTAATTGATGTTAGACACAGGGATCTGTTTTTAATCCCTCTTTATTTCTGGGCCTTTCCATTCTCAAGGGCCTGAGAAACTAAACCTTACTTTGATAACTTGTTATTTGTGGTAAGAGATGAGACTTTAGTGAAACACAATTATTTTTTAATGTCTCTCTTCCATACTAGGGTGTTGAATATATTTCAAAATTTTACTTTTAACCTTTCTCAGATGGGAAACCATTCAAGAGTACTGTCATATCTTGCCTAGTTTTATGCTCAATTTATCAGTGACTATTTCTTGAACCAATATTAAGGTAAGCGGTATCCAGCACTGTGTCCAGTGCCTCAGGCTTTGCTAATCATAATTACCACAATCTCTGTGTTTCTTCTCCTGATCATCTCCCCAAACCTAGGTACATATATGTATACACACACAATCATATACACAATCACACAAGTAATTGGTCTCTTTGACAGATCATCTCCATAATCTCATTATAATACAGTGTTGTGTATGTAGTTATTTGCTTGCTATTCTCTCCGCCATGAAACTGAGTATTGACAGGAAAATACGAACCTATTTGTCACTGTAAAGGTATCAGATACAAAATAGTAACCTAACTGTTTGTTGGAATGAGTCATACTGAAGAGAATACTTACCTGCATTGAACAGTTTACCTATACTAAACAACCGTTTAGAGATTATGCCACCGTTAAAGCACATAGAATTCCTTTGAGTACAGAAAAGGAGTTTGTTAAGGGACAAGTTTAATTCCTGATCTCTTATTCATTCTCTCATGAATATATTTTAATTCATCTTTGTCCAGTGATTTTTAGCAGTGGGTGGGTCAAATATAGGGTAAGTAGGTACAAACAGCTTTATGAGAGCGATACTCTATTTTTTTTGAAATGGAGAATTGTACTGCCTCTCAACTTTCTGTATTATGCACATCGTGAGATTGATCTCTTTTCCAGCAGATGAACAGAAAATGTTTCAGTGTAGAGATATAGCAAGGGCCAGTCATGACAACATTATTCCTCTCACTTTCCTGTGTAACAATTTTCATGCAAATATTCAGGGAGTCCCCAAATATGTTTGGATTATGAATGCTACCTTTGAGGTTACCCACAAAGTTTTCAATGAAAATGAAAAATCCAACCATATTCAGAGCCAAACCCACATCACAAATTTTAGACTTAGCTCTGCCAGTAATGATTGCTGTTATACTTTCAGTCCTAATTTTTCCTCTGGGGTTCAGCCCAGTATTTCCAACCGCCCAGTTGATGTATTTTCCTTCTTTCACATCTCCACTGAATGGCTGAATCCTATCTATCTACCTCCCAAATATCAACTGGTTTCATCAACTTTTCTCTGCTTGTACCACTGACTCCCCAATCCACGCTACTATTTCTCCTCACCTTAACTACACCGATAACTACTTAGGTCTTTCTATTTCCACTCTAGACCTTCTCCAATCCATCCTTCTACTGCGGCCAATGATGAACAACACTTAGCATAGTGCCTGGCCAATAGGAGATGCTCAATAAATAGTTGTTCAGTCAACGAATGACTCAATGGGTGAAAGTATTTGATAAACATGGCAAGTACCAACAGGAACTACAACTTTTCAGAGCCAGTGAGATGAGATAATGAGATTAAGTGATGAGATATCTCACGTTTTTAAAACTATCCTAGTAATTACGTAGAAAGAATTTATGCCTCAAGTCATGTGTTCTATTACCAGGACCACGTAATGAAAGCATGGTCAGAGACAAGAGCCTCCTTTTGATCAGAGAAACGTCAGTTTGTTTTCTTAACAGATCTAAGTAAATGGAGAGAAAAACAGCTCGTAAATATTTCCAGGTAGTTCTCCTGGAGTTCTAATGAATGATTTAGAAGCCAAGAAGGACTGAATAAATCTGTGAACCTGGAGAGGCCTAGCCTTGATTTGAACAAAGTAAAACCTATTAACTTTGCAAAGTTGTGTGCTTTATAACAACAGTTTTCTTTAAAGCAAGGGCCACTGCTCTCAGAGGGCAGTGGAAGGCATGTATGCTCCACCTAAAGGCATTCAAATTATTAAAGTCCTAATGCCAAAACATGTCTGAGGACAGATTTAATTTGCAGCCTTCAGTTTCAGATCCCCAAAGGCAGAGATTTAACATATATACTGTTTTATTCCTTTGGAATCTGCTTGAAATTGAGAAATGCGTGTTTTGGGGTTTTTTTTTCCCCCCAAGGCATTATTTCTTGGGGAAGGAAGAAAACAAAAGCCTGAGATTATCTGATAAAGCATGTAGTACTTAAAATACTTTATGATGAATTCATTTGGTATCCACGTTAATAGAAGTGATAATAATGCATGTATATATCACTTATGTGGATGAGATAAACACATCTAAAGGAAATTTCATTGTAATTTGATATTAGGTAAATGTCCCATTAAAATAAATCGCTACTGTACATAATTTTCCTTTAGTTCATTGGCAGGATGTTTGCTTTGGAAAAGGAACAATCTAATTCTAGTTTGAGGAGGAATTCTCATTATTCTTTTATAGCAACCATTATCAGGAGCAGATAGTGAATTGTAGCAAGGAACACATCTACTACACAGGAAAAAAGAGTACTAGATGAAATCTAACCAGACCCCCTGCTGCCTCCATTTCCTGTAACAAACTAACAAAAACATACATGTTGTTTTAGCATTATTATTAGTGGGACACAATAAATGTTTACTGAAGTGCAAAACAAATGAGACCAGGAGAAATAACAGGCTAAAAAGGTACATTTTATTTTTGATTGATCATTTGTGAAGGCTGCTCCTCTTTGATTTGATTTAGTTGGCAAATCACAAATAAAAGATCTGTAGGTCCTTAGATAAAAGTTGAATCTGAGGTACAGTTCAAATTTATAGACATTTTATGGTCGAAAGAAGAAAAAACTCCTTCAGTATTACTTAATCCTTAGCTATAAAGTCTAATATAGACATGAACGCTACCAATGAATGACACTAAATAGAAATATTTTATAAATACCTATACAAAGGTGAGGCACTTAGCTCTCTCTCGGCTCTTCAAGGGTCCAGCAGAAGACAAACATTTAAGCTGAGCACTGAGTTTGATCTGCAAAACTTGGGACACTCGAGGAAGCAGAAAGCCATTCTGTTTTACTGGGAGTTGGAATTAAAGTTGGAATTGGGGAGCAGCAGTAGAGCAGGCTGCAAAGGCAGAGGAGAGAACAGGCTGTAGAGGCCCTTCAGACTTTGCCTGGTAGGCTAGTATTTGGTCTTAATCTTGTAGTAAATATGTAGGCATCACTCTTGATCTCCTCACTCTGGGCTCTGGACCTTGATTCTTGCCTCCTACACCTTTCATTCTTTACTAAAAAATTACCACTTTTCACTTTTTTTAATCCTTCCTATTTTTGTGTTTACTATTTTTTTTCACTCTTTCTCCCTCTTTCAAACTGCTGGATTTCCCCAGTTTTAGCCATCTTTCAATCCTTGTCACTATCCTCATGAGGTGCTCTCACAGGGTCATCAAGTCTTTCATGAGGATAGAATCACCCAGCCCATGAATGGGCTAGGTTGAGTGTGTCCTGTTGCTAAGTCTGCTGTTTTCCTTAAGTATGTGTCCATTTCCTTACAGAAATTCATCATCTAACAAAAGTTGAAAGATATTTTCTGAGCACGTTAAAACCTCTAAAGATGGTCATGACTGTATAGTCTAAGCACTAACATGAGAGACAAACTTGTCCAATTTATCTTTGAGAAAAGGACCAGAAACAATTTTTCAGACTCTAACTTGAATCCTAGGGACTGACAAAGAGGAACAGTGGCAACGATAGTACATCATATTTTTTATGAAATTGCACCATAAATTTCTACCTGGCAGTTTCACAAATCTCTAGAGGGTTCATATTATTACATGTTTTCACTTGACCAATGAGTAAACTGAGGCAATGATTAATCTGTCTCAAAATAAAACATTAACAGACTTACCAGTAAATCACAGGATTGGATTTTTGACATATCTGCTTGTTCAGTGAAGGTTTGTTTTTCTCTCGTTTCCCTCAGTCTTTATCTTTTCTCCCAATCACTTTTTGTCGCATCTGTTTTCCTATTCCACCTAGTTTGTGATATTTTGCCAATCTTTATCTCCTACATAGCTTATCCAATTTGTCATTGTACAATTCCCCATAACTGCTTCTTAGCTTCTTCTTTTTCTTCATTTGTCACATTTTATTTTCCAGGTATTGTGTTTTGATACAGTTTTGGAAAGTTTTACAAATATACTTATTAAACTTACGCAATATTTTCATATAAAATGTACTAGTTTCTTTGTCTCATATTTTTCCCTCTATAAAAATCTATTGATAGCTGTTCCTTCCTTGCCTATAATTCTTCTTCTCTTCCCTCAATTTGACCAGACTTGGAGGACTTAGATATGTGTGTCACTTTCTATAATTTAGGAACATTTCTCCATTTAAAAAGCATACAAGAAGTTAATAATAATGCAGTAACTCTAAAACATGCCCCTTCTGCTCCCTTGCCTGCTCCACGTATTTCTTGCCTACCTTTCTTTAATAGTGTATCTATTTTGTACACCTTTGTCCCCTTTCACGCAGAGATTCTGATTCAGTTGGTTTACAGTGGAATTCTGGACTTTTGTATTTATATTTTGAAAAGGCTCCCTAGGGGAATCTGATAAGCAGTCATTATTAAGAATGATGCTTTAATATTGGAATCAAAACACAATAATCTTTCTAACTATGATGAATAACCCAATCAATTTAATTATGATTTTTTCTATCCAAAGCTAAGACTAGATGTTAATTGCCAGAGAAATAGATAAGGATGCCTATGACAACAGAACATTAATATGATATCAAAGCTTGGAAAGTTCACTGGTAGTGAATAATTTAGTACTTAAAATGTTTAGAAGCTATAGAATGAAAATTAATTTGTTTTTCACTAAGTGAATAAAGTTGATTGAGGTTTTACATTTAATTTTGTAAGTCAAATTTTATCTCTGGGCTCAGAGGCTAACTGTAAAACAACATGTACAAGTTTTTACTTCCTGTTTTGATCCATTATTTTGTCGTCTGAAGCTTTATTACTGAAAATTCTCCTCATGTCAATCATACACTATAAATACTTCTCCTGATTACAAAATCTCACACAAATGCAGTACACTATTTAACGAGCTCTTCTTTCACAAAATTTAAAAAAAATCTGAAGGCCCTGACTTGGGACTCTATATAAATGAGATTTGGATCTGACGATTTTAAATTATTGCTTCATTCTTAGCTACTCAGTTCTATCGCTTATCTGGGAAATAGAAATACTAAAACCCTTGTTGATTCTACAATTGGATTGTAAAAGTCACTGTAGCCATCAGCCATGAAGTAGAAGGGTCAAGATCAAAAATACGAAGCAAGGGGGCTGAGAGAAAATTCTGAAGCAGCTTTAGTTTATAGCATTGTAACCTAGCCTCAAGAATTCTTTGATTCCTTAACAAAGATCCAGAAGGCATTTACTCTATCATGTTATTACTCAAAGTGTTGTTCCCAGACCAATGATATCAGTATCCCCTTGAAGCTTGTTAGAAGTAGAGAATTTGGGGCCCTCGACAGACCTACTGAATCAGAATCAGCAGTTTAACAAGATCTCTAGGAGATGTGCACATTAAAGTTTGAGACGCAGTGCTATAGTACACATCTGATAGGTGCTCCATGCATCATTTTTTTTTTTTTTTTTTTTTTTTTTCTGCGGTACGCGGGCCTCTCACTGCTGTGTCCTCTTCCGTTGCAGAGCACAGGCTCCGGACACGCAGGCTCAGCGGCCATGGCCCACGGGCCCAGCCGCTCCGCGGCATGTGGGATCCTCCCGGACCGGGGCGCGAACACGTGTCCCCTGCATGAGCAGGCGGACTCCCAACCACTGCGCCACCAGGGAAGCCTGCTCCATGCATTTTAAAAAAATATTTCTAACAGTCGTGGGTATTGGACACCATTGGAGATACAAATTAGAGTCATAATCTTTCTCCTCTAACAGCTTCCCTGACCTTGGTGTTTTCGGCAAAGGTTTCCCCATTTCAGGAGTCATTCATGATTGCATGATCCAGCTAGTTCTCCAGCCCTGTTGATTCTGCCTTAACAGTTGATGTTACCCCTTGCCTTTCTGTTTTGGTGCATTGTCTAAACTCTAGGTTTAGCCCCAATACCTGCCTCACAGACTCCTGTCCTAGCTGTTTTACCTGTGTCCCTGCCTTAACATTAGCCTAAACTTTGCCTCAGAATTACCTAGGAACACAGCTCTAGCTCTGACACTCCTGTACTTATGTCATTTTCTGTTTCTCTCCAACGAATTGCAAAGTCTTTAGTGAAAAGCAAATTCCTCTCTGCCCAAGCCCAATATTAACCCAGGGCTACACCTCTCCCTAAACTTCCACTCTCATACGTGACAGAGAGCCCAAATGTAGGTCAGATCACAAAAATTGCACACCATAGGCCTTGTCTTCTGCCATCCCCTTCCCCCCTGCCCCGACCCTGCATGTCCCTAAGGCCTACCTATTCTTTCAATTCCAAATTATCCCCCAAATTATCTCCTTTTCATCCTTCCACTAAGATCCTCCCCCTTCTGATCTATCATTTATTGAGCACCTTGCTTTCTCTATTCTGCTGTATATAGTGTAACAAATTATCCTTCACAAATATGTCTAATCTTGTCAGCTAGATTATACACTGCCTAAAACCTAGAAAATTGTACTTATTTCTTTGAATCTCTAGGAGGTCCAGTGATCAGTATTAATATTAATAATACCTTGGCAATGATGAGAACTGCTTCCTTCCTCCCCTCCTCTCCTCCTCCGCTTCCTTTATTCATAGATTCATGCATTCACTCAGTGGATACTTACTGAAACCCCTCATGAGCCAGATTTTATAGTAAGCATTAGGAACAAGACTGTATATAGGACACAGTCTCTGACCTCAAGGATTTTATGGTATAATCGGAATATAGACACAGTTTGTTATGAATGGGGCTACCTGTTACTGTCTGTTACTACCAATGACTGTCACATGCAACAGTGATCTGAACAGGTGTTAAAGAGTGTGATGCAAGTAAAGTCAACTAGCTGCAAGAAAGTATCACGTGTTTACTAGAGCACATCTCATGCACAAGAGAGTATGGTCGGGAAAGCTTACGAATAGCTCAGTGACTGTGCATAGTTTTATGTTCATTGTGAGGTACTATGCTCCTGGAATAATGGCCTGTTGCCATTTTTGCGGATTTAGTGAGTCTTTTAACTGCTGAAGATATACTACCAAAAATTCTAGTATTCAAAATAATAATACATGAAAGTAGTAAAAAACAAACAAACAAAAACCCAATACATTTATGTGTAATGAGAATCTAAAGGAGATTTGACCCAGTCTTAGAAAACAGGCATTCATTTATTTATTTGGCAAGCATGTAATGGAGTTTGTATGTACTTGGCTCTTGGGACAGAGGGATATAAGAATATTATGTAATTAGAATCACATGTACTGGAAAGTGGTCTGCATAATGACTATCCCATCCATACATAAGGGTCTGTGAGTCCTTTAGATTGAAATGTGGCAAATATCTCAAGTTCTTATATTACCTCATTTTCTAATCTTCAGGTTTAGTAATGGGTTGTAATTGCCTTACAAATTTTAGATTACCTTTTTTAAATTTTTTATTTATTTATTTATTTTTTCTTGCAGTACGCGGGCCTTTCACTGTTGTGGCCTCTCCCGTTGCGGAGCACAGGCTCCGGACGCGCAGGCTCAGCGGCCACGGCTCACGGGCCCAGCCGCTCCGCGGCATCTGGGATCTACCCGCACCGGGGCACGAACCCATGTCCCCTGCATCTGCAGGCGGACTCTCAACCATTGCGCCACTAGGGAAGCTCTAGATTACCTTTTTTTTTTAAAAAAAAAAAAAAAAAAGGTAGAGTGCCGTTTTTATTTAACGGCAAAGGGCATTTTTAATACATATTTGATTGTAACAGCCTTTTTTAAAAGAACTATTTTTGTGACACTCTACTCTTAAAATTTCATTTAGGATAAAAAACAGAAGATATTTAAGCTTGACACCGTCATTGACTCATAAAAATGTTCTGGTGGCTATAGATTATTTTTAAATTTCTCTGTACCTTAGGGATTTCTTGATAGGCTGCCCCTGAGAGCAATTAATTCTCAGTCTTATGTGGTTTTACAATGCAAAATTCATTGATGGAAACAATTTGAAATAAATTTCCTTCTCGTATAGTAATGAATTTTTGTTTAAGTATCTCGAGGCTTTTTTAAAAAATACTCTGGCTACACTATGTTTCTTCTTTTTCACCTCTCATATTGACAGTCTCGAAGAAATCTAAATACTTTCTTCATGTTTAAATTTTACAACACTTCATACAATATTAAACATGGAATATCCTTGTGGGGACAAGAAATCGAATTTGCTCTTGAGAAGGTTTCCAACTAATTGATTTGTAGGACATTATAACATCCTCTAGCTGACAAGCTTTACAAATATAAAAACGAGCTGAACTGAGAGGGTGCCTTTTTACTGACACATAAAAGGTGTCTTTCTGTCTTGTATCCTTTGGATATGGGCATGTCAGTTTCATAGAGAAACTTTCACATGGAGCTTTTTTATTTCTTTCTCTCCCAATAGAACTGCATGTGGTAGCACATTGTTTAATCTTTTCTCAAATAAAAGAACATGGGGCTTCATTTTTGTTTTGCCTTTTTGGTATCTCACAGGAACTCCAGGATGGCATCGGGCAGCGGCAAACTGTTGTCAGAGTATTGAATGCAAATGGGGAAGAAATAATTCAGCAGTCCTCAAAAACAGATGCCAGTATTCTACAAGAAAAATTGGGAAGCCTGAATCTGCGGTGGCAGGAGGTCTGCAAACAGCTGGCCGAAAGAAAAAAGAGGTAGGGCGACAGATAAAATAGGAATTCTGAAGTTGTAGCGGAGCTGTTTAAGCTGCCCTTAAAAGAAAAAAAAAAAAAAAAAGATTTTGTGAAAGATTATAACCAGGGTGAAAGGCACTAACGTTAAGGAGCCCATCAACAGTTAATAGCAATAGTGAACTTGTTCTTTCTTTTTCTAGAATAATAAAATACGTAGCTGTTGCTAGTTAAATAGGCGGTGCTTTTTGACTGTTTTAAATTTTGAAGTTTGTTTTAAAAATCACACATGATTGTTTAAATATGAATGTCTTCAGTCTATTCCAGCTTAAACAAGCTGAGTCTCAATTATTTTTTAAAGAAGATGAGAAAGGGAAGTTATAAATGACCATTTTGTAGGAAAGACTGCTCTTTGGCTAGATTTTTTTAACAGCTACAAATGTGACTTATGCTGAAAAACATGATAGTCATATTTACCTTTTAGTTCCACTACATTTCTTAGTACATTCTGGAAGGGGGACTTGGGCTGAAAACGTTCAAATCTAGAGAGGAAAACAAAACCTGAGAAATATAAGTGTTGAATTCAATCATCATTTAACTTTCCCTTGGAATGTATCGAAAGCACAGAAAGCCAAGTGTGTGCTGCTGCAGTTGGAAAACATAGATATTTTTATAAACAGGATTTTGTATTTTGCTTCCAGTTGTTGCGAATGTTTCCTATTTCATAAGGGAGAACTTGGTCGTTATTTACCAAATGAGACTATTGTTATGAACAATGAAAACTCAGTTCTACTGCCAAGCTCTTGCTTCCTACCTACCATCTACATAATAGGTGGATTTTAATATTCAGAAAGCTAGAACAACTCGCTGATGAGCGTCTTTGGTGAGGATGTGTTAGAAAGATTTTGGAATTACGTTCATTGTCATTGCCCACCTCCTCTGGCCGCCTTTGCTCATGTTGCCATTATTCAGAAAGTAGGTACAATTCATATTGCTGTACAAAGTGAATGCATTAGTTGATCTACACACATGTGCACACACACATACACAAATCTTGCTAAAGTTAAAAAATAATAGCATCATCTAAAAACATTTTTATTTTAAATCTTGGTTTAGAAAATATTGTTATATATATATAAAAAACAAAATATATATTGTTTTATATATTATATATATAATCATAAAATAAAGATCCAAACTTTGTAGTTAAATCGCTTCCTTGGGAAAGTCATACACTTTTTTTTTTTTCCCAAAATTGAAAACCTTCTATTAAATACACAACTATCCCATTATTTAAATAACTGATATATTTACACTATGGGCAGGTTTAAACCTGTATAACATCATTTCTGCCCCAGACCCAATCTAGTCCAAAATAAGATGTGAAGAAATGGGGAGATTAAGGAAAATTGAATAGCATATATAAGAATATGTTGAATTCATAAAGTGAATTAAATTGATTGGAGGATTATTTTTTCGTTATTGTATACAAGGTATTGTTTCTCATTTTGAAATACCTTACTCATATAATGTTTGAGTAAAGCTTGTTAATATTTTCTGTAACTTCTTACCTGGATTTTTAAATTCTTGTTATTGGTTATTGACTTCTAAATGCAAATTATAACTTATAAATGAAGATAGGGCAATATACGTGTTTCACCAAATAAGCTGTAAAATTTTAGATCTTTCTAAGCTTATACGAAATTGGTGTATGCTGACGCTTGTGAAATACTACACAAACTGTAGGTTAATTACAGCTAGGGATTTGGCTGTAATTGGTTAGCAAAAATTTCTCACATTTAAACATTCTGACCTACATTAACTATTGCACTTTTGTTCCTTAAAAAGTCAGGATCAGCTTCCTTGAGTTTTTTTTTTTTTAACTCAGCTTTTAAAGTTGTCTACTTCATGATACATTTAAAAAATAAATGTTAGCATATTTAAGTTTCTACTGAGATCAGTTTTGTGGCACACTCAGGATTTTTGTATCATTTAAATTTTATGAAATGTAAAGTAATAAAATATAAGTGCCATTTCTATACAAACACACAGCTATTTCCAAGCACCCAGTAGCACATAAAGTAAAAATAAGTAAAATAATATTTTATAAAGAATATGTTAACCTAACAGTTGTGGGAGGGCTGTACATGAGACTATTATTAATCACTGTCATGCTTTCAGTGCACCCCAAGCAGAAGTTAGAAGGAGATAGAAGTTATTTATTGCACAGGTGAAAAATAAGATGACTGTTCAAGGTGACAACAGTATTCTTAGTTTGCAGTGGGATTTAAATGCGTCTGTTGGAAATCAATAATATTTCTTAGTCCATGTACACAAATGAAAAAAAGTGTATAATTTAAGCAGTTAAAGTCTACAAAAATTATTTGTAGCTTTATAGCTACATAATTTTAAACATTTCTCTTTGAAAATGTAAGCTATCCGAAATATGAGAAGAAAATTCTCAGAAAATTTCAAATAGCAGTGGACATCCATTAAGGTTAGTCTGTGTGGGAAGTAAATGAAGTATAAAATAGTCAATTAGCTGTGCAATTTAATATAGAAAATTTACTGTTGCCTCAATTACGAAGCTGAGGAACTGGATAACATCTGTAGGTTTAAGCATCATAGTAATGAGTTTAATGATGGCTTAGCCACCACAAAGGTCTTTGCAAATGAAGAAGATGCAAATGAAAACCTATTGACCATAAAGGGAAGTCATAGGTTAAAACAAAGCAAGCCTGTATATGAAGACTCTTAAGCCTCGGTCCACTGATAGAATTCAAGGGGCGCCATGAGCTTGAATGGGGGGAAATACCTCTTTGTTTTCACTAACCTCTTAACTGAAGTTGAGCATCCCCTTGCATTTTGAATATAGGCAACAAACCAGAGCAATGCTAGCAGTATCTGTGAAATCACAGATGTTCTCCTATCTCATTAGAGTTGTTACATATATCTCAAAATATGGTTCATGCTTATCACTGCTTCAAAACTGCAGTAGTTATTAGATCTACACAGTATCTTATTAATGTGTTAATAATAAACAAGCAAGCATTACTTTATCACAAATTTGTGTTTCTAATAGTTTTGAAACTATTTCAATACAATTGGCTTCCTTTGGAGTCCTATGTATTTTATATTCTGGATTTAAAAACATTATTCTGAGAAGTCTCAGGCTTCACCAGATTGCTGAAGGGGTCCATAACATTAAAACAACAACAACAACAACACTATTTCCAGTCAGCGTTCGTTTAATCTGCCCAGACCTCATTCTCATATATTGGGTTGGCTGGAAAGGTCGTTTGGAAAAACCCGAACGAACTTTTTGGCCAACCCAGTACCATGGTTTTACTCCTTTTTGATGGTGTAGTCACCATCCCCAAACATTCATTTATTTTATCCTGGAGTTTTCCAGGAGATGTACCAGTCAAGGGAATGTAGGTGGGCAGGTCTTCAAGCAATGGGTTGCTGACAACATAAGAAACTGTATTTTACTTAGAATAATGTCAGTTTATGAAAGATTGAATGAAAGAGGGAGGCAGCATAATGGGAGGTGCAATCCCTAAATTGAGGAATCTCTGAATCATTGCCCATAGCAGTAAAAAAATGACCTTAAGAGATTCTCTCTCTTTTCTTTTGACGAATGTATTACTTCCTCCATTTCACAGATAAGACAAAAATTGTACTAACATATATTGAGGAATAACAACTTTAATTTAAATTTTACTGGATTGAAAATATTGCTTGAATTTTTTCTTTTCCAACATTTTTTAGCGAAAAATTTCAAGCATATAGAAAAGTTGAAAAAAAGTAGCATAATGAATAACCATATACCCTCCTCTCCTCCTCCTACATTTCTAGATTCAACAATTCACATTTCACCATATACGCTTTTTCTTTCTCTTTCTCTCTACCTCCCCAGTATCTGCCTTTATGTAATATAGGAAATAACATACGCACACAAATTTTTGTTGTTTTAACAATTGCATGTAAATTATAAACTCTCTTATACTTAACCACTAAATACTTCAGCATGCATCTCCTTAGAATAATGACATGCCATATATAACTGTGAGTGTTTATCATACTCAAGAAAATTGAAAATAACACCATATTTTTAATGTCCTGTCCATGCATTTTTTTCAAATTAGGGTTTTCTCCAGATATATGCCCAGGAGTGGGATTGCTAGATTATATGGTAACTCTTTTTAGTTTTTTTAAGGAACCCCCATACTGTTCTCCATAGTGACTGCACCAATTTACATTGCCACCAACAGTGTAGGAGGGTTCCTTTTTCTCCACACCTTCTTCAGCATTTATTATTTGTAGAGTTTTTGATGATGGCCATTCTCACTGGTGTGAGGTGATACTTTGTTGTAGTTTTGATTTGCATTTCTCTAATAATTAGCAATGTTGAGCACCTTTTCATGTGCCTCTTGGCCATCTGTATGTCTTCTTTGGAGAAAAGTTTGTTTAGGTCTTCTGCCCATTTTTGGATTGGGTCGTTTGTTTGTTGGTTTGTTCGTTTTTGCGGTACGCGGGCCTCTCACTGTTGTGGCCTCTCCCCTTGCGGAGCACAGGCTCCGGACGCGCAGGCTCAGCAGCCATGGCTTGCGGGCCCAGCCGCTCCGCGGCATGTGGGATCTTCCCAGACCAGGGAACGAACCCGTGTCCCCTGCATCGGCAGGCGGACTCTCAACCGCTGCGCCACCAGGGAAGCCCGGGGTGTTTGCTTTTTTTATATTAAGTCATATGAGTTGTTTGTATATTTTGGAGATTAATCCCTTGTCAGTAGCATCATTTGCAAATATTTTCTCCAAGTCCATAGGTTGTCTTTTCATCTCATTTATGGTTTCCTTTGCTGTGCAAAAGCTTTTAATTAGGTCCTATTAGTTTATTTTTGTTTCTCTAGGAGACAGATCCAAAAACATATCACTGCAGTTTATGTCAAAGAGTGTTCTGCCTATGTTTTCCTCCAGGAGTTTTATAGTGTCCAGTCGTACATTTAGGTCTTTAATCCATTTTGAGTTTATTTTTGCATATGATGTTAGAGAATATTCTAATTTCATTCTTTTACATGTAGCTGTCCAGTTTTCCGTGCACCACTTATTGAAGCAACTGTCTTTTCTCCATTGTTTATTCTTGCCTCCTTTGTCGTGGATTAATTGACCGTAAGTGTGTGGATTAATTTCTGGGCTTTATATCCTTTTCCTTTGGTCTATATGTCTGTTTTTTTGTGCCAGCACCATATCATTTTGATGACTGTAGCTTTGTAGTATAGCCTGAAGTCAGGGAGCCTGATTCTTCCAGCTCCATTCTGCTTTCTCAAGATTGTTTTGGCTATTCATGGTTGTTTGTGTTTCCACACAAATTTAAGGTTTTTTTCTTCCAGTTCTGTGAAAACTGCCATTAGTAATTCGATAGGGATTGCACTGAATATGTAGATTGCCTTGGGTAGTATGGTCATTTTAACAATACTGATTCTTCCTATCCCAGAACACAGTATATCTTCCCTTCTGTTTGTGTGGTCTTCAATTTCTTTCATCAGTGTCTTATAGTTTTTGGAGTACAGGTCATTTGCCTCCTTAAATAAGTTTATTCCCAGGTATTTCATTCTTTTTGATGCAATGATAAATGAGATTGTTTCCTTAATTTCTCTTTCTGATATTTCATTGTTAGTATATAGAAATGAAATAGATTTATGTTTATCAATTTTGTATCCAGCAAATTGACTGAATTTATTGATGAGCTCTAATAGTTTCTGGTAGCATCTTTAGGATTTTCTATGTGTGGTATCATGTCATCTGCAAACAATGACAGTTTTACTTCTTTTCCAATTTCGATTCCATTTACCTTCTATTTTCTGTATTTCTTTTAAACTGGAAGTTGGGTCTAGATGAAACTTGAAAAGATACAAGTCAAATGTTTTTGGCAAGAATACTTCATATAGGATGCTATGTAATTTTTATCACATCAGGAGATACATAATATGAGGTATTCTCAGTCTAAATGCTGCTAAGTTTGATCACTTGCTTAAGGTGGCAACCATTAGATATTGAGTTGTAAAGTAATATATTTCTATTTGAAATTAGTAAGTCATCTGATGGCTTTAATACCCATTGATGATCCTTCCCTGGCCCAATTGTTACACTGGGGACTCAAAATTATGATTTTCCTAGTTCTGACATGAATCCTACAAACTGATTTCTTCTATTAAAAAAAAGAAAACACTTCCTTTTTTTCTCTCTTTGATCTCAATATGGACTTACGGATTCTGATTTAGTCAGTAGGTTGTAATGAATTAGTTATCATTCTTGCTGATCCTCACCTCTACCAAATTTAACCAGTGGGAACCCGTTCAAGCTTTCTGCTTAAATGTCCCAGGTTCACCTTGTATTTTCCCTGCCCCAGGTATGGAATCTACCATTCTCTAAGGACCTCTGATTTCCTTCACTGGAGAATGTTATATAGAAGCCAAGACCCGGGCAGTAACACCTTCTCAAAGGAATACTGGCACCTTTCTGGCAAGCAGTACTAGGGGAAAAAATGTTTTCATGTTACTTTTGCAAGGATGCAAACATCTCTATCAATCAGAATACATCAAAATCCAAAGTAAGGCTAAGCATATTAAAAAGTTCTTATTGTGTTAGACTTCATGTAAAAGCAGTAACTTCTTATTCATTTCAGTGCCTCTACTGCTGAATTTTTGAACCAAAGTTTACCTGTATATAATCTATGCTAGTTTACCAAGCAAATTAATGGTGTAAATAAGCTAATGGGAGGCATTCCTGAATGTACTTAAGGGAAGAAATTGTTTTTTAAAGACCTTAGCTCACTGTTTGCATGCAAATAGATGCTGTTAATTAGAAATGAGCCTTATCTAATTCATTAAAATAGGCCTAGTAGGACCTCGTCTTGAAAATCTCCATTAGCAATTCATATTACTCTATGCACCCTTTGTAAGACAACTGTTTTTTCTTAAGTCTTCTTCAATTTTGTCTTCTCACTAATTCAGATGTCCCTAACAAAATAGTCTTCAGATAGCACTGTTTTCTACAAAATAAAAACCAAAATTTTACTATAATTCACAAGTCTCTTTGTAGTGTAGGCCATATTTTAAATGTAGCCAACATATGCGTGTAAACCAGTGCTAAGTGCCTTTTCACACATTCAGCATTGGCCCCCCAGGATCCCTCCAGCCCTGACTCTAGTCCACTTGTTTATACCTGAACTTCCCTGGTGTCTTACCACCAGTTTTAACCCTGATTCTTAATCCAGCCCGGAGTTTGCCGACTGAGTGCCCATAAGCTGAATCTAGCTTGGAAAGCGTGTGGTCTTTTTACATAGGCACTGTTATGAAATAATTTGTCAACACTTAAAAATTGAGAGTCTTCATATTTTAAAAAAATAGGATTTTTGTCTCGTTTTGAAACCTTAGATCTGGCTACTAGGCACTCATTCCGACGTTCTCTCAAGGCATGACCAGTTGCAACAAAGTAAGATGTTCTTGCTGCTCAAAGTGTGGTCTCTGGACCAGAGCACAGACATCACGCAGGAGTTGCTAAGAAATGCAGAATCTAGTAAGTCATAGTCAGCATTTTAACAAGATTCCCAGGGGATTCATGTGCATCTTAATGTTCGAGCAGCGCTGGTTTGGGCAAGCAAGCCTTCTCTTCAGTTTGCCACAGTTGTTCCACCTCAGTCGTTTATATTAATTGCTTTCCCACAGACATTTGACTTAATGATACATTATATAGACCCTTATATACTGATGATGATGATGATGATGGTGGTGGTGGTGGTGACAGCATTTAATATTGCCAGGAGCGGTTCCAAGTGCTTTATGTAGCTCATGTAATCCTCATAACAACTCTATTCTTATTTCCATGTCTACAGAAGGGCAATTGGAGCACAGACTGCTGAAGTTCTTTGCCCCAGATCACATAATTAGCAAGTGTTTGAACCAGGATATAAGCCCAAATAGTCCTAAGTCTCGCATTGTTATTCTAGATCCGATTTTACATTACTTAGCTTGGACCTTTAGTATTCTCTAAGATATACTTCTGTCGACTAAAAATATATATATACAACCTAAAAGTTGAGAGTTATGTTTTATTCGGCAGACATACTGAGGCCTTCAAGCCTGGGAGGCAGCATCTCAAGTAACCCTGAGAAAACTGCTCCAAGGAGGTGAGGCGAGAGGGGAGCTAGGATACGTAAGAGTTTTGCAACAAAGGGCAGGTAGTCTGAAAGTCAAAAGATTATTGTTCGTTAAAGAAAACCAGATATCTCAGGTTAAGGAATTTAGCACTTCTCTTCCTATGGGAAGATGCAAGAGTCTGGGCTCACTGAAAGCATTCGTTTGATATGCACCCCAGCTGTCTCAGGCCAGTATCCTGTCTTTTCACATCCTGAGTTTCCTCAGGGCTCACCGTCAGGCGTAGCTGCAGTCTTATGGCTGCTAGGTGGCAGGTATTCTTTGTTTCCTTCCTGAGTTCCCTCAGGACTCACTGGTGGAGGGCTGCAATCTCTGAGGACCGTGACATCCTTTGTTTACTGATATGGCAAGAAATATTTTATTTCTCACTTACAGTTTCTGCCCACCAGACTCTCACTTACCAAGCCCATTCCCTTACCTGGCCATACTCAGTAGCAAGTGAATAGTACATGAAATCTGTTCTGACCTATCTTTGCAAGCATGTTATCTGCCATTTTCACCATTTCAGCTGGTGTCTAAAGCATAAAATGACCTGAAGCGTTCTGTCATTCAGCTTTTGCAAAAGCCATTTACTTTTGTGTTAAATTGCCTTTCCTCTTAATTTTTGTTCAAAATCCTACCCATGCTCCGGAAGCCAACTGAAGTGCTGTTTCCTCAATGAATGTTACCTGCTCTTCTCAAGCAGAAGTATTTTGCTCTCAAGTTCTTCTTGCTCCTTTTCATAACACTCACATAACATTTTACATATCTATTATATATCATATGTACATATATTTTATTTCCCCAGCAAGATTGAAAGCTTCATGAGGGCAAGGCAACATCTTACTCTCCTCTCTATAACCCACAATACTTAGCAGAAAATCTAGTACATGTGGATGACCAAAAATTATTTTCTCAATTTAATAGTAAAAATTTCTATCCAAATTTTTCAATTCAAATTTTCAATTTTTCAATTCAAATTAAACTAGGCATTTAAATCTTTACACTTGACATTGTTACGTAGGTTAAAAATAGATCTACAGAGCCAGAACAATTTTTTTAATGTTTTTATAATATCACATTTCCATGGATACATTTTTAGTTCTGAAAATTGGACTTGATCAGCTTTAATATTAAAAATGGAAGAAGTTGGGTTAATAACTCATAGTTTAGGTGTTCTCCAGAGTTTAATACTCTTAAGAGAAAATGACTTCAATTCCCATAGTTATTTACACCAAAAAGAAGGTCTTTGATTCAAACACTTTGTACATTTGTTTGTGTCAGTCTTACTGGATCACAACTAGTAAATTCTAGTGATCTAAGTAGGAATTAGACTTGAAATTAGGTATTTTACCCTCATCCAACCTGTAACCAGAAGATATTTTAGATGCAATCCATATCGCCAAAGATCTATTTTTAGATTGATCAGAGAGGATCATACCGATATTATCCACAGGTGTCTATGGAAAAGCTCATCTCTTCCCATCTGTTCTCTGATGACTCTTGAAAAGCTTTCAAGGGCATTCATAATTCTTCATCAAAAGACTATGAAAAATTAGCTTCATAGCTAATCCTTTTAGGTCCTATTCTCTTCTTTGAAACTTGACAAATTCTAGTGAAACTGACTAGCTGGATCCAAACATGCTGTCACATTGGCTGGTACAGACAATATCACTCTCTATAGATACACAAGTGAATGCATACTCTGTATGGTCTTGTATCAACTTTTATGGGGCTGGGGAGGTGGGAGTTGAAGTAGGGAGGATGATCTCTGGCATGGGCCTTGTAGGTTGGCAGGAGTCAAATGAAGAATGAATGGACAGACCAGAGAGGAAACGTGATAGGAGCAAAATCAATGAAACAAAGAGTGGATACGTTGAAGGACTACATGCAGTTCAGTACAGATATGCTCTCTTAAATCTCCATTTACTTTACTCATTTACCTATTCTAAGCTCTTCATTCTATTTATAAAACCAACAGCCCAATTCCTATTCCAAACTGAATGCTGGATATTAGTAACTTATAGATGTTTTTAAAAGTTTTTCAAGTGGACTTCCTGAAACCATGCACCTTGCCTCCCACCACTTGAGAGTATGATTTCTAAGAGGCAACCGTGTGCTGTTCCCAACCCATTTATGCAAGTTATTCTTACTTTTAGAATTTTCTTATTCAGTTAAATATTACATAAACTAATAAAATTGGAATGCAGAGAGAAAGAAAATTGTGGTTTCTATTAAAACTAAGTTGAATGCTTTGGAAGACTGATTAGCAAGTAATACTGTTCAATTAGATGTGGATGAAGCAACTATTTAAAATTGGGGGTAGAGGGTAGAAACCACAAAAATCTGGAAGGATTTTGCATTTAGATTTTTTTCCAGTGTCTCTAAATCTTACTCTAAAGAAATCAAAACTAAAAGTCATAGATTATGCAGTCTAGGAGTGTTTTATACAAGAAAGGATATGCTGAATTTCACTCAGTTCCCCCATACCAAATGAGTAGTGAGTTAATGATCATTTTTATGTTCTAGGTGAAAATAAAATGTTTAAATATGCATAAACGACTTTATATAATCCATCCAGCTTAACAATATTGTTCCAAAACCTGCCTATCCAGTCATCCCAATCAAGTTTAATAAGAGGATTTCTCTTGTTTGTCTAAAGGACAAAGTGTGGTGTGGTACTAAATAGAGCAGTCAAGATGGACCAGGTCATAAAAGATTTTATATCTCAAAAAACTTCTTTCTGGGATGGCATAGAAGAACATGGGGAGGTTTTTCAATGGATGAGATTTGGAACCATATAGTCCCCTCTGATAGTTGAGCTCAGGGTGAAATGAAGAGGGTGAGACTGGCAGCTGGGTGACTCAAGTTAAGTAGTTTTGTAGTATTTCAGATTAAGGACAATGAGTGTCTGAGCAAAATAAATCTTATAAAGGTAAGACACATTCAAGATACTCAGTAGAAGAAAGTAAAATAACTTGGTAATTGATTAGATGAGAGGGTTGGGAGCTTGAAGGATTCTAGGAGAACCTCCTTCCCCAGATTTCTGGCTTGGAGAATTGGCCGAATATAGTGCTGTTAGTTATGAGAGGAAATACAAGGGGCCGTACGCAGATGGAAAGAAGGCAAATCAGACATAAAGATGTCAACTTGGGATATGATAGGTTTGAGGGGCCTGTGGAACAATTAAAACAAGGTAGTCAGAAAACATGCATTTGGATGTGCAAAGCTGAAGGCACTGGGCCTTTTTCTTCTCAGTGAAGCCATGGTAGCAATCCCCAGTCAACTAACCGCTTCTCAATGAGATCCCTTTCTCATTTCATTTACTCACTAGCTGGTAAACAAAAGAGAGTTCCCAGAGTACGTATTAACCAACAAACACTGCTGTGGAGAAAGGGTTCAGGTGTTAGGAAGCTACTGTGGCAGATGAATACTAGTGGTGACTAACTGACTGAAGTAATTAATACCTGTGATCTCTGTGGGGTCACACACTACCACCCTTAACTCACAAATCAGAAGCGTTGGTAGACAAAATACGGGAGACAGACCAGGAGAACATATTCATCACAACATACAAAAAGATAAGCTCAAAGTTCTCATGCTACTAATCGCAGATCAGAAATGGCCTCTGTGTATGTTTGGGACACCCTGGTGAAAGCGAGGTTGTCTACAGCATATTTAAAGCATGGATACATCATTCAATGAAATGCAGACGGTCAATACAGAGGTAGCTAGAGAGCCTATAACATGAGAAATAAGCACAAAGCAAAGCATGTCCCATAAGACTCCATACTTGGAGTCCTGTAAATGCACTCTCCCTTTAAGGTTTTTGGTGTCTAAAATCTGTCCATTGTTGTCTGTCTGACTCAACAGCAGCTCCACCTGGATCCCACCATTTTCTTAAAACAGGCCAAAAGGCATTTTGCATTCTTTCCATTTTCCTTGTTGCTGAGGAAACTTGAAATGACTACCTTCAAAGCCTGTCCTATGAGACATATTTCACAGTATGAGCAATCATTTCCGAAGTGTTTTTATGTTAGAATTACAAGCCATCATACCACTAAAAAGAAACACAATATTCACAGGTCAGTAGACCATCTTTGCGCACAAAGGAAAACCTGGACTAGAGATAAAAATGTGTTGATCACTTCATTGATTACTTCCTGGGATTTAATATAATTGTAGGATGCCTTAGATATGTGTGCTAGTCTATTCTCATGTTCCCTGTAACAAGTCTGTTTTAGTAATTCTGAACTGGCGTAGTTTGGCCGTTAATATATATCTAAAGTTATCATAATTTGCTTTTTTCCATATAGATTAATTTAAATGAAAATGTTTTTCTCTTTTTATCCACTGATAAATATGTTTTTAAAAACCTTTTCTAAAATGGAAAACACCATACGTGTGTGAGCTGCTAATCTAATAATTTTTCACTTAGTTATACATTCACCAGTATAATAATAGCTCCTCATTTTCAGAAGACCTTATCTCTTAGTTCACAGGAACCTTGCCCAATTAATTATTCTCTCTCCCCTGTATGCACACAAGCATAAGTATATCTTCATCCTTTCTCTACTGGCTTCCTACCCTTGACCAAGTAAGTATATTTAGCTCCCAGATTAAAAATAATTTACCAACACTCCTTTCTTAATGTGCTCCACTGTACTTGTCAGGGTTTTTAGCTGTGAATAACGGAATCCAGTTCTCTTTAATGTAAGCAGAAATTGACTTTATGAGAAGGCTAAAGACCTGCTCCTATTCCCATATAGAAGGCTAGAACATCGGCTCAGAAATGGGCAGAAACCAAGGGAGAGGCTCAGCTCTGGGAACAACAGTCCAAATCATACCCTGTGTCTGCATGCTGCCATGGACCACTCCACCACTACAGATGGGGTGACAAATGCCACTGTTGATGGAAGGAATTCTAAATGGTCCCTTGCAATTTTCTGTCATTAATTTCCAGATTCAAAAACTGAACTTCCTCCTTCAGATTCCACACTGATCTTAGGAAATCCCACCAAGTATGCAGGGTGTTCAGATTCTAGGCAGCCAAAATTGTGAAAGGTCTCTTACTTCCCCGTCCTAGTAGTTATTCCCATTTGAATCCTTCTCTTCCTAGTCACTAATACTTCAAATCACATATTCTCTTTTATCTCATCTCTTTTTTTTTTTTTTTTTTTTTTTTTTGCTCTTGGTCCCCACCAATGCTCTGATACAATCTTTGCCAAGGCCATCAATGATCTCCTGTAGTTAAATCCACTGGACATATCTCAGTCCCACTGAGGCCTCAAAATCAGTATATACAACACTTAAATATGTTCTATTCCTCCACAGTAGGTACTCTGAGTGGCATCACTATCTATTCACCTGTCAAGGCTAGAAACTTGGAAGTAACAGAGTTAATATTGACACTAAATTTTGTGTCAATCCAATGAATGGTCTTTGTCAAGAGTTTTACAAATGTTTCCCTGTGTAATCTTCACAGCAACTCAGTTTTAAAGATCTTTCATGTCCACCCTCTCTCCTGACTGTGAGACGGTAATCAGAGGATGGCAGTATTCCTTTGTCCGTTTTACAAATTATCAAATTGCAGCTCAAAAAGATTAAGATACTGTGCCAAGGCTAATCAGAATTATAGAAGGATCAAGGACTAAAAGTCAGTGATGCTGACCCCAAATCTGTGCTTTTCTATTGTCCTATGATCATATTTACCTATGTGAACAAAACAGCTAATAGGGGTAACAGCGACAAGACAAATTAACAATGAGTGTTGGACTTCCCTGGTGGCGCTGTGGGTAAGAATGTGCCTGCCAATGCTGGAGACACAGGTTTGATCCCTGGTCTGGGAAGATCCCACATGCCACAGAGCAACTGGGCCCGTGCGCCACAACTACTGAGCCTGCGTTCCAGAGCCTGCGAGCCACAACTACTGAGCCCGCGTGCTGCAACTGCTGAAGCTCGCACACATAGAGCCCGTGCTCCGCAACAAGAGAAGCCGCAATGAGAAGCCTGCGCACCACAACAAGGAGTAGCCCCCACTCGCCGCAACTAGAGAAAAGCCCGTGCGCAGCAACTAAGACCCAACGCAGCCAAAAATAATTTAAAAAAAAAATTAAAAAAAAAAGGGTTCCCTCCATCTTTACTAACCATTTAGAAAGACTCAAGGCTGTCTCTTCTCATATTTGTGCTTCCTCCAATATCTAAGGGTAATACTATCTTTGGTAGTATTAAATGATGTGGAATTTGGATAATAAGTAAAGAAGGCTGAGTAAAGGGCAATTACATAGCTAGAGAGGGAAAGCTGATCTACAAAGTAAAGAAAACAAGAGAATACTTGAATATGGGTCTAGTTTGTGGAGAGTTTCAGAAATTGAAAGATTCTGAAGCAGTTGATGGATATGAAAGAAATGAGGAGAAGAAGTGGAATTTCTGGAATCTTCTGTAACTTCTGAATTCATACCCTTTTTTGACCCAGAAATGTGGATTAAAATTAGGATTATTTTCCAGTGATCTTTTGTTTTTAGACTGGGTTTTTGTGCATGTAACTCTATGAAAAGTTAGGGTCATGAGGGTCCCTGTATTTTATTAGGATTATATGTGAGAACAAAACTCTACTCTATGAACCAATGTAATATATTTTATAAAGTGATCAGGGTGTATGCATGACAAAACTAGCTTGTTTCTCCTACTGATTTATTTGGTATTTTCTTGCCAATTAACCTTTCCATGGGACAGTGGAAACTAAGAGTAATTGGCATTGGGGTGGGCCAGTAAAATAAAACTAACGAAATGCTGGACAATAACCACCTATGTTCCCACTTGTATTTATTACCCTTGGAAGTAAATAGCATGGTACTATTTGTTTATATTTTTATTTTGCGTTTTTGTTTGTTTGGCAATTTACTTAAATTATGAGTCTTATTTTTACTCATTAGAAAAATAAGGATAATAATACATCTCTTGTAGGGTTGCTGTAAGGGTTAGAGATACTGTAACTAAATTGACTAGTTCTGTGCCTGGCACATAAGGAGGGCTTAGAAATTACTCTCTGGAAACAGGTCTTCTGGGATAGCAAAATGAGTAGGTCAACAGATCTACTCAAAAACCTGCAAAAGCTGTACAAAATATTTTACGATTCTGGAAGTCAACCAAAAGCATATACCTAATTGAAAAGTGATTATATAAGGAAAACTATTGCACTTTGAATAAGAATAGTGGTAGTCTTTGGTGTTTTTTGCCTGGGACTGCTCCCAGTCTCCACCCACCAGCTTGGTCAGCATAGTTCTTAGACCAGGGTTTTATAACACATGAAAACCACCAGCTTCACTGCCAGAGGGTTTTACTTTATTTGGAGCCAAGTGTATAAAACCCCATGCCCAGAAGCATCAGTATCAGTAGAGAACTAGGTGGCAAATAAATGGGCTGATTAGCAACTCAGCTGGCCTAAAATTGCTGTTTTGCTTGGGGCAAACAATTGACTGGAAGACTAGCCAGAAATTTGATTTATCAGGAATATATGAGAAATGAGACAGCCATAAAGGACTTGGACAAGTTGTCCATATATCTTTATATCCATATAAAGTCATTAAAGATGACTTTAAAACTGTCTAAAATTTGAATACATTCCCTTACATAAATACAGATCCATTGACAAAAGTTGGAAATTTTACTGACTCAAGGTGTTTGAACACAACTGCTGACCAATCATTGCCTAATGACAGCTAAGCTATGCTGACCTCTAGTAGGCTAGACATTAAAAAAAAAAAAAAAACAGAGAAAGGTTGTTAACAGTCATACACTATGGGGAAACATTCCACAGATATTGTCCAGATAAGTTATTGTAACTTCAATAATAACAACCCTGGGGTGTGGAAGGAAATCAGAATCTGGAGCTGCTTCAGTATATTAAGTAAAATGTTGAATTTTGTAGACAAACTATGATCCATCCAAAGAAACAGGGAACTGTGGCCCATAGTCAGGGAAAAAAGCACACAACAGAATTTGTCTCTGAGTTGGCCCAGATAGAGACTTCAAAGCTCCTATTAATATTGATAAATACCTTTAAGAAGGAAAAAAAAACCTGTGTTTAAATAATTAAAGGAAAGTATGATAACAATGACAGTAAATAAAGAATATCAACAGATGTACATTAGTTATGGTACTTTCTTTTTTATAAAGTGAAAAATTCACTAAAGTAGTTCAAGAGACTTCAGATGGCAGAAGTATCAGTAAACTTGAAGATAAATATAAACTGCTCAGTCTGAAGAGCAGAGAAAAAACAAGAATGAAAAACAAATGACCAGAGATTCAGAGACCTTTGGGAAAACATTGAGTGTATCAATGTAGGTATTATAAGAGTATCAAAAAGAAAAGAAAAAGATAGGGACAGAAAAATTATTTGAAGAAATCACGGTCAGAACTTCGCAAATACGATAAGTCCCCTACATACAAACCTTCAAGTTGTGAACTTTCCAAGATGCAAACTGCGTTCGCGTGTCCAATCATGTAAGTTAGTTCACGTGCCTGGCATATATTGTCATGTGTGTGCATCCTCTACAGGTGGTTGTGCTTTTGTGTACTTTACAGTACTATATAGAGTACAGTAGTACAGTATCTTTATTCCAAGCCCAGGATGTCTGGAAGCAAGTGTAAAAGCAGCGGTGATGTAGCTGGTACTGCTGAGAAGCGCCAAGCCATAATGATGGAACTTGCTGGGCAACATGAGGAGCCTACTAATGAAGACCTGATGGAACTGGAAGCCCAGAGAAAGGATGAAGAGAGACAAGAAGAAGTAACTGAAGAACAGAAGAGATTCACGATGCAGGAAATGGCAAGGGGATTTTCTTTATTTAGGAGGCACTGTTAGTTTTTGAGTCACAGGACCCAAATATAGAATGGTACACGAAGGTTGCAGCAGCCATTCAGAATGCAATCCAGTGCTACTGTGTCATCTATGACAAGAAAAAAAGAGCTGCTACTCAGACATCCCTGGATTGTTTTTTCAAGAGGGTAGATAGTATTGAATCCAGCAAGAAACCAGAACCTGTGCCATCAGCGTCAGGCGTGAGTGACGTTGCAGCTTGCCATCCATTTCCTATTGCTGATGATCCCTCAGCTCTACCATCTCCCACCTCCTCTCCCTTCTCCAGTCAGTAACCCTTCTTGCCTGTTCACTCAGTGCCAGCCCCTGTATGCCAGCTGCTGTACTGTACTACTGTACTTTTCAAGGCACTGTACTGTAAGATTAAAAATGTTTTCTGTATTTTTTGTGTTTTATGTATTATTTGTGGGGAAATTATTATAAACCTATTACAGTACAGTACTATATAGCCAGCTGTGTCAGTTGGGTACCTAGGCTAACTTTGTTGGACTTGTGAACAAATTGGACTTATGAATGTGCTCTTGGAATGGAACTCGTTCATATGTAGGGTAGCTACTGTATGATGAGGTTCAATAAACCCCAAACAATAAACCCAAGAACACCTGAAAACATCACAGTCAAACTTGAAATATAACCACAAGTGGAAAAATCTTGAAAAAAGCCAGAGAAAAATGACTCATCTTGCACAGGGAAACATAAAATGATTAGCAGCAAACTTCTCTTCATAAACAATGGAGGTCAGATACAGTGGAACAGCATATTCAGAATTCTGAAAGAAAAAAATAAACTGTCAACCAAGAGTTCTAGATAAAGTAAATTTATCCTTTAAAAAATGAAGGCAGGGCTTCCCTGGTGGCACAGTGGTTGAGAGTCCACCTGCCGATGCAGGGGACACGGGTTTGTGCCCCGGTCCGGAAAGATCCCACATGCCGCGGAGCGGCTGGGCTGGTGAGCCATGGCCGCTGAGCCTGCACGTCCAGAGCCTGTGCTCCGCAACGGGAGAGGCCACAACGGTGAGAGGCCTGTGTACCAAAAAAAAAAAAAGGTGAACAAAGACTTTCCAAACAAACAATAAGAATATTTCTTGATAGCTGGCCTGACATACATGCAAAAACTAAAGGAACTCCTTCAGGCTGAAAGAAATGATATCATTAACTCATATCTATAAGAATAAATGAAGAGCAACAGAATTGGTAAATATGTAGATAAATATTTAAAAAACTGTACAAATACAGGTATGTATTTCTCTTTTCTTCTCCTATCCCCTTTAAGACATGTTATTGCTTAAAAACAGTAATTATAGTACTGAATTTTTGTGTTATATATGGGTGAAATAAATATGATGATGGCAGCACAAAGGCAGAGGGAAAATGGAGCTTATCAGGGCAAAGTTTCTGTATTTTACTGGAATTAGTTTTTTTTCTAGCTTTATTAAGGTATGATGAACAAATAAATTGTACATATGTAAGATGTACAATGTGGTATTTTTATGTAAGTATACCTTGTATAATCATTACTATAATCAAGCTAATTAACATATTCATCACTTTACATAGGTATTATTTGTGTACATGTGGTCAGAATATTTAAGATCTACTCTCTTAGCAAATTTCAAGTATATAATACAATGTCATTAACTGTAGTCACCATGCTCTGCATTAGATCTCTAAGACTTATTCATCTTACAGTTGAAAGTTTGTACCCTATGAACAACATCTCATTTTTCTCACCCTTAACCCCTGGCAACCATCATTCTACTCTGTTTCTCTGAGTTCAGGTATTTTTTTCAATCTCACATGTAAGTGAGATCATACACTATTTGTCTTTCTGTGTCTGACTTATTTCACTTACTACAATGTCCTCTAAATTTATCCACATTACCACAAGTGGCAGGATTTCTCTCTTAAGGCTGAGTAGCATTCCATCGTGTGTGTGTGTGTGTGTGTGTGTGTGTGTGTATCTCACGTTGTCCATTCATCTGTTGATGGGCACTTAGGTTCTTAGGTTGCTTCCACGTTTTGACTATCGGGATTAATGCTACAGTGAACTTCGGAGTGCAGTTATTGCTTCAAGAGTGTGATTTTGTTTCCTTTTGATACATGCCCAGAAGTGGTTCTGCTGAATCATATGATGGTTCTAATTTTAGCTTTTTGAGAAACTGCCATACCGTTTTCCAAAATGACTATACCAGTTTACATTCCCACCAACAGTTTATAAGCGTCCCCTGTTCTCTACACCCTTGCCAATACTTGTAATCTCTTGGTTTTTTTTGATAATAGCCATCGTAATAGGAGTGAGTTAAATTACTTTTCATCTGAGTAGACTACAATAAATTAAGATGCATATGTAATCTTTTTTTATTTTTTTGTTTGGGTTTTTAAAATTTATTTTTTATATTGAAGTATGTTTGATTTACAATATTTGTTAGTTTCAGGTGTACAGCAAAGTGACTTAGTTATACATATACATATATCTATTCTTTTTCAGATTCTTTTCCCATATAGGTTATTACAGAGTATTGAGTAAGGTTCCCTGGGTTTTACAGTAGGTCCTTGTTGACTATCTGTTTTATATATAGTAGTGTGTATATGTCAATCCCAACCTCCTAATTTATCCCTCCCCCACGCCTTTCCTCTTGGTAACCATAAGTTTGTTTTCTAAGTCTGTGAGTTTGTTTCTATATTGTAAATAAGTTCATTTGTATCATATTTTAGATTCCACATTTAAGTGATATCATACAGTATTTGTCTTTCTCTGACTTACTTCGCTTAGTGTGATAATCTCTAGGTCCATCCATGTTGCTGCAAATGGCATTATTTCATTCTTTTTTATGGCTGAGTAATATTCCATTCTATATATGTAGCATATCTTCTTTATCCATTCATACATTGATGGACATTTAGGTTGCTTCCATGTCTTGGCTGTTGTAAATAGTGCTGCAGTGAACATTAGGGTGCATGTATCTTTTCAAAGTATGGTTTTCTCTGGATATATGCCCAGGAGAGGGATTGCTGGATCATTTAGTAGCTTTATTTTTAATTTTTTAAGGAACCTCCATATTGTTCTCCATAGTAATTGTACCAGTTTACATTCCCACCAACAATGTAGGAGGGTTCCCTTTTCTCCACACCCTCTCCAGCGTTTATTGCTTGTAGATTTTTTGATGATGGTCATTCTGACTGGTATGAGGTGGTACCTCATTGTAGTTTTCATTTGCATTTCTCTAAGAATTAGCGATGTTGAGAATCTTTTCATGTGCCTCTTAGCCATCTGTATGTCTTCTTTGGAGAAATGTCTATTTAGGTCTTCTGCCCATTTTTTGATCGAGTTGTTGTTTTTTTTGATATTGAGCTGCATGAGCTGTTTGCATAATTTGGATATTAATCATTTGTCAGTTGCATCATTTGCAAATATTTTCTCTCATTCTGTGGGTTGTCTTTTTATTTGTTTATGGTTTCCTTTGCTGTGAAAAAGCTTCTAAGTTTAACTAGGTCCCATTTGTTTATTTTTGTTTTTATTTTCATTATTATAGGAGATGGATCCAAAAAGATATTGCTGCAATTTATGTCATAGAGTGTTCTGCCTATGTTTTCCTCTAAGAGTTTTTTGTTTTTGTTTTTGTTTTGTTTTGTTTTGTTTGCAGTACGTGGGCCTCTCACTGTTGTGGCCTCTCCTGTTGCGGAGCACAGGCTCCAGACGCACAGGCTCAGCGGCCATGGCTCACGGGCCCAGCCGCTCCGCGGCGTGTGGGATCTTCCCGGACCAGGGTATGAACCTGTGTCCCCTGCATCGGCAGGCAGACTCTCAACCACTGCGCCACCAGGGAAGCCCCCTCTAAGAGTTTTATAGTATCCGGTCTTACATTTAGGTCTTTAGTCCATTTTGAGTTTATTTTTGTGTATGGTGTTAGAGAATGTTCTAATTTCATTCTTTTACATGTAACTGTTCAGTTTCCCCAGCACCACTTATTGAAGAGACTGTCTTTTCTCCCTTGCATATTCTTGCCTCCTTTGTCATAGATGAATTGACCATAGGTGCCTGGGTTTATTTCTGGGTTTTCTATGCTGTTCTACTGATCTGTAAGTCCATCTTTTTGCCACTACCATACCGCTTTGATGACTGTAGGTTTGTAGTATAGTCTGAAGTCAGGGAACCTGAAACCCCCATTTCCATTTTTCTTTCTAAATATTGCTTTGACTATTTGGGGCCTTTGTGTTTCCATACAAATTTTAAGATTTTTTGTTCTATATCTGCAAAAAATGCTATTGGTAATTTGATAGGGATTGCATTGAATCTGTAGATTACCTTGGGTAGTATAGTTGTTTTGACTATATTGATTCTTCCAATCCAAGAACATGGTATATCTTTCCATCTGTACACTAAAAATGTGTATTTAACGAAAGAAGACATTAAAGGATATACAGAGGAACAAAGAAAAGTGAGACAAAAAATATTAAAATGGCAGTTTTAAATTCCAATATATCAGTAGTTATAGTAAACGTGAGTGCATTAAGCATTCCAATTCAAAGATATTTCAAGCTGGATTTTAAAAATGACCCAATTATATTCTGTGTAAAAGACAAATACTTGAGAACCAAAGACACATAGTTAGAAAGTTAAAAAAAAAAAAAAAAAATGGAGAAATACCATGCAAATTCTATCCATAAGAAAAATGAAATGGTGATACTAATATCAGACAAAACAGAATTTACGATAAAAACATGTTACTAGTGACAAGGACATTTATAATTATAAAAGGGTAAATTCATCAGAAGATAAAACAATTATAAATATAAATATAATTACAACCAAGCCCCACATTTCATGATGCAGAAATTAACAGAATTTAAAGGAGAAACAGGCAATTCAGCAATAATTGTTACAGACTTCATACCCCACTCTCAGTATTTGATAGACCAATTGGACATAAAATTAGCAATGATATTTGACAATGAAGCAATGAAGACGACCAACACTATCAACAAATTTGACATTTATAGAATATTCCACCAATTGACAGCAGAGTACAAATTCTTTTAAAGTGCCCATGGAATATTTTCAAGGATATGTTAGGTCAAAAAACAAATCTCAGTTAATTTAAAAGGATTGAATTCATAAAAATCATGTTCTCTTAGCACATCAAAACTAAATTAGAATTTAACAACAGAGATAAATTTGAAAGATGCCAAAATATTTGGAAATTAAATAAGACCTAAACATTCAACATTGTACTGGAGTTTAAACCAATGAAAGAAGGAGAAACTGAGGAATATGAGGTGATAATGCACACAACTCTATACATTTACTAAGAACCATTAAATTACACACCTACCATAGGTGAATTATATGATATGCAAATTATGTCTCAATAAAGTTGGAAAGAAAAGCACAAATGGTAGAAAATGGGAAGTATAGATGAAGCTGATTTGGCAATATATTAGTAATAGTTTAACCTTGATGGTGGGTAATGGAAACTGATTATACCATTATTCTTTGTGTATGCTTGAATTTTCTTTAAAGTTTTTTAAAAATTGGTATCAATATGTCCCTCATTACTCCATGTAATTTAGGTATGGCTATTTTTGCTTATTTGGGGGAAGGATAATCTTATTTTTTCTTCATATTAATTGTACTACATATATTTATATATGCAGTATTTGCTACCTAATGACCTTTCATTTTGGTCACTTTTGCATTATACTTTGCTTTTTGAGTCGTAGCAAAGAAATGATGTGACAGTTTCTTAGAAACCATCAGCTCTCTCTAGAGAATAGAAACACAATTCTCTCTTATATTCAGCATGAAAGTAATGGTAGTCACCTCCCAGTGAAGAGAGAGAAATTACCTTCAATCTTCATAAACCTACAGATGATGTTGTTTCTCAATGCTGTGTCAGTCTGCTGTCTTTTCTGTTGGTCTAAGGACCAGGAACTATATATTTCAGTTTACAGTGCATTGATTCTGTCATAGGTGACTTAGCCTTTTTAAAAAAAATCCATTATCACTTGGATTCCACTGTTTTTAAAAGTACACTAAGTGAAGTAGTCTACTTTATGGGTGAAAACTAATCTTGAGTAATCTGTTAGGTAGACTTCCTAAGTTCCTCTGTACCCTGTACCCAGTGCTTAATGAATTTAATCATTAATGTGGAAGGTAGAATGAATAATTCACTAATGAAATCATCCATGATCAAATTTTAATACCCAGGGATAATTCAGTACAAGTTATTACATTTACACAATCAATTTAATTAAGTACTTTTATTATATAGCCTTAATGACTAATAAATATATTGTTCAGAATACAAGCAGAAGCATGTTATACCTCTGCTTATAAATCTTTAATGGTTCTCTGCCACTTCAGAGGGGATGTATAACCTTAGCAAGCCTGTAGAGCTCTTCAAAATCTGACCCAAACCTACCTTTCTAGTACTTTCTCTTGCCAATCCCCTTCCGCATGCCTTCACTATGTAAACATTAAATAGGCCGTGAAGTTTTACGTTGTCATGCCTTTGTCCATGCTGCTCCTCTTTCTACAGTGTTTTTACTTCCTTTTTCATCTAATAAATATATTTCCTAGGCTCCTGAGAGGTCATTCCTCCATTTGAGTTCCTAGGACCCTTAGTAGATGGTTTACCATTGCACTTAAGAAAAGTTCTGAGTCCTACCATGGCCTCCTGGCCTCTGCCCATCCCTCTAGCCTCATCTCCTGCCACTCTTCACCTTGTTTACCACACTTTAAGCACACTGGTCTACTTTCAGTTCTTCTGAATCTTGGTGTATTTTCTGCCTTGCAAGAAGATGATTCCTCTGTGTGGAACCTATCCACTTAATGCTTCATCTAGTCATACTTATACATATTTCAGGGTTCAGCTTCAATGTCCCTTACTCAGAGGGACTCACTCTTACAACCACCACATCCCCCTGACTCTAGATAAGATCCACGCCTGTTCTCCTTAGGAACAGATTACATTCCAAACTACTGTTTCCAAGTACAGTTGTTCTTAGACCACATGCCTCCATTCTAAAAGCCAGTAGATGTTCACTTAGGTTTTCTGAGAAAATTCTAAATGTTAAGGCTCTTGGAGGAGGAGGAGGAGGAGGAGGTGGAGGAGAATGATTATGATAATAATTGCTTCTTTTCTATGTTTTCCCAGAACTTTGACCAGTTTCTCTCTGCTTTTACACTCATCACCTGTAATAAAGTTCATAATGTTTATAAAATCCTTCAAAATATTTACATACAAACAGAGGAAACATATCTTACTCTAAAATAAGACATGTTATCCAAAAGTGAAATAACTCTGACCACTGACACTATCTCCTTGTGGGAAGTAGAATTTGATGTGCCTTTGCCTTTAGCTGGAGCATATCTATGAAAGTTCTTAATTGAAAGTTCATAAATAAAAGAATAGTCTCATAATTTTAAATTTTTTCTTCATACTTGTATCATGGTTTTCATTGATATACTTTTGTATGATCATTGGCTTAAGTCTGTATTACCCATCATACTATAAGCTCCATATGGGTAAGGACTGTGTCTATGTTGTTTACCACTGAATATCTACCACCTAGTACAGTGTCCAGCACTTAGTAGACACGTAATAAATATTTGCTGAAGTCATAGCTATACTTCAATGCTTATCACATTTAAAAAAACACATGTACATGTCTGCATCTCCTATTAGCCTGTCAACATTTTGTAACCACCCCATCATGTAGGACAAACAAGGTCTGGTATGTTGTAGACACTCAAATATTTCTTGGTGAAAAAACATTAAAGTAATGACAGGCCAACTTGCCTGAGTGCATTATAATCTCAAAGTGAGATATATATATATATATATATATATATATATACTTACGCAGTTCATTAATTCTAAAAATTGGCCCTCATGGTGCTTGGCCTACATTATTCACCTTCCTCTGTCTCTTATAAATTCACTGGCAGATTTCTAGACTCTGACCATAGTGGTTGGTGGTAAAGTTCTTCATACATAATGGATTGTTTTAATTTTCATTTCATATTGTGTTATTTACCTGTCTGAGGTCTTTTTTTATGATGGTGAACTCTTGGTATGCGTGATAAGCTGTCATTATTTATCCCCAGTGACAGGAGATATTTCTTTTCTCCAGAAAATAATCTCATCACTTATCTTGTATGGCACTTAAACTTTGGTTATTCAGTTCTTCTACAGCAATGGTTGTCAAACTTGTTGGTCTTGGGACCCCTTTATACTCTTAGAAATAATCAAGACTCCAAAACACTTTTGTTTATGTGGGTTACCATGTTTGACATTAAAACTGAGAAATGTTTAAAGTATTCATTTATTAATTCAGTTAAAATATCAATAACCCCACTTTATGTTACTATAAATGTTTTATGAAAGATAACTATTTTCCACAGCAAAAGATTGTGAGAATGATGACATTGTTTTACATTCTTAAAAATCTCTTTCATATTTAGCTGAAGAGAAGAGAGCTGATTCTTATATCTTTTTCTGCATTCAGTTTGTTACCATGTCACCCATGACATAGCCTCTGGAAAACTCATAAGAGAATGAGAGAGAAGATGGCACATCTCTCAGTATCATTATGAAATAGTTTTGACCTCACAAACCCCCTGAAAGTATCTCAAGGATCCCCAGGGGTGACCAGACCCACACTTGAGGAACTGCTGTTTGAGGAAATAAAACTATTCTTGTACCTCCTGTGGCTGTATTTTTTAAAGAATAGTAATGTGCATTTCTGAAGAACTTACCTGGAGTTGTGTGCAGATTTTAAATAAATCAAATGGAAATACCATTTGCCCTTTCTTTTCCAGCATGAAAGTAGTGAGCAAAATATATCCTTTGTCTCTCAAAGGAACTTTGGTTTTCCTTATCTGTATAATGTATTTATATCCAGGGGAAATGTACATAGTACTGACAATAAATGACATTTTGCTGGGGGTGCAAATATGAGTACCCTGAGGAATTCAAAATACAGCCACAGAAATACAAGTCAGCATAAAACCTACAGAAAAAGACTAACAAAAAAAGATATGAAATTACAAAAGAAGAGAAAAAGTTAGATTAGGAAGAAAGAAAAATAAGGAAAGAAACTTGAATAACATAAAAGCAAAGAAGAGAAAAGAGGCAAAAACCTCAGTCTTTTTTTTTTACTAAGTATTTTCCATGTTTGATTCAAAGCTAAGTAAACATAGCTTTGGCAAACTTTAAATTTTAAACAGAATAAATATTTGGCAAACTTTAAATTTTAAACAGAATAAATAAATTTTAAACAGAATAAAACAGAATAAATATTTATAATTTATAAATATAATTTATAAATATTTGGCAAACTTTAAATTTTAAACAGAATAAATAAATTTTAAACAGAATAAAACAGAATAAATATTTATAATTAGGTGCAATGCCTAGTTTTCCTATTAGCCATTCTCATGTCGTATCCTGTGAAATACTAACTGTGTAAGGTGTTAATAATTATTTCAAAGGGTGAAGGAGTTTGAATGGTTTAAATCGTCATACAGATTTTCATGATCCACATATAACTAGGTTAAAAAGATTATACAGATTTTTCTGTCAGAATTTTCATATCTTTAATTCCCACATATCATCAAACTTCAGTAAAGTGCTGGATAGTAAACGCTTTTGGCTTTGTCAACCATTCAGTCTCTGTTGCAGCTACTCAACTCTGCTGTCATAGTACGAATGCAGTCATAGACAATATGTAAATGAATGGGCGTGGCTATGTTCCAATAAACCTTTATGTTCAAAAACCGGTGACAGGCAGGATTTGGCTCACGGTCCATAGTTTTGAAACTCCTTGTATGTAGCTTCCTCCAATTTAATTTAGTTAATTTTACACAGAACTTGCCTTCCATAACACACACTTTGTTTTTCATGTAAAATCTCCGAAGAATAATGGGAATAATGTTACCTCTCTCAGACACACAATTGAGATGGTATCATTCTGCGACTGTGAATTTAAGAGTTGAACAAATACTATATAGTAGGTAATGAGAATAGAGTGTGATCACAATAGAGCACCTGTCCTTATGGTACTTGCTGTATATTGACAAACATAGGAGATTATATTATACCCTGTGCTAGAAAAATTATGAGGAGTTATGGGACTACATAACAGGGCCCATAACTTAGGCTTGATTAGGAGTAGGTTGCTAATTAATTGAGGAAAGCTTCATAGAGGAGGTAATGGCTAACCTGAGATTGAAGAGGTAACTAGAAGCTACATAGATCAAGACAATGGGAAGGGTATCCCAGAAAGATGGGACAGAGTGTGCTGAGTCCTGACATGGATGTGGTACTAGATTGCAAAGAAGATTAAGTTGTTCAGTGGATTGTGCAATGCAAAGAAAGATGAAGAAAGAGAAGTAAGTAGAGATCAGATCATAAAGAGGTTTTTGATCCACATTAAAAAAGTTGGATTTTGTCCCATTGGCACTAGGGAGTTATTGAAGGTGTGAGAGTATGATCAGAGACGTATTTTAGAACTATTAATCATTCTGAAGTGTTAAGAATGGATAAGATGACAAGGTGGGAGGCAGAAACCAATTAGGAAATAGCCTCAGTAACCAGTGAGAGAGGATGGGAGGGGGAGACAGTAGCAGGGAGTATGGAGGAAAGTGGGAATACTCAAGAGAGACATCTCAAGTGGAATTATGAGGACAATTATTGATACACTCTGGGTGTGAGGGAGAGGAAAGAATCAAGGATGCCTCTCATTTCTATTTTGAGAGACTGGGAGCTGGCAGAGCCATCCATGGACATTGACAGAGGAGCCATCTTGGAAGGGAAGATGATGGTGTTTTGAATGTCTGGGAAGGGGAGAACCTAGCCATGACTGAAAGCAGAAAAACTAAGGTCATTCACTCTTCATTGCATCTTTCATCAGATGGTAATGGCTTTGTTACAGGCTTTACTGATAAATTGTGTTACTCTGCCTCTGATAGATGACAGTCCAAAGCATCCGCAGTGTTTTCAGAAATCTATTCCAGCACCTCTGTAGACAGCACACAACAAAAATATGGAAGAAGTGCTGGGATTCAGTTAGTCATTTGGACCTATTAAAGTAGGATTGGAGAAGGGTTCAACCTGAGATCCCCAAAAAGATTATTCTAGAATTTCTTTTTATCTGAGAACTGAATTTGATAGAGAATATGAATTATGAAAGCCTTGGGATTCTCGGTAGAATCTCTTAAGATTTGACTTGTTTTACTTCATCTCCTGCTAGTCTCCCCTCTGTCATTCCATTCCAAACATTTTTCCCCACTTCTTTGTTGTTTTTGGAACATTCTAACCACCACACTCCTGCCTCGGAATCTTTGTACTTGTTTTCCTTTGCTTAGAGTGTTTTCTCCCCAATATTTGAATGGATTGATCCCTCACCTCCTTTATCACCTAACTTTATTCAAGCTGATGTTAAAGTAGAAGCCCCGCATTTCAGTGGCTTACCACTATAGAAACGTCTCACTCATCCAAACTTCAAAAAGTTGCTTCTGATCAGCAAGCGAGCAGCTCCCCTCTAAATTGTGAATCAGGGACCCAGTCTACCTTGATTTTGTAGCTCTGACATTTTTAACATGTGGCTTTCAAAATCCCTATGCTTTTCTACATTAGAAAGAGAAAGAACAAGGAATATCATCTATGTGGGGGTGGTGAGGTTAAGAGCCAGGCCTGGAATCGGTGAGAATCACTTTTGTGTATATTCCATTGGCTAGAATTCAGTTATGTAGTCACACCTAATGGCCAGAGAGAATGTGACATGACAACTAGCTTCGTAGTTAAAAGAAGAGAATTAAGTCTTTTAATGAGCAGCCAGCCAGTCTCTACTATTACGATTTTACTCAAATACCCCTTCTCGATGAAGTCTTCTCTGATCACCCTTTACAAAACTGCAGCCACCCTCCAGCTCCACTCAATATTCCCTTTCTTCCAGCTTCATTTTTTCCCTCTGTAGCACTTACCACTTTGCCACAATCGATATTTTTCACTTCTTTATCTTGTTTATTGTCTGGAATGTAAGCTTCATCAGGGCAAAGATTGTTACCTACAGTCACCGCCATATCATTGGACACTAGTAGACCTTTGAAAGGTGTTCTGTTGCATTGTAACCATACGTTTACCTTGCCTAGAAGTAGTCTCATCTGGTGGCACATTTACTCGTAGATTAGCATTTTGACTCTAATTGTCTTTCCCCAAAAAAATTTGTCAAGGAAGCTTGTCAGAAGAAAGAAATAGAGCTGTCAACTGGCTCATCAAAAAGCTCAATTTCACATAGTCCTCCTGATAATGCTTTATATGAGTCCTCCTCATACATGCTTTATAAATACTTTTATGTATATAAGTATGTTGGCTTAGGCAAAATTCTGAGATAGAAATAGCAGTTCAGTATCCAGAGTCTCCCTTTTAAACAAAAAAAAGACAAAACTTTTTATATTTTCTCTATCATTTGTTGAATACCATTAGTGAAAGCAGTAGGCTTTCAGAAACTGGAGTTTCTGAAAGCAAATTTAATCCAAACAACCACAATATGAAGTGTTTATTGTCCCCATTTTAAGATGAGGAAATTGAGACCCATAGAGGTGAAGTAACTTGCCCAGGTTCACACACTCAACTAATAACTTTCAGGGCTTAGGTTTGAACTTTTTTTTTTTTCCTTTCAGGAACTCTCACTGCTAAGCTCCATGATTTCCCTTTTCATTCTTCACATCTACCCACAAGTTGCTAATGTTTTCCTTAATATTGAGGCGTAAATGCCTGAGGAACCTTGATATGTTATGCCTCTCAGTTGCACTTCATTTTTATAAAGAACAAACTAGGCAAAATGAATGAATGTCTGATTGTGTGACTTGTGTACTAACCAGATTTGGGAGGTATGTTGGTTTAAAAATCGAGTCGATGCCTGGGTTCTGATGCTAACAGTGCCCTCTAGACAGTATGACTTGGAGAAGTTACTATGTGTGCCTAAGCATGAATGTTTTTTTTTCCTTAAGAGACACCTTTATATTTGAATCTTTCTAGAGTTTCTCAAATTACAAGACACTCACTTGTTTTATTTTGCGCAAAACAACAAAGTACTGTCTGGGAAAGACATATTGGCATAATCTCAGTTTGTGCTTATTTTGGTGGCTTGTAGCAGTCACTTGATACAGGAAGAAAACAAGTTTAACAGAAGTAGTGATTAACTTTGGTGGTATGACATCACAATTTCGTGAGTTGAATGCCATTGTAAACAAACTCCGGAAAGATTATTTTAAAAGCCACTCAGTAAGTGGTTGCCTCGTGTAGCTCATGGACATATGGCACAGAGAAAAGAAAAACTGTCTTTACATAACATAAAACTGTCTTCTGTACGTAAATGTGTGTTTGTAGCTTGGAATAAAATTTCCAGTAGAACATTACACATGGCTTCAGCAGTACTGTACCTCAAGCCACATGGGTGTAAGTGAAGATGACACTGTTTAGAAAACTGAATTAGATAACTCAAAAAGTGCATCCCTCAGAATGACAGATCCAGTGTTGAAGATGCGTGTGAAGAATGTTGCCACAATTGTTGTATAAACTATGAATGGGGAAGTGTGATCTTTCTAATGTTATATAATTTTAAATTAGTGGTCTTTCTAATGTAATATGTTATATGATTTTAAATTAGTATGCACCATCAAATTATTGAATTAAGCATTATATGTAGATGGGTGATGATTCTATCTACGTTTTCCAAAGTTTCTATGTTACATTTGATCAGAAACTTAGGAACTTCTCATTTGGAAAATAGGATCAAGAGTCACGTTATACTTGGATATATATGGTATATAAATCTCTGGGCTTCAGTTTCTTCATTGGGAATATTAGGGAGACAATACACATGATGTATTGAGTGTTAAAAGAGATTCAAATGTGAAAATACCTAGCATTTGGCCTGAAACACTAGGTAGACCCTCCTCTTCTAAAATCATGTCACGTGATTTGGCAGTCTTTACCTCTTACCGTAAGAGCAGCCCCACGGAAAATGTTCATTTAGAATTAATGTTAAATTCATTGAATTTAGCAACACATCGGTAACTCTTTCTTTCTGAGTATGCAAATCTCTCCCCATCATAATATGTGCTTCCTTCAATTGCATTAAGAGCATTTATAATGTAAATGGCTACAGAGCCAATATTTCAAACAGAAGCCATTCTTTAAAAAAAAAAAAGTAGCTAAATGTATTGAAATGCCTCTAAAAGTAAAATATTTAGCACTTAATTGCAGATGGGTGATGTTAAATATCCCATTCATTATTATTATTACCACATGCCTGAATAAATCCTACCATAAGCATTAAGCGAGTAGGTAAACAAAGAAATAACACTTCATGTGATGAATGCCAATATAAAGCACGTTTAAACCGTTCTGTCAAGAGACAAGCCTGGAAATGCAAACTGCGTTCCTTAGCTTTTCTGCAGTCATCTGAATACATAAATTCAAATTGCAGCTTTTAGAACTTCAAACCAAGGCTTTTGAAATTTCAGAAAACACATGCACTTGAAAGAGCAGATTATAACAGGGTCTCGGTGGGATTTGGGCGCCATCTTTTTTTATATTTCAAAGTATAAAAAACCTAGACAAGAAATGACTACCAAATGTTTTCATATTTAAAAAGAAGATGCTGTACTCTTTAAGAAATTAAATCATCAACAAAAAGTTTTCTACAAACATTGTGTGAAAAGAAAGATTATAGCAACTAGCTTAGCCAAAGCTTTTACTTTTTAAGTGATGATTTATTCTATCTGGGAGTCCTTAAGACTTTTCCAAATTAGTATACAGTTAATATCCATAAAATCATATGCAAGTCACTGCCTTTCAAACTGATGCTGAAGGTTAATTAGAAAACATACTTAATTATTTATAGTGCACAGATGAGTCCCAGATACTCTCAGTGTCCAAATACACTGTAAACATAGAAAATTTAACAGATTTATGCCGGAAAGACAGTAGTTCTACACAAATTAATTTATTGATTTAATGGAATCCCTACCAAAGTCCCCAATGAGATTTATTTTGTAATTTGACCAAATGATACTTTGTGGTACATAAATTAGAATAGCTAAGGTAAGAGAGGGGTTTAACCTACCAGGAATTAGACATACTTTCAAGCTGCAATGGTTGAAGTAGTGTATTGCTGTCACAAACATCTGTGGTATATCTGCAAAAAGAACCTTATTGCATGTAAAACACAAAATATAATGAAGAAATCACCACAAATCGATTGAGAATAGATTGTGCTGGGAAAAAAATACCAATTTCTGAAAAACCCTTCAAGGTCAGAAACTCAACTATATAAATTTAAAATGGATTAAGCAGTTATTTTTTTTTTTTTTTTTTTTTTTTTGCGGTACGCGGGCCTCTCACTGTTGCGACCTCTCCCGTTGCGGAGCACAGGCTCCGGACGCGCAGGCCCAGCGGCCATGGCCCACGGGCCCAGCCGCTCGGCGGCATGTGGGATCCCCCCCCCGGCTCGGGGCACGAACCCGTGTCCCCTGCATCGGCAGGCGGACTCCCAACCACTGCGCCACCAGGGAAGCCCTGCAGTTAGTTTTTTAAATATTTATTTATTTATTTATGGCTGCATTGGGTCTTCGTTGCTGCACACGGGCTTTTTCTAGTTGCAGCGAGAGGGGGGCTACTCTTCATTGTGGTGCGCGGGCTTGTCATTGTGGTGGCTTCTCTTGTTGCAGAGCACAGACTCCAGGCATGCAGGCTTCAGTCGTTGCAGCACGTGGGCTCGGCAGTTTCGGCACGTGGGCTCTAGTGCACAGGCTCAGTAGTTGTGGCTCACGGGCTTAGTTGCTCTGCGGCATGTGGGATCCTCCCGGACCAGGGAGGGAACCCATGCCCCTGCATTGGCAGGTGGATTCTTAACCACTGCACCACTAGGGGAGTACCCAGTTAGATTTTTTGGTTTGGTTGGTTTTTGTTTTCTTTAATGAAAGTATAAGGATCCAGAATAAAGGCAAATATCTAAACAATTGTGGGGTGGTCACAATTTTCAGAGTAGTATCAATGAAAGAAATTGAAAAGATTTTATTTAGAAAGAAGAAAAAATATTTTTAAAGAAGGTAAAAGGGAAGCTATAAAAATATTCTCAATAAATATATTTTTAAGATAATGTGAAAAGAGCCCTTACAAACAAATAAGAAAACACTGAGGCAAAATGGGCAACAGACACAGCAGACGACTGACAGTAGAAACAAATGACAAATATACACATGTATACAAAATTGTTTAATTTTTCTATTAATATGAAATGTAAAAAAAAATGACAAACTATTTTTCTTTTATCAAGTATATAAATTTTAATGCTCGGTAGTGATAAATCTGTTGACTTTCATATTTTGTAACTGTTTTTAATTTATACTTTATAGTTGTTGGTGGAAGTGTATATGTATTCTTAGTACCAGCATTGCAAAGAAATTTAGC
Organism: Leucopleurus acutus; assembly: GCF_964270905.1. Classification (NCBI taxonomy): domain Eukaryota; kingdom Metazoa; phylum Chordata; class Mammalia; order Artiodactyla; family Delphinidae; genus Leucopleurus; species Leucopleurus acutus. Next base: position 27,625,851 of record NC_139148.1, on the reverse strand, counting down.
AATGTGTATCTAAATTCTTAGTATTCTCATTGTTAGCTTTTCTTCCTTATTCTACGGAAATTAGCAGATAGATGAGCCAAAGCACATAAACAAATGTATTTGTTATAGGGTTATTTATTATAATGAAAAATTGGAACCAAACTAAATGCGAAGTAACAGAACAATGGTAAAATATGGTGTACTTATATATGGCTTATTACTCAGATCTTAAAAATCAATTTTTCAAATAATAAATAATGACCTAAGGAAATACAGTAGCATATTAAATGACTAGGTATACAATGTTTGTATAGAGTTTGATCCCAATTAAATATATAAATCTTAATTACAATGAATAAGTATATCTCCACTCTTATTCTTGGCTGGATATTTTTGAAAGGAAAAAATATGCAGGTAATTAATTTGAGATATGTTTGAAGTGGAGGTAGAGGTATTTGCTTTTAGAGTTTTATTCTACGTTTGGAATTTTTCTATTTTTGGTTTGATATTACTCTTTCCTGCTCTTCAAGCTTTTATTTGTTTAGTTTTGGATTTTTTTCTTCCCTGAAATTATCAGTTTCTAGATGAAGGTTGAGAAAAGTCTTACCCATCTGTCTAGGTTTTACAAGTGTAGTTGGATTTTAACACGGTTTTACTTAACTAAGATGAGGAAGATTGATAGAAATAAGGTTGCTCTCAGTATATGGGACACCATGCAAGATGATGTAGAGTCAAATACTAAAGGAGACAAAGATTTGCAAAGAGAGTAGAACAGAGAGAAAGATGAGGTAGACTGACAAATACCCTTGAAACCTAGACCCAAGGATTTGAACTGGCTTAGAACTGCTAAACGAATAAAAGATGTCTATAGTGGGATTGTTCCTCTTCCAGAATTGCTTCTCAGTCCAGAGTCTGAGGAAAAACGGTGCTATCCCACATTCTAAAGCAAGCTGCCAGCAGTTGAGACCAGCCACTTCCCCCTAAGGTTTGCTGAGAAGTAACAGTAGTATTATGTCTACTGTCAGTGATTTCCAACCTCCTCGGTACCCCCCTGTCCAAATCAATGTCAAGGGGACTCAGGTGAGATGGGGTAGTTAGCTTTGTGGGGAGTGCAGTGTCTGTGGTGGGGGTGGCTACCCACCTTACATCACCCCTTACATCTCTCTGAAGTCAAAGGTAGGGGCTTCAGGATAATCACTAAAAAAACAGTATGAAGACTGCAGGAAGGGAAAACCGTGTTCTCCTTCAGCTGAATATTTGTTGAGCTGAAGAACTCCTTCACAGATCTGTGTAGCCTTTGCAGGGGCCAGAGGAACACCCGAGGCATTCCTTTGGCTTTCCATGTCAAAGAGGGAGGGTGGGGGACGGGCAGGAGCCGCAGGTTATGTGTACATAGGAAATTAATGAATGACTGTGAAATGGGCTTTTTCTTCTTTTATTTTTTTTCAATTTAAATAAGCAGGTGGGAGAATTGTCTATCATTAACCTAGAAGTGAAGAAAGAATGGACTCAGAAGATGCCAAATGTGAAGTGTGCATTATTAGTTCAAATGCTAGTTTACTATGTTTTATCCTCCAACTCATTGCTGATGACTCTGAATTCCATATTTCCAGCCCTCCTCTCTCCCCTGAGCTCAAGATCTCTCTATTTTTGAAACTAGTAATTTCCCTTAAATATCTGATACAATTAAATGTACTCTCAGCTGGAGTAAATACTGTCTGTTCAGCCAGATAAGGTGGGGTCACGCCTAGACCAGGTGTAATAGGTTGAACAGGTGAAGAGCACAGACTCTGGACCTAGATGATCCAGGACTGAATGCTGGATTGACCACTTATTAGCTCTTTGATCTTGGGGAGAATACTAAGCCTCATTTTCTTTCATCTGTAGATGAGGAAAGACAAGTACCCATCTCACAATAGTAATGTGACAACTTGGTACTCGATTCAGTGGCTGCATATAGAAAGTGCTTAATAATTGTTAGCTACTAATGCTAATCTCTCTCCTTTTATCCACAAGTCCTGTTGAATCTCCTACATTTTAAACATCCTGTCTTCCTAGTCCCTGGCTACATCTTCATGATTTGGACCTTCATTACTTTATCACCTTGCCTATCACCTTGGTCTCAATCGTCTCATAGTTGATTCTGAAGCTGAAACCGGCCTCTGTACCCTGACAGTGAATTAAATCTCAGAGACAGGGTTTTGGGTGAAGTAGAAAAGAATAGCTTTATTGCTTTGCCAGGAGGCCACAGTGGGCTAATGTCCTCACAACTGTGTGTCCCAACTCGGGGCAGGGGTGGGGGTTGTGAGGAGTGATACAGTCAAGGGGGCGGGGTTGCTGATAAGGAGCAGGGTGCCTGCAGAGCCTGCGTTCCTTCAATCCAGAGATCTTCTGGGGTCAGGTGATGATAGGCCAACTGTGCCTTTCTCTGGAATGAAGAATGCTTCATCAAGTAGTTAACATCTTCCATTTGGTGGGGGTTTTAGTTCTGCAGAAGAGCTCAAAGATATTGTTCTGTGTATCCCTTGAGGGGCAATCAGGACCCTGCCCCCAAGGCTGCACTATTGTTTCTTGACTGCTCCTCCTTTGTCTCTGATTAGCAGCCATTTGAACCTGCCCTTTAGAACTCAGGGCTCTCTTCATACCTCCCTTGCCCACATCCATTCTCCACAGAGTAGCCAGAGTGAGTGGATGAAATAAATCTTTCTCTACTCAAAAAATTGGAGTATTTCATCACCTAGAGGTTAAAGCAAAACACTCTAGCCACTTCATAACCCTGCCTCAAGCCACTTCACCGGCTTCCTCTTTTGACCCTTCCTCCCTAAATCTCAAATACTTCAATAACCATTAATGTCAACGTTAGACATTGATGTAGGCATCCTTACTTTACAAAAAGAGCCAAAGTATTTGTTTTTGGCAAAAACTCATATAATCATACACTAGTTCCCATGGAAATTAATGCCAAACCTTTAATGACTCTATTAACAGAAAATAAGCTCACGCATCAGGAGATGATGCCGATGATAATATTCATTCATAATTATAAACTAAAGGTAACCGTAAACTGTCACTACATTATGAATCTTTATTTTTTTAATCCTGAAACAACCAGCAATTTGGTAGCAGCCAAAAGAACCTAAGTCATTACATCAGTGGTGGGAGGCTATGCAAACTAACCAAATTTCATTCTAAGTGGCACATTTTATCACATTAATATCACTGAAATCCGGATGGGTTTTACAATTTCTGCTGGCCAGGACACATGTGATTTAGAAGAAAATCCAAGAAGCAGTAGTAGAGCCCTGTTAAGAAGTGCTACATTGCCAGTACTCTCGATACCACAGAAGATGACCTTGTGTAGGGAAAAAGACAGACATCAGTTACTTTCAAGGGAAAAGTGCTATAGGAGACTCAGACTCTAAATATGAGGAAGTTTTAAGAATACCACACCAATTTTTTCACTTGTATTTTACTATTTATGCATCTTCAAGAGGAACATAAGACAAAAATATACATAAACCTAAAAGAACAATTTCTTAATAAAATAAAACCTCTAAGTAATAAGTGTCATCATGTAATCAGCACCGTTGCCCACTCCAACTCACATCCTGGTAGTACTTACAATGGTACTATAATGACTTGCAACTGAAGGTGTCTTTCATTTGATGGAATACTGTAGTGCACATTGGTGAGTAAATTAGATCATGTTTTAGAACGAATATTGCAAAGAATGAGAAAGATTCTTTTAAAACAGGAACACAAGATTGAAAAGAATGAAGGCAGAATTCATTCATTCATGCAACACTTATTTATTTAGCATCTATTCTGTGCCAGGCATTGTTTCAGGAGAAAAGGTAACAGTAGTAAATAAAACAGACAGAATCTTTGCCCTCAGAGAGCTTAATTTCCTGTGTGTGAGATAGACAATATACAAAATAACCAAATTATAGTATATGTTAGTTTTAAGAACTAAAGAGAAAGATAAACCAGGGAGAAAGAACAGAAATTTGAGGGAAGAGGTGGGATTTTAAGTAGGGTCATCAAGAAAGACCTGCAGGAGGTGAGGGAACCAGCCACGTTTGATTTGTGAGGGAAGGTCATTCTAGGCAGAAAAAACCAGCAAGTACAAAAGCTTAGAAGTGGGGATGCATCTAGTGTATTTCAGGAGCACAGCAAGTGGGTCTCAAGAAGGATAAGAAGAAGGGAGAGTAGATGGAAATGAGGTCAGAGAAGTAAAGAGAAAGGGTATCAGCAGATTTTATAGATCAGTGCTTTTTAATAGAAAAATAAGGTGAGCCTCGTATGTAATTTTAAATTTTCTAATTGCCACATTTAAGAAAGAGTAGAAACAGGTGAAATGAATATATTTTATTTAACCCAGTATATTAAAAATATTATGTTGACTTGTACATGGTATTAAATATACTAATGAGATGTTTTATTTTTTTGAATTTTATTTTTTATACAGTAGGTTATTAGTCATCCATTTTATACATATTAGTGTATATATGTCAATCCCAATCTCCCAATTCATCACACCACCATGACCCAGCCCACCACTTCCTCCCTTGGTGTCCATATGTTTGTTCCCTACATCTGTATCTCAATTGCTGCCCTGCAAACTGGTTCATCTGTACCATTTTTCTAGGTTCCACATATATGCGTTAATATACGATATTTGTTTTTCTCCTTCTGACTTACTTCACTCTCTATGACAGTCTCTAGATTCATCCACGTCTCTACAGTGACCCAATTTCGTTCCTTCTTATGGCTGAGTAATATTCCATTGTATATATGTACCACATCTTCTTTATCCAGTCGTCTGTCGATGGGCATTCAGGTTGCTTCCATGACCTGGCTATTGTAAATAGTGCTGCAGTGAACATTGGGGTGCATGTGTCCTTTTGAATTATGGTTTTCTCTGGGTATATGCCCAGGAGTGGCATTGCTGGGTCATATAGTAATTCTATTTTTAGTTTTTTAAGGAACCTCCATACTGTTCTCCATAGTGGCTGTATCAATTTACATTCCCACCAACAGGGCAAGAGGGTTCCCTTTTCTCCACACCCTCTCCAGCATTTGTTGTTTGTAGATTTTCTGATGATGCCCATTCTAACTGGTGTGAGGTGATACCTAATTGTAGTTTTGATTTGCATTTCTCTAATAATTAGTAATGTTGAGCAGCTTTTCATGTGCTTCTTGGCCATCTGTATGTCTTCTTTGGAGAAACGACTATTTAGGTCTTCTGCGCATTTTGGGATTGGGTTGTTTGTTTGTTTAATATTGAGCTGCTTGAGCTGTTTATATGTTTTAGAGATTAATCCTTTGGCCATTGATTCGTTTGCAAATATTTTCTCCCATTCTGAGGGTTATCTTTTCCTCTTGTTTGTAGTTTCCTTTGCTTTGCAAAAGCTTTTAAGTTTCATTAGGTCCCATTTGTTTATTTCTGGTTTTATTTCCATTACTCTAGGAGGTGGATCAAAAGAGATCTTGCTGTGATTTATGTCAAAGAGTGTTCTTCCCACGTTTTCCTCTAAGAGTTTTATAGTGTCTGGTCTTACATTTAGGTCTCTTAATCCATTTTGAGTTTATTTTTGTGTATGGTGTTAGGGAGTATTCTATTTCCTTCTTTTACATGTAGCTGTCCAGTTTTCCCAGCACCACTTATTGAAGACACTGTCTTTTCTGATTGTATATCCCTGCCTCTGTTGTCATAGATTAGTTGACCATAGGTGTGTGGGTTTATCTCTGGGCTTTCTATCCTGATCCATTGATCTATATTTCTGTTTTTGTGCCAGTACCATATTGTCTTGATTACTGCAGTTTTGTGCTATAGTCTGAAGTCAGGGAGTCTGATTCCTATAGCTCCGTTTTTTTTCCCTCAAGACTGCTTTGGCTATTCGGGGTCTTTTGTGTCTCCATACAAATTAAGATTTTTTGTTCTAGTTCTGTAAAAAATGCCATTGGTAATTTGATAGGGATTGTGTTGAATATGTAGATTGCTTTGGGTAGTATAGTCATTCTCACAATATTGATTCTTCCAGTCTAAGAACATGGTATACTCTCCAACTGTTTGTATCATCTTTAATTTTTTTCATCATTGTCTTATAGTTTTCTGCATACAGGTCTTTTGTCTCCCTAGATATGTTTATTCCTAGGTATTTTATTCTTTTTGTTGCAATGGTAAATGAGAACGTTTCCTTGATTTCTCTTTCAGATTTTTCATCATTAGTGTATAGGAATGCAAGAGATTTCTGTGCATTAATTTTCTATCCTGCAACTTTACCAAATTCATTGATTAGCTCTAGTAGTTTTCTAGTGGCATCTTTCAGATTCTATATGTACAGTGTCATGTCATCTACAAACAGTGACAGTTTTACTTCTTCTTTTCCAATTTGTATTCTTTTATTTCTTTTTCTTCTCTGATTGCCATGGCTATGACTTCCAAAACTATGCTGAATAATAGTGGTGAGAGTGGGCATCCTTGTCTTGTTCCTGATCTTAGAGGAAATGCTTTCAGTTTTTCACCATTGAGAATGATGTTTGCTGTGGGTTTGTCGTATATGGCCTTTATTATATTGAGGTAGGTTCCCTCTGTGCCCACTTTCTGGAGAGTTTTTATCATAAATGGGTGTTGAATTTTGTTAAAAGCTTTTTCTACATCTATTGAGATGATCATATGGTTTTTATTCTTCAGTTTGTTAATATGGTGTATCACATTGATTGATTTGCGTATATTTTAGAATCCTTGCATCCCTGGGATAAATCCCACTTGATCATGCTGTATGATCCTTTTAATGTGCTGTTAGATTCTGTTTGCTAGTATTCTGTTGAGGATTTTTGCCTCTATATTCATCAGTGATATTGGTCTGTAATTTTCTTTTTTTATAGTATCTGTGTCTGTTTTTTGTATCACGGTGATGGTGGCCTCATAGAATGAGCTTGGGAGTGTTCTTTCCTCCACAATTTTTTGGAAGAGTTTGAGAGGGATGGGTGTTAGCTCTTTTCTAAATGTTTGATAGAATTCACCTGTGAAGCCATCTGGTGCTGGACTTTTGTTTGTTGGAAGATTTTTAATCACAGTTTAATTTCATTACTTGTGATTGGTCTGTTCATATTTTCTATTTATTTCTGGTTCAGTCTTGAAGGTTATACCTTTCTAAAAATTTGTCCATTTCCTCCAGGTTGTCCATTTTATTGGCATCGAGTTGCTTATAGTAGTCTCTTAGGATGCTTTGTATTTCTGTGGTGTCCTTTGTAACTTCTCCTTTTTCACTTCTAATTTTTCTGATTTTAGTCCTCTCCCTCTTTTTCTTGATGAGTCTGGCTAATGGTTTATCAATTTTGTTTATGTTCTCGAATAACCAGCTTTTAGTTTTATTGATCTTTGGTATCGTTTCCTTTGTTTCTATTTCATTTATTGCTGCTCTTATCTTTATGATTTCTTTCCTTCTGCTAACTTTGGGTTTTGTTTATTCTTCTTTCTCTAGTTCCTTTAGTTGTAAGGTTAGATTGTTCATTTGAGATTTTTCTTGTTTCTTGAGGTAGGCTTGTATAGCTATAAACTTCCCTCTTAGAACTGCTTTTGCTGCATTCCACAGGTTTTGGATCGTAGTGTTTTCATTGTCATTTGTCTCTAGGTATTTTTTGATTTCCTCTTTGGTTTCTTCAGTGATCTCTTGGTTATTCAGTAACGTATTGTTTAGCCTCCATGTGTTTGTGTTTTTTACATTTCTTTCCCTGTAATTGATTTCTAATCTCATAGCGTTGTGGTCAGAAAAGATGCTTGATATGATTTCAGTTTTCTTAAATTTACTGAGGCTTGATTTGTCACCCAAGATGTGATCTATCCTGGAGAATGTTCTGTGTGCACTTGAGAAGAAAGTGTAATCTGCTGTTTTTGGATGGAATGTCCTATAAATATCAATTAAATCTATCTGGTCTGTTGTGTCATTTAAAGCTTGTGTTTCCTTATTTATTTTCATTTTGGATGATCTGTCCATTGGTGTAAGTGAGGTGTTAAAGTCCCCCACTATTATTGTGTTACTGTCCACTTCCTCTTTTATAGCTGTTAACAGTTGCCTTACGTGTTTAGGTGCTCCTATGTTGGGTGCACATATATTTATAATTGTCATATCTTCTTCTTGGATTGATCCCTTGATCATTATGTAGTGTCCTTCCTTGTCTCTTGTAACATTCTTTATTTTAAAGTCTATTTTATCTGATATGAGTATTGCTCCTCCAGCTTTCTTTTGATTTCCATTTGCATGGAATATCTTTTTCCATCCCCTCACTTTCAGTCTGTATGTGTCCCTAGGTCTGAAGTGGGTCTCTTATAGACAGCATATATATGGGTCTTGTATTTGTATCCATTCAGCGAGCCTGTGTCTTTTGGCTGGAGCATTTAATCCATTCACGTTTAAGGTAATTATTGATATGTTTGTTCCTATTACCATTTTCTTAATTGTTTGGGGTTTGTGTTTGTAGGTTCTTTTCTTGTCTTGTGGTTCCCACTTAGAGAAGTTCCTTTAGCAATTGTAGAGCTGGTTTGGTGGTGCTGAATTGTCTTAGCTTTTGCTTATCTGTAAAGCTTTTGATTTCTCCATCGAATCTGAATGAGATCCTTGCCGGGTAGAGTACTCTTGGTTGTAGGTTCTTCCCTTTCATCACTTTAAATATGTCATGCCACTCCCTTCTGGCTTGTAGAGTTTCTGCTGAGAAATCAGCTGTTAACCTTATGGGAGTTCCCTTGTGTGTTATTTGTCATTTTTCCCTTGCTGCTTTCAATAATTTTTCTTTGTCTTTAATTTTTGCCAATTTGATTACTCTGTGTCTCCGCACGTTTCTCCTTGGGTTTATCCTGTGTGGGACTCACTGTGCTTCCTGGACTTGGGTGGCTATTTCCTTTCCCATGTGGGACATTTTCAACTGTAATCTCTTCAAGTGTTTTCTCAGGTCCTTTCTCTCTCTCTTCTCCTTCTGGGACCCCTATAATGCCAATGTTGTTGCTTTTAATGTTGTCCCAGAGGTCTGTTAGGCTGTCTTCATTGCTTTTCATTCATTTTTGTTTATTCTGTTCTGCAGCAGTGAATTCTACCATTCTGTCTTACAGGTCACTTATCCGTTCTTCTGCCTCAGTTATTCTGCTATTGATTCCTTCTAGTGTAGTTTTCATTTCAGTTATTGTATTGTTCATCTCTGTTTGTTTTTTCTTTAATTCTTCTATGTCTTTGTTAAACATTTCTTGCATCTTATCGATCTTTGCCTCCATTTTTTTTTCCGAGGTCCTGGATCATCTTCACTATCATTATTTTGAATTCTTTTTCTGGAAGGTTGCCTGTCTCCACTTCATTTAGTTGTTTTTCTGCGGTGTTATCTTGTTCCTTCATCTGGTACATAGCCCTCTGCCTTTTCATCTTGTCTGTTTTTCTGTGAATGTCTAAATATTTTTTTTAACAGAAGGTCCTTGTTGGTTATTTATTTTAAATACAGCGGTGTGTACATGTCAGTCCCGAACTCCCAATCTACCCCTCCCCCCCACCCTTCCCCTGGAATAGTTTTATTTTTTTATAGCAGTTTTAGGTTCACAGCAAAACTGAGTAGAAGGTACAGAGATGATTTTTTTTGTACTAAGTCTTTGAAACCTGGTGTGTATTTTACACTTACAGCCCACCCCAGTTCCCCTTACATCATTTCAAGTGTTCAGTAGCCACATGCGAAGGTGTCTAGTATATTGAACAGAGCAAACCTAGACCCTCATAGGGAGCTGTAATGACTTTGACTTTTTATGTGAATGAATTGTGAAGCAATAGAAGTGTTTTGAGTGCAACGGTGATATAATATGACTTGAGTTTTCACAGGAGCCCATATATGACTTGGGTTTTTATAGGATCTACTGTTTTGAGAATAGACAGAGAAGAGAATGTCTTCTCATGTGCCCCAGGTAGACTTTGGACAAGCTCCCAGCAAAGAACTTAACTGAGGATAGACCAGTACAAATCCAATAACCAGATATGGTTTGGAGAATTAGTGTAACTGTAGGTTCTCTCAATGCCCTATCTTTGCACAGGCTGTGAATAATATCTCTTTTCATGCTTCAAGACCCAGGTAGACTATTATCTTCTCTGGGACATCTCCTATGCCCTGCCCCAGAAATAACTTATGCTCTACAATATTCCATCATAGTCCTAGATTTACATGCTTCTTTCCTCTCATGGACTGTGAGATTCTCGAGGCAAGGTACATAATACATTTATCTTTGATTCTAATGCCCAGTTGAGTCACTGGAAGTAAATGAGCCCTCAATGAATATGTGTTAAGTTGAAGCAAAAAAAAAAAAAAATTAGCCTAACAGCCCCCAAATGGAAACGACTCAAATGTCCACCAACAGAGATATATTATATATTTATACAATTTAGTACTATATAGGGAGGAAGATAACTACACACAACCCGAATGATGATTGTAAACATTATATTGAATGAAAGACTATATGATTCCATATACATAATGTTCATACAGGCAAAGTAATCAAAGTTGACTGGTTACTGTACACTTGGAGGTAGTGACTGCAAGGGTCAAGAGCGGGCTTCTGAGCTTCTGATAACATTCTATTCCTTTTCTGGTTATTTGGTGTATCCATTTTTTAAAACTATATTGAGCTGTATAGTTATATGTGTGCTTTCCTATATGTATATTATACTTCAATTAAAAACTTACATACCAGAGATAGATAGTTCCCAAAAGACAACAAAACAAAAAAATGTAAATTATTTTAAGCACAGCTCATTTTGCTCAGCTGTGTTATGATTCAATATGTAAGAATAAATTTATGGCTAATTGAGTAACATGCAGTGTATGTGTTTTTATAATTAAAAACTTCCGCTAGTACAACATATGTTAAGTATTTTAAATCAGTTTCCCTCTTTTCTCCAAAAGGATTATGAGTCATAATTTGGAAAACATTTTAACATGCAGTAATTTAGTGTTTTCATTTAATTATCTTGTTTTTACTTTTACCTTACAATTTTCCATAAAGATATATATATTTTTTAATTAATTAATTTATTTATTTATTTTTGGCTGTGTTGGGTCTTCATTGCTGCACGCGGGATTTCTCTAGTTGCGGCGAGCGGGGGCTACTCTGTTGTGGTGCACGGGCTTCTCATTGCGGTGGCTTCTCTTGTTGCAGAGCATGGGCTCTAGGGCACACTTCAGTAGTTGTGGCACATGGACTCAGTTGTGGTGCACGGGCTTAGTTGCTCTGTGGCATGTGGGATCATCCTGGACCAGGGCTCAAACCCATGTCCCCTGCATTGGCAGGCAGATTCTCAACCACTGCGCCACCAGGGAAGCCCCATAAAGATGTATTTTATTTAAACATTTTAAAACATGCAACTTCATTTTAGATACTTACTCTAGTGAAGTTGTTCTCAACCAGGGACATTTTTGCCCCCCAGGTGATACTTGACTATGCCTCAAGACATTTTTGGTTGTCAAAACTGGGGGAATGTTACTGGCATACAGCGGGGAAAGGCCAAGGATATTGCTAAACTTCCTGCCATGCCCAGAACAGCCCATTCACAACTAAGGGTTATTTAATCCTAAATGTCAGTAGTGCAGAGGTTGAGAAACACTGCTCTAGTTTAATAACATAATGTTGGAATTTTAAAATTAGAATTTTTTTTCTTGACCAATTTTAATCTCACCTTTTAGAGATTTTTGAGGTATTGAAATTGCTCTGTGAATAAATTTTCTTTAAAAATATTATATTGTTAACATCTTAAAATGGCTTATTTTATTGAAAGTGCAATTTTTTAAAGTTTTCCTAAATAAAAAAAGAAAGTTTGAGAAATATGTTGTGGATAACAATTTTATTCTTCTTTCTCCAGGCTAGAAGAACAAAAGGATATCTTGTCAGAATTTCAAAGAGATTTAAATGAATTTGTTTTATGGTTGGAAGAAGCAGATAACATTACTAGTATTCCACTTGAACCTGAAAATGAGCAGCAACTGAAAGAAAAACTTGAGGAAGTCAAGGTAATTTTATTTCCTAAAATCTCCCAGGGCCTACTTGTATTAACAGTTTATGAATCTAGGGGCAGTTCCCATGAGGCCCAGTTGTTAGGACTCTGCGCTTTCACTACCGTGGCCTGGGTTCAAGCCCTGGTTAGGGAATTAAGATGCCACAAGCCACATGGCAGGGCAAAAAAAAAAAAAAAAAAAAAGAGTATATGAATCTATTTTTTTTAAATGTATTTAATCATTCATTTCCTGTCCATTAGGATATTGATAGTTCCTTACTAGTTTTTCTCACAACTTTATTTTGTCTTAGCCCAGTGAGTATGTATTTTTTAAAAAGTGTGTATGCGATATACATGTGTGTGTGCTTGTGTGTGTAAAATACATGGTGATACTTTTAAACCAAGGTAAAATTAATTTTAGACTTAATGGAGAATTCCACAGCTCCAAATAATTTCAAAAACGGAGGAGAATCTTTATAGAAATGAATGCCATTTCTTAGGGAAGATCTTAATTGCCAAATCAGTCTCAGTACTTCAGCCTTTAATTAAAGGCATTCGATTTGCCTGAAGCAATGTTTTGTTTTGGTTTGTTTTGTCTGTGGTGTTGGAGAGGTGATGTTGGCTCACTTTCTATACTGGTTTAATAGACTTCCAGTTTATTCAAGTGGTTTTTCATGTCTACCTACTGTGTTGTCTGCTTAATACTGATTACCTCTCCTGGCTGACTGAGATGCTTTTTTTTTTTTTTTTTTTTTAGCAGCATCTCAAAATTCAAAAGTTTTATTGCTCATCTATTAATTCTATTACATTTATTTATTCAGTTTTATTGTTTTAAAATATATAAAAATAAATGGAGAAATTTATACCTATCTTATCTATGCACCAGTCTCCACCCAGACTGAGATGCTTTGATTGTGCAGATGGGTGGACTTTCATGGTTTTAGTTTTAGGAAACAAACTCTTGGATCTGTTTTACTTTAGTTCTTGAAGGGAAGGTAAAAGGGAAAGGGAAATTAACATTTAATCATCCCCTATTTTATACTAAGTATTAGATGTATTTACATCTGCTATTTTATTTAATCTTATCAGACTTTGAAAATGGTTGTTATTGTCCTCATTTTACGAGGTCACACAATCAAAGGGAAGTGGAACTGCTTCTTTATCATTGATTCGGTTGGTCTGCACATGCAAATTAGACTCCATGTCAACTACTTATTTCTGTGAAATAAAAAATGTGTACCTGAACAGAGGATAAAGTATGAAAAGAAAAATATTGCTTAGTTCAATAAACAAATATTGAGCACCTACTATATGTCAGATAATGCACTAGGTATTTGAGAGTCAAAAAATAAAACGTTTTTGATCCATAGTTCATTTGAAGACGGTTATGCCACGGAAAAATAAACTCAGTCTGTTCTTGAAAATTCATCTTTCCTAAATGTACTGAGTGTTATATATAGCAGTCTAATTGATAATTCATTTAAGAGACATGTTTAGTGGTGTTCACTTATTAAGAAATACACATTGATTTCCTTTTTTCCTTAGACAATCTAGATCAGCACTGTCCGATAGAACTTTCTGTCATGATGGCTATGTTGTACATTATCAGTTTTAGTAGCCACTAGCTGTATGTGCCTTTTGAGGACTTGAAAGGTAGCCTATGTGACTGAGGAATTGAGTTTTTAATTTTAATGACTGTTAATTAATTTAAATTTAAATAGCCTCATGTGGCAAGTGGTACCGTACTGAACAGTGCAGCTATAGATGACACAAATAAATAAAAGACAGTTAATAAAACTATGGTAGTTTTGTAGGTCGTGGGAAAGGGCACTTTTAATGTGATGTTAAATGAGTAAGAGAAATTCAGGGATGTGGAGGTGTCAAAATTAAGGGTTCTTGAATGAACCCGGCCAAGTTTGAATCACAGCTCTGTTGCTTGCTTCGTTTGTGTCCTTGGACCTCCTATTTAACCTCTCTGTCTCAGTTTCATTCTATGTAAGATGAAGATAATAGGATATACCTCAGAATTATTATATAAAAGTTAACTGAGATAATATGTGTGAAGAGCTTAGCACAGTGCCTGGTACCTGGTATGTTCTCAAAGTTAGTTATCTCTTAATATGATAATGCAATTTCTTACTCAGTGGTATGTTATAGTATGGAGACCTAATACCTGAGAGGATGATTAAATCTGTCCAGATTGTTCTATTTCTGAGAGGTGTGTTTTTACACTCTTGACACTGTTTGGAGTATTGTTTTAGAGCTCATCATACTACATAACATTTTTCTCTTGAAAAAAAAATCTCTGAGGGATAAGATATCCTGATCCTTTCTAGGATGGGCTGATTTACTTGGGAGTGGGCGTTTTAGTCCACCAAGCTCTGTCCTCTGTAGAAAACTTGGTATTTGAGGAACCACTGGGCCTCCAGTCTTGCTTCATTTTGATAGACTAATCAATAGAGGCAAAGACAAAGTAGTTGGCATTGTGCTGTAATTCATTTTAAACGTTGTTGCATTTGTCTGTTTCAGTTACTGGCAGAAGAGTTGCCCCTGCGCCAGGGAATTCTAAAACAATTAAATGAAACTGGAGGAACAGTGCTTGTAAGTGCTCCCATAAGCCCAGAAGAGCAAGATAAACTTGAAAATAAGCTCAAGCAGATAAATCTTCAGTGGATAAAGGTTAGACATTGACCATCTGTCCTGTCACATGTGTTAAATGTTGCAAGCATTTGTTTTGTTTCATGGTGCTTAATTGGTGGGGGTGGGGGAGAGGGGTTGGTTTTGTGGCTTGTTATTTGTGTTATATATATATTTTTAAACTTGACCATTTGATTTGGCTGTATGATTTGTTGTGGATGGAAGGAATGGTGATGGTGAACGACGATACGTTAATGACCAAATGCCAAGATATACACCACTATTACTTTATATGAACTATTCTAAAGAATTAGACTGGAAAATGGATGAAGCGGTCAATTTAGTGTTCAGGTATATACTGACAATATTAAAGCAAGATGGAGGTGGTCTAGCTCAACAAGTATCATAAATCAAAATTACTTATCCTTACCTATAATATGGACTTAATCAGTGATTGATTAATGCGTGATAAACTTCTCCAAAAGATGTTTTATTTATTTATTACTATTTATTTATTTACTTACTTACTTGTGAGTCTTCATCTTTCTAACCTGGATACTTTTTAAATCTAATATTTTAAAATGCTTATCAAAGTAATGCATACTTATTCTTTGAAACCAAGTAGTGCGTATGAATATATAATGAAAAGCAACATCAGTTGATCCATCACTATTTATCGAAAGGCAGTCTTCTTCCCACTGTACTGCTGTGGCAACTTTATCATAAATCAGGTGAACATATATGTATGAATCTGTTCTGGATTCTCTATTCACTTCCATTTGATTGTCACTGTCCTTCAACTAGTACCACACTGGCTTTATAACAATCATCTTTCAACAGCTTTATTGAGGTATAATTTATATACCATACAATTCACCCATTTTAAAGTGTACAAATCAATGGTTTTGGTATATTTACTTTTTAAAATGTGGTAAAATATATATAACATAAAATCTGTCATTTTAACCATTTTAAGTGTATAATTCACTGTCATTTATTATATCCACAATCGACAATGTGAAACCATTACCATTGTCTATTGCTAAAACATTTTCATAACCCCAAACAGAAATTCTGTAACCATTAAGTAATAACTCCCCATATCCCTACCCCCGACACCCCCAAAAAGTAACCTCTAATCTACTTTCTGTCTCTATGAATTTGCCTATTCTAGATATTTCACATAAGTGGACTCACACTACCTTTGTCCCTTTGTGTCTAGATTATTTTACTTGGCGTAAGGTTTTAAAGTTTCACCCATGTTGTAGCAGGTATCAGAACTTCATTCCTTTTTATGATTGAACAAGATTATACTGTGTATGTGTGTATATATTCAATATATATACACATACGTATGTGTATATATACATGCATGTATACATAACAATGTATATATATATACCTATATATACATATAATATATACATACATACACGTATATGTATGTGTGTGTGTGTGTGTGTGTGTATATATATATACACATACACACAAACCCAACATACTTGTTTTATTAAAAAAATTGGGGATCTGGTAGTGTAAATCCTCCAACCTTATTCTTCTTAGACCAGAGTGGTTTTTTTTGCTATTTTTGGTTGTTTGGTTTACCAAATAAATTTTAGAACCAACTTGTCATTTTTTACGAAAACCTGCCAGGATATTGATTTGAATTGTGTTGAATTTATAGATCAATTAACTTTTTACAATATTGAGTAATCTAATCCGTGAAAATGTTACATGCCTTCATTTATTTAGGTCTTCTTGAATGCCTTTTTAGAAATATTTTGCAGTTTTCAATCCAGAGGACCTGCACATGTTTTATTAGATTTAATCCCAGATATTTGATATTTTGATCCTTTTATAAATGGGATTCATTTCAAATTTTATTTTCTTTTTGTTGCTGGTATATAAAAATAGATTTTTTTTTACATTAAGCACACATCCAGTGTCCTCGCCAAATTCACTTATTAATATTAATGGTTTGTAAAACATTTTGGATTATTTTAATGTACACAATCGTGTCATCAAATAGAGGAAGTTTCTCTCTTTTCAATCCTTATGATTTTAATTGTTTTTGCATAAACTTGGACCCCTAAAACAGTGTTTAATAGAAGTGGTGATAATGGGTAGCCTTGGTTCATTCCCTGTTTCAGGTGGAAAGCTTTCAGTAATTGATCATTAAATACGATGTTTCTTGTAGGACATTTTATAGATCCTCTTAATCAGATTAAGGAATTTTTCCGTTTCTCAAGTTTTTATTATGAATATGTGTTGAACATATTCATATACTTTCTCTGCATTTATTTAAATGTTTCTATGATTTTTCTCCTCTGAATGTGATAAACTACAGCCATTGTTTTTGGAATGTGAAACTACTCTGGGATTCCAGAAATAAATTCTATTGGTCATGATGTCTTGTACTTTTTATGGATTGCTAGATTCAGTTTTCTGATATGCTGTTTATGATTTTTATCTTTGTTCATGGCAGGAAATGGTCTGTAATTTTTTTGAATCCTTCTCGAGTGTTAATAGCATTGTTAGACTAGTCTTATAAAACAAGTTGCGAGGTGCTCTCTTTCTTTGTTCTGAAATAAATTGGTGAAGACTGGTATCATTTCTTCCTGAGATGTTTGGAAGAATTCAGTTGTAAAGTCATCAGTGCATAGGGTATTATGTTTTGTTTTGTTTTGTTATTGTTGGGTTTTTTTGGTGAGAAAGTTTTTGATAATTGATCCAGTTTTTAAATAGATACAGGGATTGTTAAATTTTTATTTCTTTGTGTGTCGGCTTTTTTAAGTTGTGTCTTTCAAGGAATTTGTCCATTTCCATGCTGTTTTCCCTTTTGGGGCTGTAGACTTTGTTCATACAGCTAGTGATCCTTTATATATTTATATTTAAGAATGAGAAAATAGAAAGACTGCAAGCTGTAAGTACCTGGATGGGTCTTGTAACTGGGATATTTTACTCTATGTGCTAAGGTAGAGAGCTGAGTCTCTTGTTGAAAGAGAACTTCAAAGTCTATAATGCAGTGGCCTTTATTCTGAGATATTCATACCAACTGCTGAGATTCCTTCCAGACACCAGGTTCAGTTTCTTTAGGTAAGAACTACACTTATTGTTTTGATTTATGTTTATTTTTGCCTGCAGGTAAGTGCTAAGGGAAGACCATTCATTGTGTGGTAGTTTTTATATTGACACAAATTTTCATCTACAAACTGTCAGTACCCAAATTTTACATGCTTCTTATTCCCAAATACCATGACATCTTTAATCCAGATGCTCTCCAGGTTTTGCCAAGTTCAGATCCCCCTGTACCTAAGGCTTCTTCTCTCTTACTTTATGTGTCCTCATATGTACTTTCTCCATATGTGCTTTTGACTTTCCAAGGATGTTTTGAAACCTCGCATCCACTTTTGACTACAGTTCTACTACCTTATTGAGCATATTTAATACCTGTTAACTTTGTTCTATTCAAAATATAAAGCAAATTGTAACCCTTTAAACCAGGAGCGAAATCCATGCCAAGAAAATATTGAAGAACTATAATTTTCATGTAATATAAAATGGCTTCTTTCAAAAATGGCACAGTTGCCTCTAAAGAATTGCTTGTTATTCATCAATACTCAACTAAATTGAGAGGTGTGAACAAGTTATACTGAGAGAAGTTCCCTTATGTAGATGATTTGAAAATAAAATAATAGAGACTTAATTTTGAATTGTGTCAGGATATTCATTATACTTTTAAATTGATGATGCTGAAGTTCTTGTAACGGATCTTTTACATGACTGATAAAATATTTATGAACTGAGTACCAATTATATGGCATTAAATTCAAAATGTGTGTTTTGATCTCTATAATTCAAGCAACTAGGTATTTGCGAAAAAATCTTTTATTTTTATCTATCAACACTATTGAAATGTTTTGAGTTAATTTTTTTTCCTACTGAAAAATGTAAAGTTTCTTCCTTTAATAATTTCAAAATAGCCACGTAAACATATAGACACTTGCATCTGGAGGGAATGTATTTTCCTAGTAATTAAATTTTGTAGCCACATAACAATACAAATAAAATCATTCCTCATAGGAAGAGAACAAGGAGGAAAGATGCCCCAAAATATTCCACAATATCTCAGTACATCTTGATATTACAAAAAGGAACACAAAAATTATAATTGTAGGAAACGTGAGAGAACTCTCAAAAACATACAATAGCAGCTTTGTGAATAGTGAAACGTGAGTCAAGCTTTTATCTTTTCGGCAACAGAATAAAAAGTCAGTTTTTTATGATAGAAAATTAAAACTAAGACCATCTTGTGTAGACTTACATTACTATATCACTCATAATATCTGTCTTATCCCAGAATTATAATTTTCATACTATATCTTTGCCACCAAATGTCATAGAAGTTGGAATGTTATTCACTAGTCATATTAAAAATTATTTTTCCCTTCTCAATCCCTATGCCACCCTATCCCTCTTGGTTTAAATTTAAGAATAGAAACTGAATGATTAGTGCCAAATTTATGTCATTACACAAGTCAACAGCTTAAAACGAATAAGATGGTCAAGATGATCAAGAGACAGTCTTGACCATCATTAAACCTCAGATTCTCAGTCATTAGAAGAGAGAAGAAATAATGGAGACCCCTTCCCTGTATTCTCCAGCACACTCCTTCATCTAAAGGCTAGAGTGAGTGTTGTAATTGTAACTAGTAGGTCATGGTTGCTGGGGTACAAACATGCCAATTCCTTAACAGTTAGTATCTTTAAAACTGTCCTACTATCACAGTATCTGGTGGCAGGTGCCTTTCTCCACAGCTAACTCTAATATGCTGTACCCTGTATATTTAGCCAACTTACCAATTACTTTGGCACGTTTATGTTTTATTACTGAAGAGAGAAAACAGCGATGGGAGGTAATATAGCTATTCCTTTAAGGGAGTGGTGGACTCTATAATGGGTTTGTTGCAAAACTGTGTTAACTTGCCGTGGCCTGGGTAGCATCTCTTTATAGCAGAGATGGAAAGTGTTGCTTTGAAGCTGAATATAGGTCTTGGTTTAAATTGTGGCTTCCTCTGGATACGGATCATGAAGTGATAGCCTCATTTTTGCCTAATACATATTTTGAGCTTTACAGTCTAACAATGATATCCTTAAGATCTACAAAATGGGAATGTTATTAAAGCTAGCCTCTGTGTTTTTCTCTAAGTGTCTCACACATGATCTTCATACACATGTCTGATTCTGTGTTGATTTCAATATTTATCACTCATCATATTTCTTTGTATGTTCTCTGAACTTTGTGTGTGTGTATGCGTGTGTGTAAGGAGTTCTCCCTCCCTTCCAACCTCTCCCCATCACTATTACCCTGTTCCTTTTTTCTCTGTTTTATATGTCTTTGCCTATGCATTGATATCTTTCTATTGTCTATCATGAATCTACTTTCCTAAATTCATATATGTCAGGTTTTTCTCTGCCTGGGTAGTATATGCAACACATTCTCTCCTACTCTCTCTTTCTTTGACTCTACCTTTTAATCCTTCTTTCATCTTCTCCTGTCCTTGTCACTTTGTGTCCCCTTTCTTCATTGTTCTTTTGGTGCGTTATGTGTAGGTATTTTTTCAACTACCCATTATTTAGAACCAAAATATGTTTTATCAGCCTTAATTTTTGAATCATCTTATAAGCTTCCTATACTTGGTTGAAGAGGTGGAAAGATGGAACATTTATTTTGTAGACTCATAGGATTATTCAGATGGAAGGAGCCTAACGAAACCCAGTTACTGTCACATCTTCTAGATTAGAACACTGAGTCCTAGAAAGGTTATGTGACTTATTTGAGAACACATTATTTAAATGTAAAGATTATTCCAAATTAATTTTTTTTTTAACTTTTCAGTGAGGCTCAAGTGGTTTTTCTGTGGATAATATGGTAGAAAGAAAGAAAAAACATGGTTTCCCATGTCATTCCATTGCTCATTTGAAGGAAACAATTGAGATTTCTTGTCATTTAAAGAAACCATATGAGTGTTTTTGCTTTGCTTTTTACCCTTTTTGGAAAACTGGATGCTATGTTGTCAAATTATTTTCCAGAACCTTCTTCAGTGGGGGCCATTTGTAATTGTGGAATACAGGAACACATGTTAATGTTTCAGAATTAGTTATATGTCTACTATTTTTGATGTTAAATAACTTAACAGGTAGTATATATTATACATTCCTATTAGTCACAATAAATAGATTTCGTTTTATTGAATATATTTAAAATGTTTCCTCATATTTTGCCATTTATTTGTAAATAGTAAATTACTATTTTAATTTGTTAAGGCCTAGGCATTATTAAATAGTGCATATAAAGACTTAAAATACTTTACAAACACAAATAAGAAATTTTGCTAGAAGGCGAATTTCAGTTAAGTGCACCTTAACAAAAAAATATGATCCACTTTACCTAGACATAAGTAAGGTTTAAAAATTAATATATGTAGCAAACTTTAATACAGGAATAACTTTTGTAATATTGATAATAGTACAAGGATTGTTTTCAAACTAAATCACAAAATAAATATTATGAAAGTAAAAATACATATGGTGAAACTCATAGGCCAGATGATCTACAATATACAAATGACTGTATCTAAATTTCCGGAAATCTGGTTCATTTTGTATTAACCCCTAATCATGTTACTTCTTAGTATCCATCCAAGCAGTAAACATTTCAGATTTGTTCTTTTTATTTGTGTCAGGTAAATAAACGTTTGGTCTTTTTCCAGGTATGTTTGTCATGTAATGCCAGCCGTTATTTGCCATTGCTATAAATCTGGAGACTAAAAAAGAGAAAGTTAAATCAAGCTAAAGCTTGCTCAAAAATGGACATTTGCTCCGATGGATTATTTTCCTAGCAAAGGCCATGATTGATAGATTGTTCTAGTAGTGACCATTCAATCCTGCCCTTAATGTGTGAACTACTTTTGTTAACTACAGAAAAGAATCTTTGCAAGAAATACAAAAAACTGCTATTTACCTATTTGCTATTAAGATACATAGCCTGATAATTCTTGAAAATGCATCATCTTGGAAGTTTCTTCTATATAGTTAATCATTACATTGTAACATTTGTTCATTCATTTAAATCATTCATTCAACAGACATCTAATGAGTGACCACTGTATGCCATATGCTCTCCTAAGGATATCATAATCGGTTCTCACCCTTGCCTTATTTAATGGACATTCAGAATTACATAGGGCTTGGCATTTTAACTACTCATATCTCTAATTTGTAGTTGCTAACTAGCTTGAAGCCGAGAGTTGAGTGGCAGAGTCGTAATTAAAAGTTTATAACATAAGCATCTTTGATTTTGCTTCCTATAGTTTCACACTAAGATAGGGGTCCTTACTAGGTTGTGTGTCATGAGTCATGATTTTGCCTGTTGTCCCATCATAATTTTCAATAGCTCTCTCTTTCACTCTCATGCGTGAGCTCCCACTTTGGAAGACTGAAAAAATGTATCAGGTTTACCCCAGTTATGGGAACAAACATCAGGCTTTAAAGGTGGGCCTGGCCCAGTACTCAATAAGTATTATTATCATCACTGCTAATGTTCTCTTGACACTTCTGGAAGTTGAGATGTTTGGCCTGTCCAGGAAACCTTTTTGCCATTACTACCAAATTAATCACAATTTAATAAGTTTATAATAATATGTGGTTTTTAACTTTCCAAATGACTGAAGTGTCAGGCAATGCCAAGAATATGGATCAGACATTTTACAAACAAAAAGTAAACGGGAGTTGTGAGGAGGCGGTTTATCATGGTGATTAATAGTGAGGTTTATGGATTATAGATTCTACCCCTCAGTTATAACATCTGCAAAATTCAGGTAATCATACAACATACTTTCCAGGTTGTGGTGAAAATTCAATGAGATAGTGCATGGGAAATGCATAACACAGTATCTGGTGCATTGTAATTGGTCAAAAATGTTAACTTTAATTTAAAAATTAGGTGTATTGTTAGAACAGAAAAACACAAAGACCAAGCACGAAACTCTTGCTGAGTCACCTTTTTTTCAAGTGTGGTAAGAGGACTTAACATGAGGTCTAACGTCTTAACACATTTTTAAGAGTACAATACAGTATTGTTAACTCTGTGCACCATATCTTATAATAGATCTCCAGAAGATTTTCATCTTGCATAACTGAAACTACATCCATTAAACAATTTCCAGTTCCTTCCCTCCCTCCCTTGCCCCTGGTAACCATCATTCTACTCTCTGTTTCTATGAGTTTGACTATTTTAGATGCCTCATTTAGGTGGAATCATGCAGTATTTGTCCTTCTGTGACTGTTTATTGTTGTTGGGGTATTTTTGGGTTTTTTTGGTTTTTTGTTTTGTTTGTTTTTTTTTTAAATGAATTTATTTATTTATTTTTGGCTGTGTTGGGTCTTCGTTTCTGTGTGAGGGCTTTCTCTAGTTGCGGTGAGCGGGGAGCCTCTCTTCATCGCGGTGCGCGGGCCTCTCACTGTCGCGGCCTTCTCTTGTTGCGGAGCACAGGCTCCAGACGCGCAGGCTCAGTAGCTGTGGTGCGCGGGCTTAGTTGCTCCGCGGCATGTGGGATTTTCCCAAACTCGAACCCGTGTCGCCTGCATTGGCAGGCAGATTCTCAACCACTGCGCCACCAGGGAAACCCGTTTTTTTTGTTTTTTTGCTAAACATAATGTCCTCTAGGAAGATGCACATTCTTGTATGTGGGGGGGATTTCCTTCTTTTTTAAGGCTGAATAATATTCACCATCTCATTCAAGCAGTTATAAATATGGCTTTTAGGGAGAAAGCTAAAATATGTGCCACCATTATGAATCCAAAAGCTGGACCAGAGGAGAGATAGAAGCAGCAAAACTAAGAAGGAACCCTAAGGGAAGGCACAGAGAGTTTATAGCCTGTGGTCTCCCTTCCACCGATCTCATTATTCTCATTATCTAGGACTGGCTAGCAGTTCAGATTAAAAGTACTGAAAAATGATGGGTTTTTTTTTCTCCTCACATCGGCCATGAAGTAAGTCCAAGTAGTCCACCATTGTTTCCAAGCACCAGTATTTTCACACTTTAAGTATGAGCATAATTTAAGATGACTTTTTTTAACCCTGAGCGTCTTTGTAATCTACTCACCTGACTTTAACTCAGAAATCCAGACAAAGTGTAATTGAGCCTTCACACTGCTTCCCCACCCGCTTCCCTTACCTTCATTCTGCATGTTGGTTTCCTCCATTTTGGTGGAGTGAGTGATGAGAAAGCATTTGTAGAAAGTTTCATTGGAGCTAGATAACGTTCTATCAGGAAACTTCAACCTAATTCTAGATAATGTGTTCATTTCAATGCAGTGCTATTTTTAAAGATAAGAGCAAAGAAAAATCCAGCATGCATTGTAAAGCACTGATACTTGTGCAGCAACTCATTTCCCTATTAAACTTTACCTTTCCACTCTACACATACAGAGAGTGTGCATGGAGTATGTAAATTTGTCATTTAAATATGCTGTGGACCAGACTTTATTAAAAAGGTAAACTAATTTCAGATGAAAACCAGATGTGACTATTCTTGGCAGACTGTCTCCCCTGTTCACAATGAATTTAAAATGAAGAGAAGTATAATGATGATTTAAAACAAAGGAAAAAATTTCATAACTCTGACCTTCAGTGTGACATTTTTGAAGTAAGTCCTTTATTAGCACAAAGATGTTTGCCCTATAGCAATGAATATTAGAAAGGAGAAGAAATGATATGATAAAAAGAGATTTTGCTAATATAAAAGTTGCTCCTCTTGTTTCTACAATGCCTTTGCTTTGAGATGACTAGATTATGTAGTGTCAACCCTGACACTAGAGGGGTCGCCTTTCTTCCTAATAATCTAATGATCTTGAAGTGGCATTAAATGGAGGTTTTCATATGCCAACTCCTTAAACTGAGATTGAATAACAAATGAAAATTAAAGGTGTATTTAAGAGCACAAGATGGTAAATTCTAACCCAGTTTCATTTATTGCATCACGTGCAAAGCCAGTAAGTAATGCAAAAATAAAATAACAGTGCTATTTTTATAAAAGGTCAGTCATACCAGAAATGAACTTTTCTGTCGTATCTTTATACTTATCCTGTAAGATGTGTGAGTTTTTTTTTATATACCTAAAAGAATTTAATACTAAATCCTGACTACATTATACATGTCAGCTGACCCCTAGTGCTTCAAACCCTAGAAAAGAGACACTGTATGCGGGATTGGTTGATGTATTCCATTTTTGTTGTAGACCACCTGCCAGGGCTTATAACAGATCTGTAATGGGTTTCTTACCTTTTATTGTGTAGAAAATGGATTGATAGATTAGGCCTGGGGCCAGCGAACCATGGAACCCCAGGTCTGCAGGAAAGAGTTTATCACCCTTTGGTGTTATTTCTGGCTCATGTCAGCTGAGAAGGATGAGGTAGATTATCTGAGAGTAAGCTGGATGCCAAAATCAGCATTCCACTCATTTATCCACCTTATAGTTCAGGGCAAGGCCACTGTATGGGTTATGAAGGGACTGATAAAGGCCTGATGGACATATTTTGTTTTGCTGCCTTTTAATTTATTTACTAATATTAGAACTAATTACAAGACATCAAAGAGACCATTTCATTGTTTGTTGCTGGAGAAAATCAATCTGTTTTGCTGTAGAAGTAAAAGTATTTGAAATGAATGGTGCAGTTATAATTTGTGAACATTTTCAGTTATCACTGGGAAAAGTATGCACCATCTTTGGCACAGTTGGCCAAGTGTGGGTGAAAAGAGATGGACCAGGAAATGGGCCTGGTGAAATAGGATATTTCACGAAAATTCCATTTGACCTGATAGTTGCGATCTATAGGCAACCTGTGACTGATGATTATACCTTAAAGGCAGTCTAAAAATAAATTTCTTGGGAAGTTGACACATTCTGCCTGTTCATGATGTGGGTGACATCAACAATTTTGAATAAGGCAGTAATTCTTGGACTCATTTAGACATTTATAAAAGAATGAAATTCTGTAAAATGACCGTCGTGAAGATTGCTTTTGTTGCTTTTGCAGTTGTTAGAAATCCTAGACCAATACGGTTATCTCCTTGAAGCTGCCTTATTGTTTTGTTTATATCAGTGATTTGCATCTTTCTGCTAGAATAATTGATTGATGCTGGTGAAGGGAGAGAGAAAAATTAGTGTTCAGGTGCTATATAGATACTCATGCATTGGTGACAAATACAAGATAACCCAGGAAACAGGAAAACTAATAGAAAAGACACTTGATGGTTAAGATTTTATACGGCTTGAGAGCGGATAAAAACATTTTTTAAGTACTAAAATAATTAAGGAAGATGTTGACATTAACCTCTTCAATGGTTTATCCTGAAACTAGAATACAACATGATTAAATAATCACTTCTACTTTGCATGAAGAATCAGTTTTCTTAAAATACTGCTTTCCGATTTCTCACTGAGTTCTTATGTGTTTACTTCTGGACATGCCCTCCAATTCTGTAATGGTTTGTTTAATGACTGTCCCTGCTACGTCTTCCCACCCTCCTCCAACCTCAGCAGTACTGCAAAGATCACTAAACTTGGAGTTAATAATTTAATGCCAAAGCAGATCCACCTCTCCCTAGCTCCTAACTATGGGCTGCTTGTTTAAAATTTTCACCTCTCTTTCCTCATGTTTACATTGGCGATGCCTTGTAAGGCTTGTTTGCTCATCCCCAGGGTTCAGTGAGGAACTAAGGGCACAATATATATCAAAATGCTCTGTTATGTTTTCAATTATGGTTACTATTACAGTACGGGTATCATAAAATTGTAACACCACTGGTAAGGAAGAGAGGGTCTGTCTGCCATCATGTAGAGCAGCATTTCTCAAACTTTAACACATATATGAATCACTTAGGGATTTTCTTAAAATGAGGTTTCTCACTCAGTGGGTCTTGTGAAGGATTTGAGATTCTGTATACCCCTCAGGCTTCCAGGTGATGCCAATGCTCTAGGCCTTGGTCTACACTTTACATAGTAAGGATATAAAAGATGGCTGTCAAGAATCTGTGCGTGAGTTGGCCACAAGTCCCATTCATTGGAAGATTCAGGCAGTGTATTCTGAGAGAGTGGTGAGGCTTTTTCTAAAATCATTTGTCTCTTGGTCAGTGTGAAGCACATCCGTCCAACCCCGAGGACAAATATTCACGTTTGACAGAACGCATGAGCACATTCAACTTGTTTACACCTTTGAGGCATAGCCCTTTTGGGATTTATAATCCAGATATGCCCTCCTCGTATACCTTGTGCTCTCAGATCCATTCCAGGTCCTTCTCCTCCTATGTTGTATATTGCAAGAGTCTGACCTTGGCCCACCTAATTCCCCAGTTTATTTCTTGCTCACCAGCTTCTGGGCAGATATAACCAATTGGAGACATTGGCAGGAGACTGGAGAGCAGAGGGAGGAGAAAGGTCAAGCTGTTTTTTCCCCTCCTTCATTGCCTCGGGCAATGGCTGATAAAGAGTACGTAGCTACTGTTAAATCTTCTAATAATGTTCTTAAAATCCCTTCTCCACTGGTTACCTCCATTAGTTTGCTACGAATTATTGTACAGATGTTTTTGCAAAGCATTGAGCCTGCCTTCAGTTACACTTTCAAAATTAGCATTTCTTTTAAGATTTGGGACTCTGGTATTATTTAAGAACTCTTAACCAAGCCTTACTCCCATTTCTGGCCTTCCCCTAGATATCAGTTATCCAATGCTACAAAAGTGTTATGTAACAAACCCCATAAAACTCACTGACTTAAAATGATAAGCATTTATAATTGCACACAGTCTGTGGATCAACTGGGCTGATAAAGCCAAAGCTCAGATGATCTCACAGGGACTCACTCATGCGTTTTCAGTCAGCTGATGGCTTGCTGGGGGCTTGTTTATCTAGGATTCACCACTGCTCCATTTAGTCTCTCATCCTCCAGCAAGCTAGCCTGGACTTTTTCTCATGCAGAAAATAAGATTCTAATACAGAAGCCAACACGTTCTCTTGAGGCCTGGGCTCGGAACTGACTTGCTGTCATTTCTAACACAGTCTGTTAACCAAGCAAGACACAAGGCCAGAGTCCAAATTCAAGGATAAGGAAAATAAGCTGTACTTCTTGATGGTAAGAACTTTAAAAGTCATCTTGCAAAGAGATGTGCATATAGGAAGGACATCAATGCAATAGGCTGACCATTGCCTTTAATCTGTCAGGTTTCTTACTCATCTCAAAAGAAAGATATTCAATTAGGATAGATTCCTATGTATTCAGGCTTCTAATCAACTAATTCTGACTCTCATATAATCTTAGTTCAGGGTCAACACTCTCAAAAGCTGGTAGTGTTGAGGGTCACAAAGATTTTCAAGGATACTTTATGCGACATCCTAGGAGGGTAGCAACAATCGTTTATTAATACATTCAATATTTATTAAGTGTCTGCAATATGGTAAGTATCATGCTAGCAGAGAAGGATGAGTTATGAACAAAATAGACACTTGTGTTTATGGATCTTACATTTGGTGAGAGGAGACAAGCATTAAGACGAATTATATAATTATAAATGCAGTTGTTATTGTCTTTTTAGATCTGTTAGCTTGTAGGCTAAACTACTGTAATAAAGAGACTCCAAAATTCAAGGGCTCAAGCAATATAGACATTTGTTTCTTTTTCACAAATAAAACCCAGCCTGGCTACATAGTCTCTGCTCTAAAAATTATTTAAGGAACCCAGGGTACCAAAATAGCTGTGCCATCCTCAGTACATTGCTACATTGCAAACTCTCCACAAGGATCACCCAAATATCCATGCACTTCCTTTCCTATCGTTAGTACACACTCCCTGCCTCCCCAGGACAGACCACCCAGAGTCCCGTTCACTTACTAAATCCAGCTCAAAGTCCCTTGCCTCTGGGTTATGTGATATCTGCATCATACTCAGATGTGGCTCCTCATGGTGCAGGGACCTGTAAAGTGAACGTCATGCTATCTGCCCCCCCCCCCCGACAACCAAATCTTAATGGTGCAGCAAGAATAAGCCCCAAGATAATAAGTACTGGACTACCTCTGTGAGACTTACATTGTGAATCCTGTGCTTTCCCATCCCCCTCCCCATTCCCCTCACTGCAGACTGAGATTTTAGATGGAAGCTAGGAAGAATGATTTAATAGAACTTCTTCGAAGGCAGTTGGAAAGAATAAGATTGCTTTCTGCATAACCTCACCGTCTAAGTAATAACTGCTTAGTTCAAACTGTGGTGACAGTGTGAGAATGTATAACACAGGGCAAAGCCTGACACAGTCCAGAGGAAGAAGGACTGGTTGTTTTGGATAACAATTAGAGAAATACATAATAGATACTATGATTAGGTTTGGAAAGAAAAAAACTCCTTTGAGTTCCCTTGTTCTGGATACTTTTACCCAAACTGTGAAGGGTTAAGGGCAGCCTCTCCTTGGATGAACAAGAAGTTTATATTTCCTTTCTCTAACTCTACCTCTGACCTGGATGCTGAACTTGTCATTGACTTATCCTTCACTGGGACCCAGAGTCAGTACATTAATCCTGGAGGAGACAGAGAGGCCAGTACCACCACTAACAATTTACATAATGACTTTCCTACAATTTGGTGCTAATTAAAATGTGAAAAGAGTAGTGATGATATCTGGAAATGTAATAAGCTCACTCTTTTTTCCTGAGAGCACAGATAATGTCACCAGAAAGGATTTCGTGTATATTTACGCAAGAGCAGGAAGAAGGAAGAGATGGGATGAGATAAGCGAGACCAATAGTTGTCACATAGTCTGTCATAGGCAATGCAGAATGTTTATTTCAAGGAATTTTTTTTTCAAGGAATTTTTTTAACTGGCATTCTGCTGGGCTTTGAATATTTGACTTATTTCTGCATAGTTCTACACGTTACTAGCTTGCTTGATTCAAATTTTGGTTTCACTCTGTTCTAATTACATAGGCTATACAACAAACTACCCTAAAAGTGGCTTAAAACAACAAAATTTTATTAAATCTCATGATTCTGAGAGTTGACCATAACATTCTTCTGCTTCAAGCGGTGTCAACCAAGGCACTGGGAAAGCTGGAAAATCCAAAATGGCCTCAGTCACATGAGTGGCCGTTGGTGCTGGCTGCCCGCTGGGAGCTCAGCTGGGGCTATTGGCCAGGAGCCTCCATTTGTTTCTATTTGGTCTTCTCCATGTGGGTCGTTGGGCTTCCTCACAGCTTGGTGTTTGAGTTCCATGAAGAAGAGGTCCAAAAGAACACTCATGTTCAAGCACTTTTCAAGCTTCTATTTGCACCATACTTGTTAATATCCCTTTGGCCAAAGCTAAGACGTAGGGCTAAGCTCAGTGAAAACGAGAGTGATCTATGCATAAACCTGAATTCTGGGAGGCATGATTCACTAGGGCTGCCCAATAACAGCCTACCACACATTCCTTACTAGCTGTATGGTCTGTCTGTGTCTTGGTTTCCTCATCTGAATATAGGGACAAAAATGACATTACAAAAATGGACTAAATGAGAGATATGACACACACAAGCTTAGAGCTGTGCCCAGTACAGAGGGAGATACCAATAAGTATTAGCCATTGTTATTTTTTAGTATCATTCCTACAGAGATAAATAAAATTTTTCCAGAGAGTGACAAAGCTGTAAAATGGTAACAGATGATAAACTTCCACCTTATTCTGTCTTGCCTTCAAGCCCTTCAGATGTGCCAGTAGTATGAATGATAGCTGTGTTGTGAAACCACCAACACACTGTTCTGCAATGTTCGGTTGATTCTGACAAAAGCCTCTACTAGTAACAAAATCCTAGGCAAACAAGCCTTATACGTATGGGGGGGGGGGGGCGGGCGTATGCTGAGGGTTCAGCAAGGGCAGAAGCTCCTTGGTAAATTTCTCTTGTAGTCCAGCCCCTCTGTAATCCACCTCTGGCTATCTTCTGATATTTTCTCCCATTGGTCTTTCTCACTCAGTCTGCCATCCCGGTGAGACTGGCCAATGTTCCTCCCTTTTGTCCTCTGTCCTTTGCCTGTCCTACTCTGCCTGGTCCACCTAAGAAGTCTACCTTCTTTCTTTCTCTCTTACATCACAAATCTCCAAGTCTGACCTCATGAAGCCCAACAAGATCTGTCTTGTCTTCCTGTTATCCTCAAACCCCCAGCAGTATTTCTCTTGCTGCTTTCATCACTTTGTCTCATGTGTGTAAGGCCTTCAGTTTGTATCATTCCTTTATTTCTTTATACATCCATACATTTATCCAATTTCCATACCAGTCTGCACTAGACTGTCCAGAAAGAAACTTAATTTAACGCTGTTTTGGAGTCTTTCTCACTGCCTAAGAGAATTGAAGAGTTTTGGCAGTGTTAGGAATGATAGATAACATTTATTGATAGTTTACTGTGTGTTAGATATTCAGTACTATTAGAAGTATTTCGCTTTGTTAGAAGAAGAATAACCTAGGACTACCCAGTGGCCGTCTAGAACAAAGCTGAATTTCTTGCTAACCTGGCACATGCTCAAGGATCAATAAATATTCATTATTAAATTTATTGATGATTATTGATGTGGTGGTGGTGATTTTTATTGTGTGAGTAGAAGAATAAATTTTTCTAACACATGTGCATCCATATCTTTAGGAAAAAATAGAAATCCCATCCTAATTTATGTGCCTTTGAGAGGACACCCCTGGCACTAAAGTCTCAGGCAAATGCCACCATCTGTGTGATTTCCTTCCATTTGCCAGTGTGGGCACAGCAGATACTATTAGGTTAACCTTTTCTTTCACCAGCATCCTCTCAAAATAGTAAACACTTGGGCTGTTGTAAAGCTCTAATCCAAAACTGCAAATTTAAAAATCTCTTTCTTTCAGAACATAATGATTGAACTATTACTGGATCACATTATTTTGCATTATGGGAATACAAACTATGGCTTCTAGGAAAGTGACAGAGAAGTATTATTTGCTAACATTAACCAAGAGATTTTATGATATGAGTAAGATGATAAAATTGGTTAAGGTAGCATGAATTTTCACCCTCTGTGACACTTGAGGGAGGATTAGTCCTGATACACTCATAGGTAACTGATTCAGTGGATACGTTGGTTAGTACTCCTGTTAATGCTACAAGGGACAGAAAAACCTGTGTCTAAGTGATTAAAATAATAAATATCATCAGGGTTCTGGTTCCATTTTTTCACCCTTTTATGGGTTCTGCCTTTCTGTGTCAACCTGTCAGCTTCATGTGGCTACCCTTATGGTGGTAAAAGTTGCCTGCAACAGTTACAGGGCCCAACTTTCACAAAAAATCTTCTCTTCAGGGTCATTCTTTCCCAAAGCATCCTAGAACAATCTCCTTGAAACTCATTGGCCTGAATTAGGTCACATGCAGCTGCAGCACAATGAAGGTAGGGAGATAGGTAGAAAATTCCCCAAAGGAAAAGAAGGAAGGGAGGGAGGGAGATGGATGGGTGGTTGGATGGATGGATGGATGGATTGAAAAAATGGTAACCAACTAATATCCATAACATTTTTTGGACCTGATATTTTGACCAATTAATGGAACTGAATAGTGATTACAACATTATATTGATGCTTTCCAAATATAGGCAGGTTGTAGACATCATTTAAACACAAAATGTATTTTGTGATAGTTCCCCCCGACCCAAACGTATTCCATCAGTACGTATCATTCCTAAATATGCTGCCTGATTTCCAATTACCAGAACTTGCTTGTTTTTGCTTGGGGCTTTCTTTGCTTGTTCTTGGAGCAGGGCAGAAAAGTAGGGGACGTAAGGCCCTTTAAGGCAGCAGTTGGTGGATAAACCCCCCATCCTCCTTGCCCTTCAGATATGGTAAATCCAAGGTTTACTTCCTGCATCTTCTCCCAGAGCTCCCAGGCAATATTAAGCTTCAGGTGCCCACAGTGTTGACTTGCTTGATAATACACCCTTTATTGGCAGTTTTCCTTATTTCACTTTTCCACACCCCACTGGTGTGTCCTGGGACCACATCCCAATTCAGTTTCTTGCTATAGGGTCTACCTTTGGGGAGACCCAAATTAAAATAAATGCCTTTTGTATGCAAGTTTTTAGGAGGTGACCATGGATATCAATTGAATCAGAATTCTGTATCATTGCTTTTCATCTTTATGTTATGTTAGGATGAAAGGATGTTAATTCTCCCCTGACTTTTTCTGTTTCTGTATCTCTTGCATTCTGAGTTCTCAAATGAAATATGGCCACAACCAGGGAAAGAAATGGAATTCAGAGTAAATGCCCTGTTTTAGAAGGTCTAAGTTTAAGATATGGGCCGGAAATTGAGATTATAAACAGAAGTAGAAATGAGCATAAGGTAAACTGTGAGATCGGGGTTGGCAGGGGAGGATTGCTTGATTTTACTGCAAGCAGTAGAGCTGCTTAGTGAGGGAATTCCAATTAATTGTGTGCATGGAGAATAGACAACCGACATTACTCACGGAGACCTCTAGAGAAGTTCGCTGTAATGTTTTACTAAATTTGAATAAGAATGTGTTTATTCAATAGTATCATGTCAAAACAATGACAGAATGGATATAGTCTTTAAAGACAATTTGAAATTAAATGTATCACATATTTCTACTCAGTTACCAAGGGCTGCATCATTCCTGGCGTTTTAAGAGAATTCTACTCTTCCACCTTCAAAACTTTCCAGAGAGATGAAATTTCTCAGTATCTGTCTTAGATGGAAGTACACAATTTGATGATGAAAAAAATCAAAAAAACAGTAACTTTTTCAGAAAATTCATTTAGAACCATCGATAAGACCTGATATAAATCTTGGATGGTGTTTTATAGAATGGAGTTTAGACTGTAAAAAAACATAGGTTTAGTTTCAGAAAGTTAAGATCTTATGTATCATTTTAAGATTCATCTTATGATTTTTCATGCATTTGAACAGCTCAAACTCATCCCTTAAACGGGAAAGGCATAGAACTATTAGTTTTCACTTCTAAATTATACATTTCAGAATTTAATTCCAACTTGTTTTCATTACCCCCATGTCATAAAGGAGTATATACACCTCAATTTCCATATTGTAATTTATTCTTTACTTCTTCCTCACTCTTCCATCTCATCTTCTCAAAACCTGTTAACCTCCTTCACTATTTTTCCATTACCTCCCTCTCTTGTTCCTTTTCTCCCTTCTCTCGCTCCATAATTTCTGTTCTCTTTTACCTGAAGTCTCTCTCTCTTCCTCTTTTGCTTACAATTATGTTCTTACTTTTTGAGGCAAGCAAGGTTGGCAATTTTCCACTTTCCTTCCATCCTCTCACAGGGCTTATCTTTTATATGTGCTTAAATAAACAGTTCAAAATAAACCATGCTTCTACTTTAACATGTAAAATATAGAAAACAGATGAGAATACCCCCAAAGAACTGAGTTTAAAATTTTTCTTGTCTCTGAGGCAACATTTTACCTAAAAGCAGTCTTAACAGCTTTTGGCATTCATGGCTCCATGAAGCTGTGGAGAATTTTTAAAAGGACCATTTGAAATAGCAACTACACAAAGATATCTGCTTTAGATGCAAAATGCTGACATAAAACTGTATGATTGACAACACTGTTCATCTTTATCATTGTTCTGCTTAAAATTTGAGAATGAATTTTAGGAATGTGAGAGTGTGCATGAAACCCTAATGGTTTTATCATTTCATCCAAGTGTGTATTTGATCTCTTATTTCTGAAATGGAAACTTTAAAAGTAGCCATCATTTCCCAGTAGCTCATTAACATATGGTTCATTCCTACATTTGCAATATTCCTATACTGAAAAACATTTAACATCACCACCATTTTATTTATAAAAGTATATTTGCCTCTTAACAAGTTTATAAGATTATGTATTAGCTATCTACTGCTACATAACAAATTACAACAAATGTAGTGGCTTAAAACACATTTTTAAAAATTTTCAAGATATCTATGGGTCAGACATTTGGGCTTGGTTTATTTGCATTCTCTGCCTCAGAGTCTCTCACAAGGTGTCAAGGCGTCATCCAGGGTTGATGCCTCATCTGAAAACTCAACTGGATATGAATCTGCTTCCACGTTCACATGGTTGTTGGCAAGATTCAATTCCTTATGGGTTGCTGGACTGAAGTCCTCAGTTTCTTGTTGACTGAAGCCACCCTCTCAGTTCCTTGCCATATGTGACTCTCCAATATGGTGGCATTTTGCTTTGTCAAAGCCAGCAAGAGAGAAAGACTGCTAGCAAGAAATGAGTCACAATCTTATGTAGCCTAAAGTGTCACTCCATCTTTGACATATTCTATTCGTTAGAAGTAAGTCACGAGTCTTACCCACTCTCAAGGGGAGGAGATTATTCAGGGGAATCACTGGGTGTCATCTTAGTCTGCCACCATGTTTTCTTTTGCCCCACCTGTTGGCATTTGAAAATATAGCTAATCATTTATGTTTGTATATGCATCACTTTTAGCATTAGGGAAATGTTTGTCATAAACCTTTGTATGCAATAATATTTCAAGAAATTGAACTTGATCCTTCCATGTTTTGAAATGTGTATGGGATTAGGAGAAGCTAGGTGGTCATAAGCAAGATTTTCATTGGATTATGACAGATTTTCTCTATGAGATACTATGGGGCTGAAACCAGTGAGGCTTCAAAATTTCAGGTGATTCAAATGCATCTAGTTTTCATGCAAAATTCCTCATGTTAATCTAAACTTTCATATTTAGTATATGATAGTTTTCTGTTTCTAAAATAAATATTCATGAAATGCCAGTTCTCCTTTTAAGGGTATTATGGCAAATATTCCCTAGTGAAATTTAAGAATATTCTTGAAATAACTTTATGCTCTCGTTTATGTTATGAACTCCGTATTGAAGTATTTTTTTCCTAGTAACTAAAATTCTTGTATCCATGAAGAACTCTGTCTCTATTGATGAAGTTTTATTGCAAATAGAAATGTCAAAATATGACAGAACTATAATTTTTCATCTATAATGTAATTTTAGATATACATTTGACCTGTATAAGTCGAGATTTACACTCACATTTGTTTTCAGTATTCACAGAAGAATGTTCATATATATTTTTTGAATAACTAGATTAGCATTTTGGAGTGGGGATGGCATGAGGCAGCATTTATTGTGGCAATGACTCTCATCTTCTGTGTTTTGCAAATGAGAACTTCGATATGTTTAATATAGTTGGTTATATAATACTTCAAATGTTCTTGAGAGGAAAATAATCAAAATAAGAGACCAAGAAGAATAATAAATATCTGTTCACAATTTAATCCGTTTTTTATTTGAACAAAATATCCCATATGAGCACTAGAAATTGAGATGTGCTGCAAGCATAAAATACTCACTGGCTAGCAGAACCTTCATATAAAAAAGTAACATATCTCATTAATAATTTTTATATTGAATATAGGTTGAAATTATAAGAGTTTGGCTATGTTAAGTTGAAGCAAGTATATTATTAAAATTAAGTTTACCTGTTTCTTTTTATGTTTTAATGTGTAGAAAATATTAGATTACATGTACGGCTCACATTATATTTCTTTTGGACAGCATCGATCTAGGTAAACAATGGCATAAGTAGTGTTGAGAGAAGTACTAACCTGGGCATTTGTCTCTGTGGAGAAGAAATTAGATTAACCCTACAATACATATTAGCCCCTGAGTTACCTAGAATTGAGTTATTCTGTTTTGTTAGGAATAGGTTTTTATTCAAAACCTCTGCCTGATGTAACCAACCAACTAATCAACAAGCAAACAAAAACCTTAAAAGGGAAAAATCACTTTGTGAGTCTATTTCACACACCTAGTATGGAAAAGAAAAGCAACACAGATGCGGAACTAGAAGTATGAGGGATATAATTCTTGAATTTCTTTTGGACTTAGAGTGGAATGCTTGATACCTAGAAGATGCTCAACCAATTATTACTGAATAATTGTGGTATGAAAATCAGTTACGTTTTCTAGCAGCACGTTTATTAGTAGCAAAATATGTATTAACTAATTATCATCACCTAATCAGCAAATTAACACTGCCCTTATATAACTATGCCTGTCCTCAACTCACTGGCTTAATCAGCAATGGCATCAGCTGCTCCATTGTCTCTAAAATTTTTAGCACTTCACAGTTTACAAACCAGCATATATTTAACAGTGCTTCCCACACATTAGCTCATTTGAGTCTCACAAAAGTTGTAGGAGGTGGATATTGTCTCCTTTGTTCAGAAAAAGAAATCCAGGTTCAGCAAGGTTAACTGACCTTGTTTAAGATCAGCATGTTTCTAAGTGACAGACAGTGGTCACTTTCTCACTGAACTTGGCATATCAAAAGAGGTTTAAAGAATTAACCTTGGAGATCAGGAGTTAAGGGGTAAATATTTTATCTTATTGCCAGTCTTAATAATCATCAATTTGATATTAAGGCTGCTAAGCCATTGCTAATGAAGGGAAGTTAGTTTGACGTTGGTTGATTGATTGGTGACTGACAGAAATATTAGTTTTTCAGAATAACTTCATTAGAAAACTAAATCATTGGGATCGTTCATTCAGTAAATAATTGAACATTTTTTATGTGCACGATACCAGGCTAAATGGATACTTAAAAAGAGCATGGATTACAGTGAGGTAGAAGACAGAGTAACCTTTATGCCCTCTGTAAGCCCTCTGTAACCTTATAGCCTAGCTGAAAAGATACTCATGTGGATGGTGGAGATAGCAACAAAGGGCAGTAATACAGGAGATACCCAAGGACAGACATATTTTCTCAAATACACTATAAGTGAAGCAAAATAACCTTGGCCCACAGTGTTAAGGGAAGCCCTCCTCTCATGCAGGCACTGTTCCAATCCTAAGCAGGATTTGAAGCATTCAAGAAAAGAAGAAAAATCATTACAGGTGGAAAAACTGTAAACAAAATATTACAGCAGGATTGCACCTGGATACAGTCAGGTGATTATGTTAGAACTTGGAAAGGATGTTTGGGCAGAAGTTTGAAGATCTTTATCTGACAAGCTAAGGGACTCCGAATCACTGTTTTCTGAGTGAGAGACATAGTGGTCATTAATGATTGTTGGGCCTAACTCTGTTCCATCAAGGACAGTCAACTCAATTGCTTAGAGCATCAGTCCGCATCAGGGAGCTAAGTGGTCTGCTGTAGAATTTTCCCCAATAAGTGGTTCATGAGGGAAGGCCTCGGGTCTGCTGGGTACGTGATATGTCTCCCCGGTAGAATATGTCCAAATCTCTAGAGGAGCATGGGTAGTTTGACCTTTCCCTGTGTGCGCCCATAGGAAACCCTGGTAAATCAATCTAGAGGGGAGGGCCTTTTTGTGAAAAATTGAGTTTTATTTTAGAAAACTCAATCTGATGGCAATGCAGAGGTTGAATTATGTCAAGTAAAGACTGGAGGTCTACAAACCAGTTTGGATTTTTTCCAGCCGCCCAAGTGGTAAGGGCTTGAACTAGCCTCCTGCTCTGGGAGTGTGAAAGGCTAGGCTGGATGTAAGAGACATGATGCAAGATAAACAGACAATCCAGCGTGAAGTACATATAGGAAAAGAGGAAGCAGGATGAAAGGGAACTGTGAAGTTCAGGTACTGCAAGAATTATGGGCTCCGTTCTACAAAAGAGAAAATTGGTTTAGGGAGATTACCCAACACAACTGAGACCAGATAGCTCCGAAGTAGTAAAGCAGATCATTAAACCTGGACCTTTCACCTCTCCAGTTATTTGTTTTACTATGCTACACTTGACTTCAGTTTCAGACTTAGTAAATTTGAGGTGAAAGCAGCATGAGACTAGGAACAGAATGTTAACAGAAATAGTTGAACATACTTAACTACGAATAGACATTGCCGTTTGTATGGACAGTAGCAGGGATGTTTGTACTACTGGGATTTAGGCATCTGTTTATAAATTATAAATATAAAAATTATATTTAGATATCAGGACTCCATTACAGATTTACTGAATTAGATTATCTGGTGTGGAACTTAGACGTACATATTAAAACAAAACAGAACAAGAGCCCCTACCCAATGGATTCTGCGATGGGTTCTGGTTAAGAATATAATGGTTAAGAAGGTAAACCATTGTTCATTGAAATGCTTGTTCATGATTAAGATTAATTCAAAATGATTTTGTAGGCCCTCCTGCCTTTTACCTCTTAGGAGCACAAAATCCAGACTTGAAAATCACTGTCATATTTCAGAAATATATTCTTTATTTTTATGTTATTACTTTCTTCAATTCTCATCACATATTTGTTCCATCAGTTGGTTTTGATGGACTTTACTTACTTTCAGTCTTACAGATGAGATTGCTCCTTCTAAAAATCAATAGCCTGCTGATTTTATTTATTCTAATATGAAGGCACATAAAATGAATATGGCCAAAAGAAGGTTGAAAAGTAAGCCTCTTTTTCAAAAGACTAGATTGTCAATTGAAGCAGAAAATTATATTCAGTGCATTGGATTTATGCATTGTTTTAGTCTTCTCCAACCAATTTAGAAATGCACTTTCTTATAAAATTGAGATTATTACAGATCCTGTGCTGAGCAGCTAAAATAATGTGTCTATGCCAAGGTCATATCTTAAAAGTTTGGAAGAACGTACTGCAATTGAATGTAAGTTCATGAGTGTACTCTACATAATTTTCTGACATATTTCAGTAGCTTTATTTTTTACCTAATATTGTCTTAATTTTTACTTTACCTTTGACAATGTTTCATACATATTCATTGCTTAAAAGAAATTAAGCAGACATTATTCTAAAGTCAGTATTGAGTCTGATAATGAAAATGGCTAAGTTAATTAAGTAAATGGTAACCCCCACTGAACTTTTTCAAAGCTATTTCCCCTCGTGATGTGTTTTCCTGAATAAATGATGCATAAAAATTAAACATTTATTCTCGATTGTTCTGAATTGTTACTTTACATGTTACAACCTGTTGTATTATGAGTAATTCTGAGATCACCTCAGTTTAACGGCTGCAGATCAAAGAGAAAACCTCAAGGATCATTTAAGCCATCATTCTTTAAGAAAAGATTTTTTCAATGTTCTATCAGAGTCAGTTTATTGTTGATATATAGTTGGTAACACTGTATTGTATAATTGAAATTTTCTGAGAGTGTAACATAAATGTTCTCACAAAAAAACAGGTAAGTATTTGAGGTAATGGCTATATTAGTTAACACAACAGGGGAATCTCCACAATGCATACATGTATCAAACCATCACATTATACACTTTAAATATATTATGATTTTCTTTGTCAGTTATACCTCAATAAAGCTGAAGAAGTTTTAGAGCAAAAATGGAACTAAACAAATTTTTTTTTTTTTTTTTTTTTTTTTGCGGTACGCGAGCCTCTCACTGCCGCGGCCTCTTCCGTCGTGGAGCACAGGCTCCGGATGCGCAGGCCCAGCGGCCACGGCTCACGGGCCCAGCCGCTCCACGGCATGTGGGATCCTCCCAGACCGGGGCTCGAACCCGCGTCCCCTGCATCGGGATCCTCCCAGACCGGGGCACGAACCCGCGTCCCCTGCATCGGCAGGCGGACTCCCAACCACTGCACCACCAGGGAAGCCCTAAACTAATATTTTTAAAGTACAAAAGTAGTTTTAAGTCATTGATAGATAACCTCATATTTTGTCAATTTGTTTTTGTTTATGCATCCATAAGAAATACAGTTTTCAAAATAAAAGGAAAAAAATACACTCATTTTAGCAGTACCTGTATCAAATAGATGTTTTTAGGATTCTGAATAGAATTGTTTTCTATACTCAACAAGGATGAAAGTATAAGCAAAAGTATTGATAGATCCAGGTTTTGTGACAGGTGAAGCATATTCTACTTGGGTGGTGTTAAGTCAAAGAATACAACAGTACAAATACAAAATTAGGTATGAACATGAGTATTTAGTTTCACAAAGAAAAGTATTTAGTTGCACAAAGAAATCATGACAGATTTTAAAAGAAGCTGACAAATTACACATATATCACAGAATTGAGAAAAGTAGCACAATATTTTTTAGCAGTTAACTGCTCTGTAATATATAATTCTCTGTCATACTTCTTTCCCTGTCTCCCTGACTGTACCTTCTTTTAGCACCTCTTCATGTGAGAGAATCAAAAGATAACGTGGTCTTTCCTCTAGCATGGTTAATTAAAATTTGACCTTTATTGTTGAGAGTTGAGAAAAGTTTCTGTCACATTCAGAATTCATTATTGGTGATGTCATGTATATTATTAGGATTATTGCCAACTTTAGGAAGACCCTATCAAGTTTCTTTCACCTAAGAACTATAAAATGAGGGATCCTTTCAATTTATCTTGTACAGTGACTACTAAAGATTTTCAGTCGAGCTGTACTGTACTCTGCTTCTAGGGAACACTCAAACTTCATCAAAGTGAACAGGTAGCTTGCAAATAAGTC
This sequence comes from Leucopleurus acutus, assembly GCF_964270905.1. Taxonomy (NCBI): domain Eukaryota; kingdom Metazoa; phylum Chordata; class Mammalia; order Artiodactyla; family Delphinidae; genus Leucopleurus; species Leucopleurus acutus. Next base: position 27,584,673 of record NC_139148.1, on the reverse strand, counting down.
AAGGACTATTTATCCCTGCTTTTTTCAAAGAAATGGAGAAGGATAATGTTAGTTTAAGTGAACTCAAGAGCAGGACCTAAGACAAGAAATTGAAAGGAGGAATGTTGATACTCAGAAGTAGGGATGAACGAATAGGGTCAGTGAAACAGAAAAGGGGGAAATCCCAGAAAAAGTGCTCCCACTTTTGGAGAATCCTCTGAGGTAAAAAGTAAGCAGAGAGATGCTGGCAATGTGCAAAGGAGATATCCATCACACCCCAGCTATGTTAGAGGTGATGCCAGCCACCAAGTATGTGTTACAGGTGAAATATTTGGAAAGCAAAATGGGCTCTGTTCATGCTATTACTAAGGCATGGCTGCTTAATGGCTTCAGGTCCCCCTTTCACTCTTCTTCGGAAGCCTACTTTGTTGTAACTCTACTTAGAAGTATTTGTCCCTATGGAGTAACTTCAGTACTCCATATCATGGTGCACAAAACTCTTTAAACCCGGCCCATCTGCCACCATTTTATTCCATACTCCCTTCATAACTAGGGTTGCAAGAATTAGCAAATGGGCAGAAGGCCTGAATAGACATTTTTCCAAAGAAGACACACAGATGACCAACAGGCACATGAAAAGATGCTCAACATCGCTAATCACGAGAGCAATGCAAATCAAAACCAGAAGGAGATATCACCTCACACCTGTCAGAATGGCCACCATCAAAAAGTCTACACATCGTAAGTGCTGGAGAGGGTGTGGAGAGAAGGAAACCCTCCTATACTGTTGGTGGGAATGTATATTGGTGCAGCCACAGTGGAAAACAGTATGAAGGTTTCTCAAAAAGACTAAAAATGGAAGTACCATATGATCCTGCAATTCCACTCCTGGGTGTATATTTGTGAAAATTAAAACCCTAATTCAGAAAGGAAGGTACATGCACCCCAATGTTCATAGCAGCACTATTTACAATAACCAAGACATGGAAGCAACTCAGGCACCCATCAACAAATGATTGGATTAAGAAGTTGTGAGCTACACACACACACACACGCACACACAATGGAATATTAGCCTTTACAAAGAATGAAATTCTGCCATTTGCAGCAACTTATATGGGCCTAGAGAATGTTGTGCTTAGTGAAATAAGTTAGAGAACAACAAATACTGTATGATATCACTTATACGTGGAAGCTAAAAAAAAAAACGAATGTATATGCAAAACAGAAACAGACTCACAGATAGAAAACAAACGTGTGTTTACCAAAGGGGAGAAGGACAAATTAAGGGTATAGGATTAACAGATACAAACGACTATTCATAAAATATATAAGCAACAAGGATATCCTGTATAACACAGGGAATTATAGGCATTATCTTGTAATAAACTGTAATGGAGTATAATCTACAAAATACTGGACCACTATGCTGTATACTTGAAACTGATTCAGTATTGTAAATTGACTATACTTCAACAACAACAAAAAACCTGGAATGGCCAAAAACTTCATTCGGGCCAAAAACTTCTCTGTAAGGTGTTACGGAAAAACCCGAACGAACTTTCTGGTCACCCCATAGAATAAAATTATGAAAGCCCAGATTTTCTAGTACCAGTATGTACCAAATGCTACCCCTAAATATCACTAAAAAGTCTCATTGTTTATTTGAAATTCACATTTAAAAGGGCATTCTGTTTTTTTATCTGGCAACCCAAGTCATAAGTAACTCTTTGCTGTTCCCTACATACTGTGAAGCTTGGGCCAACATGCCACCTTTCATGGGCTGCCCCAAATGGCTTTTGCTAGTTTAAGCATTGACACGCAACTCAGATAAGGGCTCCTTCATAAAATTATCCTTTCCCTGTCTGCCATTTGTCTCTCCATTCTCCTCCCAGGTAACATAGGCCCTCCAGACTCCATGCCTTCAGAGTGCTTTGTGTCGGTCTTCATTAAACTACCCATCACCTGGTAATTTAATTATGTGGTTAAACGCCTGTCTCTTCTTTCTGAATAAGTGCTCATTGAAGGAAGGAATGGTTTACCTAGTTCACAGTCTGGCATATAAAAGGCCCTAAATATTTTTTTTCTTTTAGCCATCAAGCAATCCAACTGTTGTTTTGAATGATTGAAAACAATTTCAAAACTTTTTTTATTCATGATTCACCTGTGAAAAATAGAGAGATTAATGCAATCTAGAATCCTGAGTAACTATGTAAAAGTGATGATAAAGAGCATGACTTCAAGTTTATAGTTCTAATTCTAGCTTCAGTTTGTACAGACAAGTTAGAAAAAGTCACAGTATCTTTTGTTTTAAAAGTCTCATCACCATGAAAAAATAAAGACATTCATCCAGTAGAGGTGCTCTAAGAGGCAACTGTGTATGTGTCTCAGAAGAGTTTCTAGCTCACATGTAGCCTCTGGGGAATGAATTGGAAATACAGAAGCTAAGAGCAAGTTCTGCATTTGCCTTTCCAAGGAACATTTCTTTCCCTTTGAGTTCACAAACAGTGTCCTGATGCCCCAAAACTTTGGTTTCCTTCTGTATCTCAGGACTTGAGATACTCTGGATCTCCCTAACTCAGTCCTGAAAGCGGTAGCTTCCAAGACCTGACAATGACTGTGTCTCGGATCTCTGTTGGAAACCAGTGCCTAAAATGTCGTCACATCATCAGGAATGTAGCTGCAACCTTAGCCAGAGCCAGGAAATGCATCTCCTGCACCAGCAAAGCCCTTGGGCTGGACAAAATTGTTGGCCATTGTCGGTCATTGCACTAGATCCATTACACAGGTTTTCTGGCAGGAATCCCAGCTTTGGAGGAAAGATGTTTAAATCCTGTAAATAAATGACTGAAGCACCATAGCAGTTGACTGTGTTAAGCCTGTATCCAAAATTGCTTTGTTAGGCTCTATTATATTGCTCATTATCTTACTGTGAGGAAGATTAAGCTTACATCTGCCTCGGGTGACAAGGCATCCCATTGTCATGGGATTTTCCACATTTTAGGCCTATGTCACAGGCTTCTAATAAACCCTCAGAGAACATCTTTTGTATTTGTGTGCATCCAGGTGTCAGACCGACAGAGTGTTTGTCTCCTTTAAAGTCAGTGACACACTCAGGACTGTGTACATTTGTCTGTTCTCTGCCAGAGGTGAAATTTATTCATGGAACATTCAAGCTAGAGAAGGCACCGCAGAGCTAGTCCAGTCCAATCTCTGCATTTTTCATTTGAGAAAATGGAGTTCCCAAGATTTTCATTGAACGACCCCAGATGATACAGATAGAGGCAGAGGTGATATTAGGACCTGGGTCCCCTGACTTCCTTCTCTTGTCCTCCCTCCTCCCCATGCAGCATTGATTCAAACTCCCTGACTCACTTCCCTTTCCCAGACACATGCCCCTCTCGCTCTTTCCTCCCCTGGGTTGTGCTGCTCAGCCCTACTGCACGGGAAGCCACCACTGTGCTTCCTCATCTGAGATCCAGGAATGGACCCCTAGTCTGTATCTCTCTCCTCTCCTTTTCCCTTTGTCTTACGTGACAGTAACATTATCCATGTATAGCTGGTCCTTTGTTCAGTACCTTCCCCCTCAGACAAGAAGTTGATAAAGAATAGAGTTGCATGGTATGCAGTCTGGGGACCAAAAAGTTAGGACAACCAGTGATGTGCAAATGAAGCTGTACAGTTCTAGTTTCCAGGCACAACATGGTTAGAAGACAGTCCCCAGAGACCTTAGCATGAGTGCTCAATTAAACATGGGGGCCAGAGAACAAGGAGATGGAATTAATACACGTGAGGTTGCTTCATCCCGATCAGTGTAGGAAATATTCTGGGGACAGCTGGAGCCTACTGAGACAAGCTAATAATTTAGTGCTCCTTCATCCCGCTTGCTTAAAATATTTCTTCAGCCTTTATTTAGCGGAGGCAAGAAAAAATTAATTTTTTATTCATAAAAATACTTTACCTCTTATTTTTCTTAAAGTAAGGAATTTAGTAGATTTACTTAAAGTCACATGCCTTATTTTACATATATGGATTGTCTTTCATTTAATAGTGTTCTGCCACTTCTAGATGCATAACATTATTCTATACCAGTGCTGTCCAACAGAAATATAATACAAGACACATATGCGATTTTGAATGTTCTAGTAGTCACATTAAATAGTATAAATAAACAGGTGAAATTAACTTTAGTAATATATTTTATTTAGCTCAATGTATGTAAAATGGTATCATTTTGACATTGTAATCGACATGAAAATATTAAGATATTTTGCATTCTTTTTGTTGTACTAAGTCTTTGAAATCCACTGTGTATTTTACACTTACTTCCTATCTCTATTCCAAATAGCCACACTCCAGGTGATCACCAGGCACATGTAGCTACTGGCAAGCATGTTGACCAAGGCAGTGCAATGCTCATCAAGGCTAAGAGTAACTTGCAGGATGTAATAACAATATTTTAAAAATTTATTTTTCTGGCCTTTATGTTTGTACCTCATTTCCATTTTTTTAAGTTCTTTATTTCATTTTCTTTTGCTTTTTTTCTGAATCACATGAGCAAATGAAAGGAATTTAAATAATAATATAGCTAATTCCATCTTGCTGAGCATTTACCACAGGCACTGTTCAGGTTACAAATCTCCGCTAACTGCCGTTGCAGGCTTCAGCTAGCTGTTCCCCGCTGGATGGCCAAGCCAAATCAGACATATGCACATACTGGCCACAGACTTCCTCAACAACAAGCCAGGAGGATTGTGGATTTTTAGTCATTTCCAATGGAGGTTGCTGTCTTCATACATTTTCAAAGTTAGGTGAAGAGTTTGCTGAGGAGACGTGAATTAATGGATGCTACATTTTTAAAGTTTTTTTTAATTTAAATGGAACCTCAAGCACCTCCCTCACTAGTGCACCCCTTGAAGCAGCTCTGGGAGACAGGCAGAGGAAAGTACTAGAGGTTAGAAGTACTGGAGGTTGAGCCACAACTCCTTGGTCCTCTAGAGCAGTGGTTGGCAAACTCTGTAAAGGTGCAGGGAGTCAATATTTTAAGCTTTGTCGGCCATAAGGTCTCTGCAGCAACTATTCAGTGCCGCTTTTATAGTGTAAAAGCAGCCATAGGCAATATGCAAACAAATGGGTTTGGCCAGAGTCAGTGAAAAATTAATCGTCCATCTGAGAAAGAAATGAACATTTTTTTTTTTTCGCGCTAACCTGAGGATTATAGCTCAGGAGACAGTCTTTCAGAGAGTTCTGAGAATGGTTCCAAAGAGGTGAGGGGCAGGGGTTGGGCGGGGCTTGGTGAGCCAGTATATATGTGGTTTTGGTGAAGGGGTACACGCGTTCAAGCACACATCTTGGTAGAAGGTTACTGCTATTCACAAGGAACAGATACCTTGGTTAATGGTTTTAGTGCTTTTCTGAGTATGGGAAGATGCAAGAAACTGGGCTCATAAAATTTTCTCCTGAAAGTATCTCACTATCTGAGGGCCGTCTCTGCCAGTTTTCCCCAAATGCCTCATCCTGTTCTTCACCCTGAGTTCCTTTCAAGGTACTGTAGGTCAGCGACTACGGTGGCTAATGGCCTGATTCTTGTAGAACTGGATGGTCGGCAACATTCTTTATTTTACAGTCCCCTCTCTTTGGGTCTTAATTTCGACCAAGTTTTGGGAGGCGTTTCGTGACCAATTTATCCCACGGTGCCAGGAATGCTTATTCCCAGGTCAGGCGAGCATTTCGTTGATAGGCCACTTAATGTGTTATTGCTGGACTAGGTCCTGTTAATAGTAGCCAACGGCCTCTGGACTGCCTGTTTTACTAGTCTGTTGTGGTCCAGGAAATGGTTTCCTCTTGTTGCTTCTTCCCATATCTAGAGTTACAGTATTGCAATGATTGATCTTCTAGAACTGTATATTGAGTCAGTCGTTTCGAGTCGCTAAGTCATTATTGTTTTCATCTGAGGCTCAGTCACATTTGGTAATACAAGAAACAATAATCCTGTAAAATAGGCAGAATGCAACTACTCTAACTAGTAATAGTAATACGGTCATAAGTAAATATTTAAGCTGAGAACTTAATTAGGTGTAGCCCAGTAGCTCCCCAGGTCATGTGACCCAGTCTGTTCTACACCAACTGCTGTCTTTATGGGAAATGATATATTGGCTCTGTACATAAAGTTCAACAAAGATGTCTGTGCATACAAGGCAAGTGATGGCTCATCATGACGCCTTACAGGATTGAGAAAGGAATGTTATCTTGTAAGGAGTTATATGGCTGTTACCAGAAAGAGGAAGGTGGGTCTTTATGGTGGAGCAGGTATTTCTGCCGTTGCGGGGGTCTGGTTAATGCATAATTCAGATGCACAGTGAACACTAGAGGGGAGAGAGGAGGACCAAATGGGCAGGGAAAATTTTTATGTTTATATTTTTCTTGTCTTGACTTAAAATAGGAATGTTGTTTCATCATCAGGTCCCAATAATACTTTATTCATGAGCACAAATTTGAATTTTATTTAATTTCATTTAATTTTCATGTATCATGTGTCTTTTGATTTTTTTGTCAGTTATTTAAAATGTATAAAACATTGTTAGCTCTCAGACTGTGCAAAAATAAGTGGGAGCCGGATGTGAACCATGAGCCATAGTTTGCTGCCTCCTGCCCTGGACCCTTGTTGAAATGGGCTTAGAGCAAAAATCCTGGCAGAAAAGTTAATTGTTTTGGCCCTGACTTCTGCCCAGATTTCTTGTTTTTTTCCAAAGAAATCAAATTTTCTTGTCTTCTTCAAAATCCTTTCTGTGCTCTGTTCTCTTTTGACTACACAAGGGACCCATCCGCTTTCAAGTTTTATTCTCTTTCCTCATATTTTCTGCACACCTAGTAAAATTTCAACTTCCCGTATGCCAGTGACACATCCTCCCATTTTTGTGTTCAAAACCAATAAACTCCCTCTTTTAGTATCACCATTTCCAGGAGTAACTATTCTATATCATATTATTATTTTATTTATCACTAAGATTAAAACTCCAAGGAGCAATGATTTTCTTCATTGTCAGGCATGTTTTATTTCGTGGTAATGCAACATGCATTTACTTCACGGTATAAATAACAATAATGCATCAATTTGCAACAATGAGAAAACATAAATGTGAGCTATGCGGATTATATCATTTGTTACAAAAATACTTTTTTAATCTTGATATTTTTAAACATCATAATAAAATGGTTTCATTCAGAAGAGGGCAGAGATAGGACTCCTTTTCAACGTGCTGAATTTCTTTCTTTAAAGGAATGAGTTTTGGATAACAGCAAACATTCTAGCCAGAGATGTTGAGATGAAAAACAGCAGTCCATTGTCATGTCAGCAAAACTATCAAATGTGTTTATGTATTCGAACACTCCTGGATTAATTATTTTCTAAAATATTTTGTTCTGCTTTAAAACCATGAGGATTAATAAGTCTTTTAGATGCATCAACCCCGAAGCAAGTACTGCAACATTGGCTTGTAGCGCTGTCCAAAATAACTTTTTGCAGTGATGGCTTTGTTCTCTGTCTGTGCTTTCCAATTCTTTGTGGATTTTGAGCACTGAAAGTGTGGCAAGTACAACCGAGGAACTGATTTTTAAATTGTATTTACCTTTAACTGATTTAAGTTTAAAGTTATATTTAAATAAAGTGGTTTTTATTTTCTGATTGTTTTTATAAATGCATTCATTTATTTTTGGCTGCGTTGGGGCTTCGTTGCTGCGTGCGGTCTTTCTCTAGTTGCGGCGAGCGGGGGCTACTCTTTGTTGCAGTACACAGGCTTCTCATTACGGTGGCTTCTCTTGTTGCAGAGCACGGGCTCTAGGCGTGCGGGCTTCGGTAGTTGCGGCACATGGGCTTCGGTAGTTGTGGTATGTGGGCTTCAGTAGTTGTGGCTCACGGGCTCTAGAGCGTAGGCTCAGTAGTTGTGGCACACTGGCTTAGTTGCTGTGTGGCATGTGGGATCTTCCTGGCTCAGGGCTCGAACCCGTGACCCCTGCACTGATAGGCGGATTCTTATCCACTGCACCACCAGGGAAGCCCAATAAAGTGTTTTTTTAATGAAACTTCTAACTTCAAAAATTGAGGATAAGTTATTATGCAGTGTATTCCCCCACCCGTTTTTATCTCTGAAGTGCATATTCTGGAATACAGTGATTTATATAAAATTAACAAAAAAGAAGACTGATTTTTTTTTTTTTTTTTTATTTGCAGTACGCGGGCCTCTCACTGCTGTGGCCTCTCCCGTTACGGAGCACAGGCTCCGGACGCACAGGCGCAGCGGCCATGGCTCACGGGCCCAGCCGCTCCGCGGCATGTGGGATCTTCCCCGACCGGGGCACAAACCCGTGTCCCCTGCATCGGCAGGCGGACTCTCAACCACTGCGCCACCAGGGAAGCCCAAGACTGATTTTTTTAATGCTATTATTAAAACAGCTAATTTTAACTGACACCTCAAGGACTATCTTAAAAATATTAAGCTATTATAATTTGTTATGATTCTTCTTCCTTGGGTAAAATTGCACAGATCCTGGCTTAATTTCCCATGAATTTTGGTCAAATGAAACTAAACTAATGAACAAAACAAACAAACACCAAATAAAAAGCAGTGTTTCCTAAGAATCCGAAGGACCTTTTTCTATATCAGCCAGGCTGCTGCTAAGGTCCTTTAAGCAAATCAGAGAAAAGACTGCTGATGTGAAAGACTGTGAAAATCAAATAGCTCTTCCCTTGTTTTAGAATGAGTATGGCCTAGGAGAGAGGGGGAAAGAAAAATATGGGGTTAATTTGTAACAACACATTCTGTGGTGTGCATGTGTCATATTTACATTTTAACTTCTTTGTGAGTTTTATTGTCCTTAGGGTTTAAACAGTATATGATCAAAATCACATTATGTAGTAAAGAGTGTGTGAGTAGGTGGATAGTTACGTGGGTGTAAATCCCTATACAATCCATTTAGAAGATAAACGATAGCTATTCAAGTTTGGACAAATGAATTCCACCAATTCGCTTTACTTGTTTAATGCCTGTGGGTGCCGTTATAGGGCTTGTTGCCTAACTTTAGGGGAGGTTCGAATCAAGGTGAACAGTCAAAAAATATTTTCCATGAACTATGTGTATTATTAAGGATTATTTTAGCATGAAGTTAGTTGCTTTTACTGCAGACTAAGAAATTAATGAACAAGAATACTGCCTGTGAACACCAAGGTTTATTTAAAAACCAGTATGGGTTTAGTGTGGTAATAAGGGCAGAGTTCTCCAAGGACTGCAAACCTGTTTATTGTACATCAAACTTTACTGACTTTGAAGTCTCCCTAGAAATGTTCACTTACCTCATCATGTATTATGCATTTCAGATCTTCAGCAATAATAACAAAATTCAGGTCTGGTAATGGAGTGGTTATGCAGTGAAACTAATATACACTGTGATTTGATACAGGAGACTTCACTGTTACTTTCACTTAAAACTAGAAGCAGTATAGGAAATATAGATCTTTAAACATTGTAAGTAATAGCCACATACTTTAAAAAGAAAATCCACTTACTTGTAAAGTAAAATCCCAAGGGTTATGCCATTGGGAGGGTGACTGTCCTGAAAATGAATTGTAACTGGTCACTTTAAAATTGTATATGGATTTATAATTTTAAAATGTCTGGTGGCATATAACCATAATGTATATTTTTGTTTTATATTCTTTATTCTTTTATTGAATTTCCAGAGGGAAAGAAAATAAATGACCTCCTAGTGAGAGATATTTTACCATGAGACCACTTGTAAAAAATAATTGAGTTTTGTGTCTGGGAATATCTTTCCTAAGTTCTGGTTCTCTAGTAGCTTTAGTTTATTGAGATAGAAAAATATTCAGGGTGAAATGAGGTCTCCAAATATTTCATACCAAATGTATTTTATCCAAAGGAAGGTAATGTTCTACATGACTTACGTAATTGGTAGTACTAAGTTTTGGAAGTTTAAAAAACTTCCAAGAGAGTAGTTTTTAAGATGCCTTCAGAATGCACTGTTACTTAGCTTTTTTCAAGGTGGATGAGTATTGGCAGTGAAGGTTTATACTTAGTCATACAGTGGATGACTTGAATCAACTAAAAAGGCAGTAGATTTATGGATAGTATATAGGGGAATGGCCTGAACAAAAGTAGTTACTAGATATGTCATCACTGAATTAATTGAATGTTCCTGCGAGTGCTGTAGTTAATGTAAATCTAGTCTTGTCTCTAGCTCCAGAATCCATGACATCATTATAGCTGACAAGAAAATATGTCAAGATTTGAGTCTTCTACGTGTGTTCCTTAATCCTCTTGACTTACCAGATCCTACCCTTTCATACTCCTGTGTTCTCCAAATCACATTTCATCAGAGCAGCTGCCAGGCAAGACCTGTTCTTGCTGTTCTAGTGAGCTTGGGCATTCACACTTAGACTAAAACAAAAAGAAGAGTTAGAAATGTGACATATGTGAGAACATAAGTACTTTGAAGAGAGCCCTGCTTTTATTTGTCAGCTTTGCCTTATCTCTTCTGTGTCCTATTAGCAAAAGATTGATTGGTTTGTGTGATTGTTCACTTAACAAACGTTATACCATGCAAAGGAAGGTGGTTGGGGTACGCAAATATATAAATTCAGTTGTGGCTGTGTGTGTGTGATGTGTGGTTGTGTGTGTGTGTGTGTGCGTTCAAGCTTTTTTGGAGAGGTAAGGGAGGAAGATACAAGTTGAAAGAGAAGAGTAAAGTAGAGAAAGAAAGCAATAACTGACAGGATCTGATGAAGTAGCACAGATAATACATGCCACAGAATTTATTAGAAAGAATAATTATTTCCATCCAGAGGGATCAGGCAGTCTTCTCTGAGGAGACGGCACTTTCATTACCCAAAACATGAAGGATGGAGATGGGTTTTATATGTGTCAATTAGGAAGAGAGATAGTTTATTGAGGGAAAAGAAGACATTTTAATGGCAGAGTAGACGATGACCGGGAAACAGAAGGAAGAAAAGTCAAGGGGCGTAACAAGAACAATAAAGTCACCATTTTCACCAAAATGGAGTTTTGTAATTAGAAAGATGTGAAGAATGGTAGATAAGGCCAAATTGTCGCAAGCTATTTTTTCAAAAGGCAGGCTAAAGAATTTGGAGAAAATTGCAAATCAGTCCTATGACTTAAGCAAGAAAATGAAACAACGAGTGGCAATTTTGGAAGTTGAATTTGGTAGTTGCAAGGGCAGTAGGACTTTATCATCCCACATATTTTCAAAGTTATGAAGAAATTGTAGTAAGATCCAATCAGTAACTAAAGGAATTTATTTCAGGAAATGCTGTGAAAGAAAGTGGACTTTCTTTTGTACTCGTATCAGTCTGTTTTCTCAAAGTCATATATTAAAGGGAAAGGGAGAGAAAATAGTACAGTGGTTAAGAGCATGTGCTTCTAAACTTCACTTATTGGGTTCAAATCCTGGTTCAGTTACCTCTTATTGGCTGTGTGACCTTAGGCAAGTCACTCAGCCTCTCTGTGTCAGTTTTTCATGTGTAAAATGGGGACAAGAGCAGTACCTACATCATAGAGTTGTTATTACTACATGTTGAGATATCAGAAACACTTAGAATAGGGCTTCCTTGGTGGCGCAGTGGTTGGGAGTTCGCCTGCAGATGTGGGGGACACGGGTTCATGCCCCGGTCCAGGAGGATCCCACATGCCGCGGAGTGGCTGGGCCCGTGGGCCATGGCCGCTGAGCCTGCGCGTCCGGAGCCAGTGCTCCACAACGGGAGAGGCCACGGCAGTGAGAGGCCCGCATACCACCAAAAAAAAAAAAAAAAAACCACTTAGAATAAAGCTGGACACATTGTCAAGTACTGCACAAATACTCTGTTTCTGTAGAAGAAGTGTACATGTGTACTTATGTAAAATAGTCATTTTCTTATTAAGAAGCAGTACATATTCATTGCAGAAAAATTAAAAATACAACTAAGAAAAGGCAATCTGTTACCCAGAAATTGCAACTGTTAAACTTTTGGTACAGCGTACATTTTTCCATATCACTAAATATTTATCTACAGCACTTTTTAAATGGCTGCAGAGTATTTCACTGGATGGATGTCCCATAATTTTCAACCCGTACCCTGTTGGTGAGCATGTAAGCTATTTTCAATGTTTTGCATCTATCTGTATATGAGGCTTTGGCAAACATTCTTATAGTTGAATATACGTACACATCATTGTCACCTTAAGATAAACTATTAGAAGTAGAATTTGTGGTCTAAGTGTAAGAGTGTGTTTATATTTGGATAGGTACTGCAAAAACTCTGCTCCATTCACTCCCAACCCCAACCCTCGGGGATATTCCAACATACTTGCTTACCAGCAGTGTATGAGAAGGGCCAATTCCCTGAACTATTGTTATTGTATGATACCACCATTTACTAATATAAGACAAAATTTTTTAAATCGTTGCCAAATCAATCAATGTGAAGCTCACTGTCTGAATTTTGTTCCTGTAGTTCCTAGTGAAGGTAAACAGTTTAATAGATTTATAGGTACTGTATAGCACAGGGAACTCTGCTAAATGGGAAAAGAATTTGAAAAAGAATAGAAAAAATAGACTTATACGTCAGTTATAGTTCTTTCACGAATTGTCTGTTTCTGATCCTTCATTTTTTTTTTCATTTGAGCATTAGTCTTTTTCCTATTGATCTATGACAATGGTTTTATCTTAAGAGTGTCTGTGAAATTATATAAGATGTACTGTTTTTGGTTTTGATTTTTCTTTTGCTTATTGGAATTTTTATGTTAGAAAGTTTTATATTATAAATTGAAGTTGATCTCTTTATGATTTTTAAATAAAAATTATAGCATTTACATCAAAAGTAAAAGAACATTTTTAAATGAATAACAAATCTACCAAAATATATAAGTTACTTATTGCAGTTATATGAAGATCATTTAATCATGACTTTGGATTAATCAAAATCTAACAATTTATTCAATAAGCAATCTAACTTATCTTGTAGTCTCATATAATAGAGTCATGAATTAACAAATATCAAATAGTAGTTCTTTTGTTTTCAAAATATGTTTATATTTGAAATATATTGAAATACATTTCATTCATATTGTTTTATATTAAAGTTGACATCTAAATGTGTATCTCATTAGTGATAATGTGAATTAATGGTATAGACTGTTCTCACAAAAATGAAAACTTTTGAAAAGTGTGAATTTTAATACTCCATTCATCAAGTAATATGTTAGATTTGGAAAGATAGCAGAACATATGTTTTGGGAGGGAAGAGAAAAGGAAAGAGTAGAATTTGGAGTCAGGAAAACCCAAATGTTTAAAGCCAAGTTTTTTCACTTACTAGTAAACTTAGGAATATTATTTATAGTTTTGAGCCTAATTTCCTCATGTGTTAATTGAAAGGAATGAATACTTTTGGTTTTGATTTTGGTTTATTTTTTTTGCGGTACACAGGCCTCTCACTGTTGTGGCCTCTCCCGTTGCGGAGCACAGTCTCCGGACGCGCAGGGTGAGTGGCCATGGCTCACGGGCCTAGCCACTCCGCGGCATGTGGGATCTTCCCAGACTGGGGCACGAACCCGTGTCCCCTGCATTGGCAGGCGGACTCTCAACCACTGCGCCACCAGGGAAGCCCAGGAATGCATACTTTTAAGGCTTTAAAAATATTTTCATGAAATCTTTTAAATTGAAGGAAAAGAAACGCATAAATAAGAAGTGCACAAATAATAACAATAGAAGTTGATGGATTTTTTAATAAGCTTTCATACCCATGCTCCTAGCACCCAGATCAAGAATTCGAACATTACCCTAGGGGTCTCCCTCATGTTTCTTCCCAGTTATTAACCCTTTCCCAGCCACCACCCTCACTCAAGGATAAGTACTTTCCTGATTTCTAACACCTCTATTAGTTTTGCCTGTCTTTGAAATTAATATAAATGGAATCATACGGTACCTGTATATGCTCTTATGTTTGAATTCTGTTCATCATTATTTCTGTGAGATTCTTCTGTGCTACTGCAGGTACTGTAGTCTGTTTTCTTACTCTCTTTATAGTGTCCCATTGTGTGAATATACCACAGTTTATCCATTCTACTGTTGGTAGTTATTTGGGTTGTGTCTAGTATGAGGCTATTATGAATAATGCTGTTATGATGTACATGTCCTTTACTGCGTGTATGTGCATTTTTCTTCAGGATATACTTGAAATAGAATGGCTGGGTCATAAGTTATGTGTGTGTTTGGCTTTGGAAATACCACCAGTTTTCCAATGTAGTTTACCAGTTCACTCTCACCAGCAGTGTATGAGAGTTCCAGTTGTTCCACATCCTCATCAAGAATACGTACTTTCATTCTTTTTCCTTTTAGCCATTCCAGTGGATGTGAACTGGTACCTCATTGTGGTTTTTTTTTATCTTTTTTTTTTTGCGGTATGCGGGCCTCTCACTGTTGTGGCCTCTCCCGTTGTGGAGCACAGGCTCCGGACGCACAGGCTCCGGACACACAGGCTCAGTGGCCATGGCTCACGGGCCCAGCTGCCCCGCGGCATGTGGGATCCTCCCGGACCGGGGCACGAACCCGTGTCCTCTGCATCGGCAGGCGGACTCCCAACCACTGCACCACCAGGGAAGCCCTCATTGCATTTTCATTTGTGAGCATCTGATAATTAGAGCCATTTTTATATCCACATATGTGAAGTTCTTGTGCAAATCTTTTGGCCATTGCGGGGGCGGGGAGAATAGTCACCTGTCTTTTTCTCATAGACGTCAGAGTTCTTCGAATACAGCTTCTTTGTCAGATAGATGCATTGTGAATATCTTCTTCCAGCTTAGGCCTTGCTTTTGTCTCCTAATGATATCTCTTGATGAATGAAGTTCAATGTATCAATCTTTTCCTTTATGGCTAGTGCTTTTTATATCTTATTTAAGAAATAATCACTTACCCTAAAATCATCAAGATATTTTCCCATGTTTTCTTTCAGAAACTTTTATTGTTTACCTTTTACATTGAGGTCTACAGCAATCTAGAATTAATTATTTTGTGTACGGTATAGAGTAGGAGTCAAGATTCTATCCAATTAACCTGGAACCATTTATTGAAAAGATCACCCACAATCCACTTAACTAAAGTGGGCACCGTTGTCATAAATTAAGTAAATATATGTAGTCTATTTGTTCTCACAGCCATACCACACATAATTAACTATAATAAATATTGATATCTGCTTGTAAACATGCTTAAACTTTGTTATTTTTCAAAATTGCCTTGGATATTTTTGGCCCTTTGCATTTCCATATAAATCTTAGAGTTGGCATGTCAATTTTTATTAAAAACTAGCTGCTGCAATTTTGTTAAGGGTTGCATTGAATTTACGCACTATTTGAAGAGAACTGATATTCTTACAGTATTGGAACTTTTAATCGGTTCCTTCAATTGGCTCCTTCCAATAAAGGAAGAAGGTATGTTCCTCTTTTTGCTTAGGTTTTCTTTAATCTCTCAGTAATGTTTGTAGTTTTTAGGGTAGATGGCTTGCTTTTTGGTATGAATTACCAAATTACTCCCTACAAATGTAAGACTTTATCCTAAAATGTAAGCGTGCTTACTCTCCAGAATTTTGACAAATAACCTTTTTAAAAAGCCAATATAATAGACAAGTGACGGTATATCATTGCTGTTTTAATTTGCATGTGATTGATCACTTAGTGGTTGGACTTTTCTCTTGTTTATTGGTTGTTTGCATTTTTTGCCAAATTCCTGTGCATATTCTTTATCCAATTTTCCAGTAGATTTTCCATCTCCATTCTTTGAAAAATCTTTTTATATGTAATAATACTACCCTTTGTCTGATAAATGCTACAAATATTCCCAGTTATTTGTTTTTAGTTCTGCTGCCTTAATTTCTAGATGAACAATACAAATGTTATAGTTAATAGTTTATCCGCATTCCTATCACTTCTAAAGGGCTTCCCCATACCAATATTTCATTCTAGTTCTGCTCTTATTAATTTTTTTACACTTAACACTTTAATTTCTCTAGAATATTTTTGGTGTAAGATATGAAGTCAGTATTTAGTATCTGTTCATTTCTGAAACAGTCAACTCTATTTATCTTAATACTAAAACTTCTACACATTTGAAATTAAAATTGAAATATTGAAAGTAAAGGAAACCTAATCTTGTGTGAAATTAGGTCAAGATTTGGTTAGATACTAAATTAACACATAAGGGAACTGAATGTGTTTGTTTTCTTTCACCACAGGGCACATGTTGTATGAAGAGCATGGCTTTTTAATACTTAAAAAGATTATTAGCAAAAATGACACATTTTACTGGTAAAGTGTTTCTGTCCGTATTTTGATAAGAATATGAAGTAGTAAATATAACAGTAAATTTCTTTAAAACACATAGAAACTGACACAAAACGTACTCTTATTTTACATCATAAGTTATTTGTATGTTATCTTTTCCATGAACTATGTAGAAGAAGCCATCAGTTCCTGAAGACTGTTTTGAAGGACGGAGAGGGAGCACAGCAATTATGTGCTAGAAGATCTCATATTACACCCTATCATTAACTAAGTGATGTTGTCCTGGGAAAATAATCAGAAGATTTTTGACTGATGGCTTTAGACATGTTATATCCTGTTAATCATGATTTGTTATTAAAATATATAAAGTATAATTTCTCACTACTACTTTTTGGTGAGAAGAAAAGCTAGTAGTTTTCCTTTGTAAATTAACATATCTTTGCAAAGGTAATACATTTATATTTTTCAAAAATTAAAAAATATAGTGAAAAATCCCCCAGCCCATCTACCATCTGCCCTACCATCCCCAAACCTTGATTTTAGTTCCAGAAATATACCTACAAGGTGAATTCCTAGAAGTAAAAGTTCTGGGTCAAAGGTTATATGCATTTGATAGATATTGCCAAATTGCCATCCCATTGGCTGTATATAAGAGTCTGAGTTTTCCACAGCCTTGTCAGCATAGTGTGTTTTTAGACTTGGATTTTGTTATCAGTACAATAGTTGAAAGTTTTAGATCTCTCATTGCGGCCAAAGCGTAACTTCTTTTTGTGTGTTTAAAATCCATTTGTGGTTGTTTTTTTTTTTCCAACTGCCCTTAAATTTTGTCCTATTTTCTTTTTGGTTGTTGGCCTTATTCATATTAATTTGCAGATGCTCTCTTATGGGTTAGGAAAATTAATACGTTATCTGAGATGTCTGTCACGAATATTTTCTTTCATAATTGTCATTTGTCCTTTAACTTTGCTTTTAGTTTTCTTTACCATGCATAAGTTTCTGATTTTTACATAGTCCAATTTACTAATATTTTTGCTTTTTAACTAAAGCTGTTTAACCTGAGGATAACATTTTTTTTTATGTCATTGACTACTCTGGACATGTATTGCTTCTTACATTGAGAAAAAAAGAAATCAATCCTGAATCTGGAAATTGTTTTTCTTTCATTCAACAGATACTTATTGCAGACCTATCATGTGTAGGAACCTAGTTCATCCAGAAATTAAATGTAAATAACAAACTAAATAGTATAAAGTAAATGCTATGATAGTGGGAAACACAAGGTCTGTGAGGCTGTATCTAATGTAGGTATCATAACTAAGCTGAAAACTACTTGTGCCCCACGATCTCGTTATAAGTGGTCATTTAATTATTCCAGATGTTAGTTAAATCTCACCCATTGTACTGTTTTCTGTCGGGGGTTGTTCTGTCTCTAGAACCAGGAAGGGATGGATTAGGAGGATAAGAAGGAAACCAACAAGCTTCGCTAAAAGTTATCCAGGGCTTCCCTGGTGGCGCAGTGGTTGAGAGTCCGCCTGCCGATGCAGGGGACACGGGTTCATGCCCCGGTCCGGGAAGATCCCACATGCCGCGGAGCGGCTGGACCTGTGAGCCATGGCCGCTGAGCCTGCGCATCCGGAGACTGTGCTCCGCAACGGGAGAGGCCACAACAGTGAGAGGCCCGCGTACCACACACACACAGAAAAGTTATCCAGATTTCTGCACTTACATATAAAGCCTAAATGAAACGTAAACTATTTGGTGATCAGATATAAAAATGAGTTTGCAACTCGATTTTAGAGATTTTAGGAATGTATGATGGCTATTATTTCCAGTAGCTTCAGAATCTAGAGGCTCTTAGATGCTGTACATTGAAGCAATAAAATGCTTTTCACGTTTACTTGTGAGTAGAAAATGATCCAATAAAAACAAACTGTTTAGTTCCCTCCTTATAAATGCTGAAAAAGATAAGTTATGGGCACTATTAGATTATATATTATATGCATGGAATGACATTTGTGATATCAGCTATAACACACTCACATACGCATATTGGATTGGCCAAAAATCCGTCTTACGGAAAAACCCAAACGAACTTTTTGGCCAGCCCAATACATGTATAAATATAGTTCAGCGCTGTAGATGTCCTTATGGGTTAGAACTCATGAAATTCAAATAGGCCTTCATCTAATAGTATGTTTACTTGGCTTTATAGCAGGATACAAGTGAGACAAAGCAGATACAGTATCATGATTCATTATTCATGGGCAGACGTTCCATGCTACCCACACACATTGCTTCTTTTGACTCCTTATCCACACAGGGAAAAGCTGCCAGAGGTGAAAACCAGAGTTTGTGCAGGTCACTTTAAATTGAAGCCACAGCCTCTATTTCCCTTCTTTTACTCCATTTTCGTCATATAGGCCCAAGGTCCTAATATCAACTCACAGCTTCTCCAATCCAGGCATAGTTCTATACAGCAAGCAAGCCAGACCCAGCATTTCCCATTCATCTTGAAGTTAGTAACTTAAAGTTAGTGTCCCAAGGAAACATTGTTGTGGGAACCTAAGGTCAATCCCAGGCTGGCCTGCATCGGCCCAGGCTAGATGTTAACCCTTTACTCATGCATTTGCATGCATTTTACAAAATATATACAAATGTACTCACAATATAGTTCAAAATACATGTTGTCCACATATAATAAGAGCTTATATAATGTTCTTTCCCCTATAAATTAATTGATTGGTTATTTTGTCCACTAATGTATCTCCTTTTCACCCTACAACTCTTGGGTCCAAATAAAGAATACAATGCTCACTAGTTAGCTCTTTTAGAAGTTTCTGAAACGATTGGTCCAAAGTATGGGGCATTGTTTAGATGATGTGCTACTATATTCGTATGCTTATCTAGTTTACTTTTAAAATGTTTTCTATTATTACTCATAATATCATGATAGTATATAATAGATGCATATTGTAACATTTATGTTCATATTACAATGTAATATTATATTTATATTATTAGTAGAGTGTAATTAATAATATAAAGAGTTGCCATTGCAAGTTCACACTCTTTATTCCTGCGTACCTGTTTTAGCCCTTGATAATCTGAAGGAAAAGGCTTTACTCTTGCTTATCTGTCTCTCTGCATACACTTGAGTTGGAGCAATAACCAACATTGAATGATTTTATTATCATTCACTATCACGCAGAATATTGCTGGAAACTATTTACATGGATTACTTTATTTAATCCTTACTATGACTCTATGAAGCAGGTACTATCATTGTCCTCATTCTATAAGAGAAGGCATTGGGAGTTAAAGAAAACTTGGCTAAAGCGTTAACAAAAGGGATGGAACCTTTTTTTTTTTTTTTTTTTTTTTTTTTGGCCGCGGGGCATGAGGGATCTTACTTCCCAGACCAGGGATCGAACCTATGTCCCCTGCAGTGGAAGCACAGAGTCCTAACCACTGGACTGCCAGGGTATTCCAGAACCCCAATTTAAAACCAAGCAGCGTAACTCTAGACCTCACAATGTTGAACAGCATACCACACTGCTTCCCAAGTTATTTATGGTTTTCAACCAGGGATAAAATTATAGAAGGTTATAAAATTGGGATAATAGTATCTGTATGATAGAGTTGTTGGGCAGATTAATGAAGACAATAAATGTGAAACTTCCAAACACGGTTGCATGGCACATAGTAAGCCCTTAATAAAAATCACTTATAATTATTCCATGATAGTTTACTCTAATTCAGATGTTATTTTTACTTTTCATTCCAATCATCTGATTCTGTTTTATTTGGTTATACTAGAGCTCGCAAACTACAGATCCCAAAAATGCTTACCTCACCAGTCTTCTTTGTACATAAAAGAATTTCCTTGTACCATTTTCCTTAACATAAAAGAAAGTTAGAAACAAGTATAAAGGCAGAGAGTCTGGCATATAATACACAAGGCACCATTATGTTTAATGAATGAGTGGGTAAGTGAAGAATACACTTCGTTACTTTCGTCGGTCGGAGTTGGGTGTGCAATTTGTGTGGGTGTGTGTTTTGTATTTCAATAAAAGGCTTATTGTCTTCAGAGTATAGAATTTTGGAAAGACTATTAATCAATGATTTATAATACATGAATTAAATCCTAATGTGTAACACATGTATGTAATCAATATCATGCTGTTAAAATACCAAATTACATAAATTTCTATAACATTTCATAACAAATAGCTTTTGAAAACAATTCTTTTTCCTTTTTTTTTTTTAAATCATGAGACTCTTTTACTTTGTTTTTCCCTATAGGTTTCTAGAGTATTACCTGAGAAACAAGGAGAAATTGAGGCTCACATAAAAGACCTTGGACAGCTTGAAGAGCAATTAAATCATCTGCTTCTGTGGCTGTCTCCTATTAGGAATCAGTTGGAAATTTACAACCAACCAAATCAAACAGGACCATTTGACATTAAGGTAAAGACTTTTTGCTCTAAATATTATTTTTCAAGAGTGGAAATATCACTGAAATAAATTTCTCATTTGTTATCATCATCACCGTCATCGTTGTTATAACGCTAATAATAATAATTATTATTACCTGAGTAACAGTTTTTGTTTTTTCTTCTGGCGTTTACTAGCAATGATGTTTCATTAAACTCATATCACCAGAATGTCTTCATTATACTTGTTACTACGATCCATTTTCCATCCCTACTTGAATTGTACTTAATATGTTTGTAGACTCCTTATCTAAAACTGAAGTCATTTTGGAGACTAAGTGCCTACAAAGTGAAGTATAGACTCCTTAGTGGACATTATAAAACCCTGTCAGGCTGACTCCAGTTTACCTTGGTATCCTCTTATTCCGCCAACAATCTCCTCTTGTATTCTGGATACAACAAATTTTATGGTATCTTTATATGCATGTGGTTTCATGCCATGTCTGTGTTCTTGATCTTCTCTCTTCTTTAAATGACTTCTGTCTCATTTTTTGGCACGATGAATTTTCCTCCATCCTTTAAGACTGAATTCAATGTCATTGCTTCTTCAAAGCCTTCTTACATACCCCTAGTAGAGTGAAAAACCCTTTTAGGATTGCTTATAAACCTCTGTATCCATCTCCTATAGTCTTTGTACATTGATTGACACTTAATTTTTAGAGACCTGAGTACCTCATCCCACTGTTCTTTGAATGCAGAGGGCATCTTCTTACTTATCTCCCTGTCCCACTCATTTCTGAACACCCCCATCCCAGCGCTCAGTGTATGGTGGGTACTTGTTAGCATTTTTAAGTCAACGAGTACAGATGTTAATGAGGCACCCAGAATGGTAATGAGATGCTATAGGTAAGCTTAGGGCTCCAGACAAACATGCCAGTTGGACACCACCATCTCCTCCTCTTAGTGTCCCTGTACACATTGATTGTTCCTATCTTTTCTCCCTTCCCAGGAGCCCATTTCAAGGATTTGTCCCAATATAATTCCCTATTTTTTTGCATCTCCTATGGGCCAACAACATTAAGTGGCCAATCGCGTAAACCAGTTCAATTGAAAGCACAGCCTATTAATTAATGTAATGATGGGTAACTTCAGACTAAATAAGTTAAATAATATCTTTGAGAAAAGTGTTTTCTTTAATTCATTGACCCAAATTATTCAATTTATTTGCTTTCCAGGACTATAACAACCTAATGGTTTTATCACTACCTAGTTGGTGTTTTGCTAGGAGATAAGGATAAAAGCAAGTGTGAGGATCTTTTAGAGAAGAGTTAATGAACATTTAGGAAGGATGTACTTGAGTGAGGAAAGGAAAGAGATACAGAAAGGTTTGCCACACCTGAAATGACTTATATTTGCAAAGTGCACTGCACTACTTTTACCTTACTTCTTCTTGACATGTTTACATCTCCCATTCTGATAGCTACCCACCAGAGCTGATGATGTCACAAGTAGACATCATTTCACCAGCGCAAAACCCAGGCTACTCAACCAGTGACATGGTCTTGGGTTCAGTTTGACAGTTAAATTCAAGTCACAATAGGTTTTTAACCAGAACAAGTTTAGTTAACTTTAAGAAAGTATACAGGACAAGTGAAAACATAGCCAGCACAATGATGACAGAGTGGAGGTCTTGACGCCAAGGTGCAGCTTCTGATGGACCCATCACCCTGCATTTGAGTCATGTGTGGTCACAGGGGCAAGACTGGGTGAGTGCAAAGCACATCATCATGCAGGGAAGCCATCAGTTCTGGTATCCTTTCAGTTTTTCCACCTACCTAGCACCTAGTGTCCTCAGAGGTATTTGACTAGCACCCCTTCTCCAGTGCAACTGCATCTCATCAATACTGATTTTTCATTACTCAATAAATAATCCCAACAAGGAAGGACAGTTACTTGGTCCAATGAACAATAGCCTCAGCCAGATTCTCAATTATCTTGGATCGAGTATATTCTTAAATATCTCTTGACTTAGTGTGACAAGAGGAAAGGCCATAAACTCTTTACTCCCAACCAGAAATAGTTTTTTGGAACTCAGATATAAAAGCACTCAGATTTAAAAACAATCTTCAGTTAGAATGTGCTTCTTCACTAAAATAATGAAAAATATATTCAATGCGAGCTTACTCTCTACATGGAATATATTTAAGAGAAAAGATAACAAAATCCTCTGATACAAATGGGTGTTGTTGACTCAACCAAAGTAACTTTAGTCCCAATGTGTGTACCCCAGAATAGTGCTCAAATATTAAAAACTTTCATTGAGCCTTTGTCCACGGCCCATATGTTCCTGCCAAATGGGTCCCTGCAGTTTAGCATGAAAGCTACTCTCAGCTGTGTTAATCACTTTCCTTTATTAAAGCTCCAAGACACCACTCTCACTGCTGTGTATAGTTTCAGGAGTCATGATATTTGCCCTCCTGCAGCTCAGTCTAAATCACTGAGGGGAGAGGCAGCTGCTTTTTCCCTGGCAGTAAAACTCCTTGGCTTCAGTCCTCTGTGCACATCCTGAGATTTTCATCTCTGGAGTGTAGATTTCAAAAATATTCCTTTAGCCTTTTTCTTCTGCTTGTGGCTGTATCCAAGGCAAAAAAAAAAAAAAAAACCCATAAAATCATATACATGATGACTCAAAAAATTCTTCCTATAATTCTCAGACCCCTAACTTGTAATCAGGAAATAGTGACCTGTGTGAATAATTTACTAACCTACCCAGTTCTTTATCCTTCTTTGTCTAGCTTCTATCTATATTCACTGTCTAATGAATTATTTATTAAGATTGCACAGAGTTCTTCTGCTAAAAGATATGCGGTTTTAATCTGTACAGCCTTCTATAGCCCTCTGCTTAGAGATTAAACTTTTTTTTTCAGTTAAAGAAATATGGGAAAATGGACTTGACTTAACTTCAAACTACTGGAAACCAAAAAGTTTGTATACAGCTTTGAGGACATGCCCGTTTTTTTAACACAGAGAGAGAAACACCTTTAAAAAAAATCTTAGGAGTGAGTTAATGCAAAGAAAGTAGATGCACAAGCAGCCTCTATTTCCTAAATTTAAAGAAATTGTCCTTATCTGGCCATGGTGGCCATGGCTTCCTCTGAAAAAAAGGGCCTAAGGCCTTGCCATCCAGGTGATTTGTTTTCTCTAGTCACTCTGAGCACCTGTTAGAAAAATATGTAATATCCTCTGTGAGCCTCGGTTTTGCCGGCTTGGTACTTCATGCTTATTGATGAAATGCAGCTAGCTGTGTAATGAAACCCAAATAAAAAAAGCCTTAAGGGCTCTGCTCTAATACATTGTTTATTCTGGAGGGAAAATTGACTGCACATCGCTTGGCTTGTGCAATTTACTCCCGAAATATTCTTATTCAGGAAATCCTGCAAATAGCAATATTCGTCTTGAAAATCACCTCACAGAACCCTTAGCAAGCTGAGAAACATAATCAATGAGATAGTGATGTAGAGGGTGAAAATTAGGCATAATCGCAGCCCTTTCCCATCAGTCAGCCCACTAGAAGGCATGCCTTTGAATTTTGATTTTCAAATGTACTCTCAACTGAGACACCAAATACGTTGATTTTAGATTAAAGAAATGATAATTGAATGCTAAGAACCAGGAACCAGTTAAATTTTCTATGAAGGGTCTTATGCTTTTAATCTTTAATGAATGCTTTCAGTAACGACCTGGAGATACACTACTTACCTGACATGAAACTGCCTAACTACTGCTTTCCAAACTTTTTTAAAATTTATTTATTTATTTATTTTGGCTGTGCTGTGTGGCATGTGGGATCTTTGTTCCCTGACCAGGGATCAACCATGTGCCCCTTGTATTGGAAGTGCAGTCTTAACCACTGGACCGCCAGGGAAGGCCCCCAAACCTTTTATTTAAATATGAGGTGGGGAGGGGGCACATAATTTTATGTTGTCTGACTGACTATATTATGCTCATATTGATGACAAGGAGGGTTTTTTCCTCCCCTCAAGAATGACTTTCCACCTGTGGTCCATTAAAAAGCATGACAGTGTTGTACTGACTCTTCCTTACCGTGTAAGACACTTAATTGTCTATGATGTCAAATCCACACTGAAAAGTACCGAAGGACACAACTGTAGTGACTGAATGTTAAAGTATCTGAACACCAAAATCCTTCTCTGCATGTGTTCAGATTGCTGTGAGTGTTGTCAAAGAAAAATTGCATGGGACAACTTAATACGCAAGTAAGACTTTATTCGAGACTATTGCAATAGGGGAGAGAGATTGAACTCAACTCCATTGAAAGAAAAGGCAAGAAAGATTTTAAGCGTTGGGATGAGCTAGGGGAGAAGTAGAGAAGTACTAGAGGACATTAACAGGGAGGTTGGTTCTTATGATTAGGCCATCTGTGTTTGCTAGCTGTCACTTATTGAATCAGGTAAACTACCGTCTTCCCACAGAGACTAGGAGATAGGGTACTATCCTTCTGGATGTTTACATTTCAAAAAGATGGCTCCCAGGTCCTTGAAAAGGCTATTCCTGGGTTGTAAAAGATTTACATCTCAAAAGGGCAGAGAAGGAATTTATAATAGAAAGTTTTCTAAAGTAAATGTGCTAAGAAAAGAGATGTCAGTCCTATAATCAGGAAGAAACCTATCTAAATTTTAAGCTAAAGGGGAATGTTACAGCCATCTTTGTCAGTCCCTTTTTTGTTCAAGGGAAACTAGGTTTCTGAATGAACAACTTAGGAAATCTACTCCATGTAGTTCATTTTAGAAGCTTTCTGTTGTTGAAAGACTAGTTGAACTGACTCTGAGACTTGGGTGTAGAGGATATTTGCTGGATGGTGTGAGCAATCAGGTATTTAATGAGGGAGCTTTTTATGCAGGTAAGAAGAAGAAAGATTAATTGTTAGAGCAGACTGTAAACCAAGTTTCTGAAGCCAGAGGGTAGCCACTTAAGAAAATTCCTAGACGTTGTGCTGGAGGCATTTTTAGATAATGGAGTGAGGATGGCAGTGGAGTGAGGATGGCAGTGGAGATGGATTTCTGGGTTTGCAACTTGAATGTTTTTGGTGATAGCACAGACATCAGAGAGGTTTTAGTAAGATTGTCCACAGTCATGGCTATTTCCTGGGGCAGAGCGTGAAAGATGTGGGAGTTCTGGTGAACTTCCTGAGTAGCCCACACAGCAGCAGCTCCAGGCATGAAGATTGTCCATACATAATCTACTGTGCTGATGAGTCTTTTGAAGTATATTTCAAGTTATTCAGCTTCAGCTCTCAGGGCTTCTTTAGAGCCTGGGGGAAAAAGTTTAGCTCCAAGACAATGTAGACTCGCAATAAGGATCTGGACAGTCAGCTTTTAGTTCTCAGTCATGCCAAGACAGGAGAGTGGGAGAAAGATTGGAAACATTAATTTGGAGAGCTGTGGCCAGATATTGAAGGAAATGAGAATAATTGAAAATCTGGTAATAACTGTAAGACAGCAGGATCCAGTCCAATTTACGGGTAGGTAACAAAATCATGTACTCTACAAAGAAAAGTAAAATAGCTCAGAGGCAATGAACAGGGCCAGAATCTGATAACCCACAAAGGTATGCTATAGTTTTCTATTGAAACATAAAAATTTTCCATACAGTAACCTCCCATTTGATCAAAGATACTCAAAGTAAGATTATTCTTGTTTACAAAATAAGGCTGAGCTCTTTATTTACATAGATGCAGCAGGGATAATCATTTACCACATAGGCCTTTTAAAGTTTGTTTTGCTGAAAATTTTCATAAGGAATTTCAGTTTTGACTTTTAAAAGCCTCATGAGATTAAGAAGCGAAGCCAAGAACTTGAAATCACATTTTACCTGCCATGCCTATAGTTTTGGGTGAATTCTTCTATTCTTGAAGTCCTTAAAATATCCTAAGTTTTCCTGGGCCTGCCAGGAAGTGACCTTCCTTACTCACCTGTAAGGCTGGGCATCCTGTAAGCCGGGTACTAGGCCAGTTTTCCCAAGAGGGCTTTGTAAAAGGCCTTCCATAAAATTAACTATGGTTTTCTAAAACTGTCTGGTCATATCTGATTCTATGACACCATTCTTAAATATGACATTCCAGTCAAAGGCTTGGTTATGTAATCAGTTTTCTCAATTATGTCCTGTCACATAAAGGACAGATTCTTATTGAACCTATGCAAATAAATATATTGCCATGAAAATAAGAATACTTGGTAAGAGTTTGAGTTCTGGAGGGATCAGGCAGGGAGAAAAGATAAATGTTTCATTTCTCTCCACAGAAATGTAATCTACTAAATTACTATGAGTTATAGATAGGATAAGTAAAAAGAAAAAGGAGTTCTTAATGTTAAGAAAACGGAACATGAAAGCATCAACCATATTCCCAAAAGAACCCTAATCAAATCATCCTTCATCAGTTCATTCAGTTCTATGTAATTGATTCTTGTTTTACTTGATCTCGGGTTAGCAGTTTCCTAAAACCCATTAGCTTCTCCACTAGAGTTCTGGAAATCCTGAGTCAGTCCAGTGGTATGGTCACAAAGTTATTTAAACAAAGCGCTCAGAAGCCTGTGCCCTAGAGTACCTGGTGTAGTCCTTTCCAAGAGTTTAGGAGATAGTCCCTTTTTCTTGAAGATAAGCATTCTGGCCTGTAACTGACAAGAAGCGCTTTCAGGGAAGCCTCCGAATAAAACAACAGATGTCTGTAAATGACAGAAGGCTTCAAATAATCATGGTTAAAGATCTGATGAAAGTCCATTTGACAAGGAAATGTTATTTTTGTGGCACACACCATTTTAATGTAATAACTGAAGTTACTACTGATAACATTATACTGTCATTGTCTAATATTAGGCAGAGCAGCACCAGGTTATACCATGAACAGCAAGGGCATTAACACGTTTCTAGGAACTTCATATAAGTACTGTAATATTTATATTAATAACATTTGATCCATAACCTAGGGATACATTACATGCAACTCAACATATCACATAAACCTAATTATTCTTAATCTAGTTTTAGAAGGTGAGAGAACAAATCCTTTGAGATTTTCAAGGCAGCTTGAGATCAAGATTTCATTTAGGATTTGATTTGTGGAAGGCAAAATGTCAAAGGTCGTCAAATATGTGAAAAGGTTTGAATACTTGGTGAAATAGGATCATGGGTCACCAAAACGATGCTTGACTACCTATTTAACCAAAGTGACAATAAAAGATTTCAGAAATAAATATAGGAGGTGATATGATTGTACAAGACTTTGGCTCTTTCAAAAGTGCGATGCCTCGATTCTCTTAAATAATCAAGGACATGATAAAATCTACACAAAGCACAGGGAATTATTCTCATAAGACAGAGAATCATTGTTGCCTAGGTGGATTACTCAAAAGGTAAAGAAAAACCTTTTACAATCTCTTATTAGGAACAGACCAATAATCCAAGAAAACTTTGCCATTTTAATAAAGAGAAGATTAAATTCTAGCTTTGCATTAGTATACTGTTGATAACTAAAAATCATCTTTTAAAAGCTTTAAAGATATATCCATCCAATCATAGCCAGCTTTGACCACATAACGTAAAATTCCTTTTCCACAAAACTACAACTTTCTGTGTCTGTTCAGATTTTGTCCTACATTTCTTCTCTTTTCCCTTCTGGGACAAGCAGTCATTTTACCTTAGGACAACATTACTCCCTTCTTGCTTAACAAAAACGCATGCTACGTACCTGGCATACAATGTATACAAAGTTGTTTATCTTGGACGTTGTTGTTTCTAGAGATTTTATTTATGTATACTGATTAATAGCTTTTAACCATTAGTAAATTTTATTTTACAGAGAAAACCAGGAAGCAAATAAATTGGAACTGTCACATGCTAGCATTTTGTAGCAGACTAGCAAATGTTATGAAAATAAAATTAGGTTACCTGCTCAATAGGAGGGCTAAAACTTCCCACCAGTAATTGTGGGAGGAGATTTTTTAAGATTTTCTTTGGACTTAATATGTAATCTTGTGGGAGCTGTGGACTAAAATTTGGGCGAGTGACTGAAGTTATGCCAAGGGGCTACCTGGGGTGTCTCCAGAGCCAATCTGAGTGGATAAAATATCTAGTTTGTCTCTAAGTAGACTTTTCAGCTTCAGGTAGTTACTTCTGGGGTTCCTATATCCCTTGAGAGCGGCCTGTGGGGGCGGGGAGCATAAAGCTTAAGTGACTAAAAGGAGTTGGGGAGGTGGAGTGGCGAGTGAAAAGCCTGACAGGGGTGGACAGAGGGATGGACAATTAAAGGGAGCCCAAGGGAAGATTGAAGGTGGTAAAAGGAGAACACAACAGTGGAGGTGATGGGAAGGGAGAGGTCTTAGATGAGCCAGTTTAGGGAGAGCCTAGGTTTTCCAAAGAGGCCAATTGAAAAGTCCAGATTATCTTTGGTAAAATCACGCCAACAAGGAGAGAAGCGGACAGCTCCATAGTAGTAGCCTTCAGAGAAGGAGAATCAGAAGACAGAATTTCCCCTGGAGAAGGGAGGAACCGCAGTAATGGCAACAAAGAAAGAAAACCCAAACGAGATCTCTACAGAGAAAGACTACTCTAAGTACCAAAGAACTGAAGCTCAACCGAATGAGGTCCCATTGAGAATTTTCCATGGTCTAAGCCAATGGTAGCTTTCACACAAATAAGCCTGGGACTCTAACCCAGCCTCAAGAGTATACCCAGAATCCTAAGAATCACAATGTGTCCTTACCATGCTTCCAAAGATTATCATCTTTGGAAGCACTGGATTCTGAGTTGGACTGATCAATGGATCCCCAGTCAATCAGTCAGGAGTGTGGATAGTTCACAAGATCAGCTTTTCAGAGGTTAATGTCATCTAGTTCATTGTTTGGAGTGAGATAATTCAAGTTCAGATAGTTACTCCCTTAGATAGACGTGTACTAGCTCATGTTAAATTGAATAATATATCTGATTTAGTTTACTTTTATTTTTGAAGGACTAGTGTTGGGAAGGTGAGGCACAGGGAAGAGGACACTGACCTCTTAGCCTAATAATCCTCTAATCCTCTTTCTTAGGAAATAAAAAAGTTACAGTGTTTTCTATTAGGTATGAAAATATTTCTATGGAATGTGTATTGAAAAACAGTGGGTGAAAGCTATTTGACAAAAAGACAATATTCTCATTCACTATGCAGCTAGACAGAGGTTTTTTGAAAATTTAAAACTCCTCTGAGCTTAGGTTGGTTCTGGGCGAGAGTATAATTCTGGCTCTGATAAAATCTTGAAGATTGTTGAGGTTTGTGGGTACCATATTTGAGTGAAATTAGGCATCAACTTTTCTCTTTGAACACTGGGCAATCAGAATTCTTCCTCTTACTTTCCACCCCCTCTACTCAACTCCAAAATCCATCGCTGAGTTGAAGTAGCATGATAATGGGGAGAGAAACAAAAGACCCAGGTTCGAATCCCAGCTCGGACACTTATTGGCTTTATGACATTGTTTAACTCACTGACCCTTCTTAACCTGACTTTCCTGTTCATTAAAAAATGAAAAACACGAGCCAATTTCCCTGGGACACTATTGGATTAAGGTAACACTGAGGTGGGAACACATTTTCCTAAGGCAGGAGAAAAAAGACAGTGAATGGGAACTCTCCTTTTGTAGCTGGAATTTTGACAAGAGCCCTTAAAAAGAAAAATCAGGCTTGCAAAATACCCCCTCTTTCAAAAGAAATCAGCAAGTTGCTACCAGAAAACCGCTCCAAAAAAGACTGCAGATAGTCATGAGAGTTTCATCATTCACCAAACCGAATTGCCTATATAAGGAGAAGAATATAAACTTGAAAAGAGTTTCTTGAATTGAGAATTTCTGGAATGGAGAATTCAAGTAAGACTGACAATTTATTGGCCAAGAAGAAGCAGGTGTGGCTTTTACTGTTCTCTTCCTTATGCTTATAAACCTCTAAAAATAGTTTAGAAAACTGAGCATCTGCTAGGACGTTTTAAAGTTGACATCCATTTCCTCCCTTGGCATATTGTAAATATTGACACTTAAAAAGTGTTACATTACTCTTTTGAGTGGATCCAGTGGAATCCAAATACCATAGCAATATGATATCTACCATCACCCACTTAAAAAAAAAAATACACAGGGGCTTCCCTGGTGGTGCAGTGGTTGAGAGTCCGCCTGCCGATGCAGGGGACACGGGGTCGTGCCCCGGTCCGGGAAGATCCCACATGCCACGGAGCGGCTGGGCCCGTGAGCCATGGCCGCTGAGCCTGCGCGTCCGGAGCCTGTGCTCTGCAATGGGAGAGGCCACAGCAGTGAGAGGCCCGCGTACTGCAAAAAAAAACCTACACAAAACAAGGTCATCATTAATAATTAGAAGTTTCCTATCAGTCCTCTTTCTTCTTTAAATCATATTTCCAGTCCACTTCCCCAAAGAGTTGTATCCTAATGTAATACATATTTATGCTATGAAGTCTTTGATTAACCATTCTGTCATACTTCTATATGACAAATACACCCATGTGGTTTTAAATTCAATTTTTAAAACAATATTCTGTGACTATAAGGTTCTCAGTATTTTTTAAAATCCTTTAGATTGAGTTATAGCTACAGTCATTAATAATAAAGATACCTAGTAATAACCAAATTGCCTAAATATATGTAACTTTTGATAAATAATTATTACACATACCCAGTAGATTTTTGGAAATTAATCTATGAATGAGATGACTGAGTAAGTGTATGATGGTACCTTGATTAAAGGAGGATTTCAGTCATTAATATTTTGAATTCTGTTTCGATTTGGTGTAAATGTGTCTTAGGTAAAATACACGATTGAGATACATCAGTTTGTAAAGTTGGAGGACGATCATTAACTAAAAAGTAGGAATGATAATTGGAATGATGTATGTACCACAAGAACAAACCCAGACAAATCCCTTGTAGAAGCTGAGAATCTGGAAACTGCTTCCACGAACACCACCTATGCTCATATATCCCTAGGAAAGTCTTTGTATCCCTCCAGGGGCACACCCCAGTTTGAAGATTGCCACTGTAGGAGAGGTTGACATTCTGTGAGAAGGGGAGAAGGGCAACATAGACCCTGGCTGGACACTTGTTAAACTGTCAAAACACCACCAAGTTTATCTTTTTTTTTTCTTCCACCAAGTTTATCTTACCACAGTCCATGGCCTTCTATAACTTCATCTACATTGTGAAAACAAATTTCTCAACTAGATTGAATCCTAAGACAGAGCCCTTTATCCCATCAGTAGACACCTCCCTCTATTTTGTCATCAATTCCACCGTCAATTTCCTTTGGCAATTGTTCAGTTAGTTACCAAACTCTAATGGCTTTATTTCGTACCCAGTTCATATTGCCCCATTTCGTCCAAAAATGGTCATTTGGAGATTTTATCAAATATATTGCTGAAGTGCACGTGAACTTTATTTTCCTGTATCCCTGATCAGCCTCTCTAAGGAAAGAAAAACATGAGACTAAGCTAATGAAATTTTCATTCAGCTAACTAAACATTTATTGATTAACTACAGTATCCTCCTATGTTAAGGTGGCCCTCATTCTCAATTTGCTTAGAGATGAGTTGGTATATAAACATACCTCAGTGTACTAAATGCAATCAATGCAGAAGCATTTACAATGCAGTGTGGTGAGTACACTTATAGGATGTTGTGATAGCCCAGAAGAATGATACCTAACCCAGTGGGGGTATTATTTAGAGCACAGCTACGAAGTGTGGTTCCCTAGACCAGCAGCAGCATCACCTAGAAGCTTATTAGAAATGTAAATCCTTGGGCCTCTCCGTACACCTCTTGAATCAAAATAGGTGTGAGTGAAGATCAAGAAACTGTTTTAACAAGCCCTCCAAAAGATGCTTTCACTTGCTAAAGTTTCGGAAGCTCTGGTCCCAAGACAGGCTCCTGGAGGATGTAATGTCTGAACTGGATCTTTAAAAGATGAGTAGGAATTGATAAAGTGAAATGTGTGTGAGGGAAAGGAAAAGGGTTCCAGAGAGAAGAGGCAATAAGAACCAAGATACGAAGTGATTAATGGCATGAAGTATGGGAAGAAAAATAAATACAACGATATTGTAAGCCCAGTTTGGGTGAGGCTTGTATGCCACTGAGGAACTTAGACATTATCTTCGAGAGATGTGGGAGCTATTAAAGAGAGGTGACTGGCAAACTCTCAAATTTGAGGAGTGTCAGCCCAAAAAAGGAAGAGCAGTCAGGAGATGATTGAGGTAGTTGAGGAGCAACATGGTCCTGGATGAGGACTTCGGTAGTAGGAATGAAGAGGAGGAGATAATTTAAAGAACTGTATCTCAAATTATTGCTGGTGACCCATTGCTAAGTCATGAAATCAACGTAATAAATAAGGTAGTGTGTGGCCCAATAGAATATAATCACATTGTCGTATTGTATTTATTGCATGTGGTATGGGTAAGTATTTTGTAAAACTGTTATTTTTGTTTACATATTTCATTTTTGTTTCTAATTTTGAGAGAATCTGCATGGTCCTTTTATACAAAATGACTTAGTACTCTGTCAGTAAGTTCATACTGGGTTATTTATTATAAGGTTGAAAATGAATTCATCCTTCAAGACAAACTTTAAAAGAGTAAATCATTTTCTTTATTGAAAAAATAATACTTTCTTGTGGTACAAAATTCAAATCCTCCCTTGAATCTCCATCTTTCATCCACTCAGTTTCTCTCCCCATAGGTGCCAAGGTTATCAGTTTCTTCAATAGCACTCCAAGGATAGGACATGAGTGTGTGTTTATGTATATATTCTTTCCTTCTCCTGTCTTCTTTAAAAAAGAAAGACACACGCACAAAGAAAACCAAACAATTGGTAGGATACTATAAACACTGTTTCTGAATAGTGTTTTTTCCCACTTAATGATATATACTGACAATTAGTTTCCATATTAGCACTTTAAGAATGTTCTCATTTTTGCAGTTGAATACTATTGGATTCTAAGGATGTACCACAACTCATTTGACCAACGTTCCAATTAATGAACATTTAGTTGGTTTTCAAGTTTTGCTCCTGCAACAATATGACAGTGTATAACTTTATGCTCATGTCATCTCTCACATTGCTAGTATCCCCATAGGTTAAGTTCCTAGCAGTAAAATGACTAGGTCAAAATGGCATTTGTTATTTTAGTAAATATGGCCAAATTGCTCTTCATAGAGCACTCCCATCAGTAATATGAAGGAGTTTTTTCCCGGACACCTTTGCCAACTCATTGTCATCAACCTTTTTGATCTTTGCTAAGCAAGAAAAAATGACATCTCATTGTCATTTTAATTTGCATTCTTTTGCGTGAGGATGAACTTTTTTCAGAATCACAAAATGTTTCAGTCATTTGTAATTTCCTTTTCTGTGCACTGTTTGTTACATTCATTTCCAATTTTTTCCCCTATAGGTTATTGGTCTTTTTCTTATTAATACAAATACAGTTTACAACTTGAAGTTTAAAAAAAAAATGTTTTTTTTAACAAGGATTTTAATGAATTTTCCTTATGACAAATAGATTCTAGTCTGGAGGTTGTAACCTGAAAGTATTAAAACAAACCTTTGAATTGCATAGGAATGGGTCTTTGCCCTTTTTGGCAAACAATCCTGTACAGAATCTCAATGTGATGACAAATGATAGAGTAAGTACAGATTTAATTTTCTCAAAAAATTTGGAACCGGTGTGTAAATATTTGCCTTCTCTGTGTATCAGTCTAGCTATACGTAATGGCTATGACAGGGTTTGTCTTTTTAAAGCACTTGTGTCAACTGTCTCCCATTCTTTCAAAATATTTCATTAACTGAAGAAGGCTTGTAGGTTCTTCCTGCGTTGCATTTTCTAACCAAATCTTAAATAACTAGTTAGAAGCTTAAAATTTTATTCCCACACCTTATTTTTCCTTTAGAAAATAAAAACTGCACTTTTCCACTCTTCCAGACCACCCATCGTGGTTTGCTGTTTGACTTGCCGGTCTCATTAGTGTCCTGAGATGTAATTTATCTAGATCAAGAGAGTCAATTCTGAGCAGCTGGGGACTTTCTAATCTCTTTACCCATCTTGGGCACCAGTTCCCTCTCATAGCTGTTTGTTTTATTCTTTGCAGTCAGAATATCATCCGTCTTTACATACAGAAACAAACCCCATAGGAATTAAAGGGTTCCCACTTCTATTTTCCATTCACTAATATTATACCATCTTCTCCAAAAGCAGACCTATCCTTTCCTTGATCATTCTGTTGGTCAAATATACCTTTAAAAGCCATTTAGTCACCCTCAACCATTTTTATACTTTGTTAAAATCATGCTTTTATTGCACTACAGTTTTAATCTTTTACTTACCAGTCTTCCATTCTCCGTTAAGAGCAAGTTTACGTAATGATACATTGGAGTAGGTTATGTGAGAACATTTGAAACAGTGTTAGCATTAGTTTTTTAATTTCCCTCAAAAGAAAGCTCTGCCCTGCACGCGGATACCATCCCTTTCTCAGTATGTGTGAAGGAGAAATATGGGACCACTTCTAACAGTTTTCAAACAACTTCTGTTTAAGTGAATGAATGAACCGCCTGGTTTCCCAACTGTATTGCCCAAGGGATGGGTCTGATTGGCAGACAGAATGCAGGGTGGAAACAATGGATGTTAAATGAGGAAGGTTTTGAACTTGCAAGTTACCACCTTTGGTGGCAGTGAGTGTTTGTAGAAAATAACAGGCTGGATTTTCAGATACTTTCAGAAATGCTGTGCACTTGCCGTTTGCAGTACTCAAAAAGTACCATTTTTCTGATCATGGCTTAAAAAAAAAATACAACCGCCTTTCTTGCTTCTCTGTCTCAAAAGAGCTATATCGGACTTCCCTGGTGGCACAGTGGTTAAGAATCCGCCTGCCAATGCAGGGGACACGGATTCGAGCCCTGGTCCGGGAAGATCCCACATGCCACGGAGCAACTAAGCCCGTGCGCCACAACTATTGAGCCTACGCTCTAGAGCCCACGAGCCACAACTGCCGAGCCCGTGTGCTGCAACTACAGAAGCCCACGTGCCTAGAGCCCGTGTTCTGCAACAAGAGAAGCCACCGCAATGAGAAGCCCATGCACTGCAACGAAGAGTGGCCCCGGCTCACTGCCACTAGAGAAAGCCCACGCGCCGCAACAAAGACCCAATGCGGCCAAAAATAAACAAATATTTTTTTAAAAAAAGCTATATCCATGAAGCTGTTTATTCATAAAGCTGTATCACTGAAAGGTAAATGTTATATCCATAAGTATAGAAATGAATTAAAATTCTAGGCTTAACACTTACCCAGTCCCAATTCTAGTATACACCAGGTAGAGCCATGCTTCTCAAACCCTAATGTAGGCGGAATAACCTGAGAATCTTTGTCACATGCAGTTCCTTGGTGATACTGATGCCACTGGTCTGGGAACTACACTTTGAGAAACATCGTGATGGATTCTTAAGTAGGCAAATAGTCATAACTATAATAAACATGCAGGAGGAGACGTATAGATATGTCTTGGGGGTCAGATACTGACTCACACAGATGCAACGTCTTTATTTATTCCTCACTGACCTGCATAAGCTTCCCCCATGTTGGGTAGTGAGAAAAAAGGATCTCACTCTGAAACAAATTTACCAGTCTCTTTATATGTGTTGGTATTACTTGGGTAACTCGCCAGTCTTTCAGATTCCTTTAACCTTCTGCTCCTAAGATGGCACGTGGATCGGCAGGTGAGAGAAAATTACATGGCATACATGACCTACCGGCCTCAGTGCCGGTCTCTGTACTCTCCTTGACCCTCTCGTCTCTGTTCCAGTGCCCCTTGTGTGCCTGGTGAGTGTGTCTACCCTACTGCCTTCATGGCTGGGAACTTGTATTTTCATCAGGAAATGCCATGCTCTGCTTATCTAACTCTATTGGTTGCTAAAGGAATCCTTAAATCTGTGAGTTACCACAGAAGAATACTTAAGGTTCTAAATACGTAATTATGATACCTCTAAAAGCAAGTATGACTATCGTTATGGGTAAGGATGACTGCCAAGAAGTTACAGCAACGTAAGGCCACTCGTACTTTTCTGAGGGGGGAGGGTGTGGACTTTGTGTTTACAGATAGAATATTGTCTCAGGTGCTGTGGGGGAAGACAAAAGCGAGAGAAGCTGTGGCCATAATCTTTGTGAGTTTATTTTAAGAGGGGAGGAAAAAGGCAAATGCACAGAAAAATCGTTTAACACTAACGGCACTTTAAGAAATACTTATTTTAAGTAAAGCTGTTTTACTCTTCATTTGCCATCTCATAAACTTATACCAATTTAAACTTCCACTCATATTTAAGAGTTTAAAAAACTACTGAAATGACTGATGGACATTAATTTAAAGATAAATACCTCTAATGAAATTCTATAGCATTCTAAAAATAGTGCTTTAAGGAATGCCATGGCAATATTTCCTCTTGAATATACAGTTCTGTATCCTGAGATTTCACTTATTATATTAATTTCTGTGTCATTGAGAATAGGTGTAAATTATAAATCTAATTAACAAATACAATTCTAGGTTGTATATTAAAAGTACTCCTTTCATCTAAGAGACAAAATGAGCTGATGTTACTACATTCTTTAGTCAGTTATACATGACTTAGCAATTACCTTCGTATTCCAAATACTTCCAAATTACCACCTATCTTCTGTTCTCCTTTTCATGTATTTCTCTCATTCTTCCTGGCTATCCTTCAGAAAGTAGCATTAGTATAACCAGGCGTATTCATTTACGTGTTGGAAAAGAAATATGTGTATATATTATGTATGGAGTTACACATATTATGGAGGATACCAAATACTTCAATATATATCTGATATACATATTTTGAAAAAGAAACACCTTAGTTGTAAATTAACTACTTAAATTATCACCCAGTGTAAATGCATTTCATTTGCTCTGTAATTTCGAAACCATATACATTAGAAACTGAGAGTTTGCATGCCCAATACTTCTGATGCCACAACTTCCAATTTCTGAATACTTCATTGCCTCCTCTGGAAATAATGAATATTTAGCAATTACTCATCATAAGAAGGCACAATGTGTATAGTTAATAAAAGCAGCCATAATTATTTAACTTGGACTATTTTAATAATAGTTTTAAGATTAAAAAACTCAAGATGCATTTATAATAATAACTGATTTTATAACATGCTAGTCATTCCAATGAAATTGATTTTCTTGAAATTAATAATTCTCTCAAGCGTTCAAAAGGCAAAATATGGAAGCACTCACAAGAAAGTATAGGATATAACTAAAATTCTACTTATTGACCCATGAAATTACAAAGCCATGTGTGCATACTTTTAATTTTCAGGACTTTCTGAGAGAACTTTTGTGAATAGCAGGTAGAGAAAATATGGATAGATAAGCATCTCTGTCTTTTACATTATTTGTAGTAGATGATAAGAAATATAAAATTAATAATTCATGGTAACATTGATTATAATATATCGTCTAGTATTAGCATAGTAATAGGTATTAGTGATTTACATAATTAGAGAGATAACACAAATACAAAATTAGGCACACATACATATACATTCCTATGCTTCACTCAAAACTAGACGAATGTCATCTGAGATTATATCATGCATATGACATTATAGCTGAAGTCAGATTTATTAGAGACAGCATTATTCTTTTATTGTCTTTAATATCTTCAATGAGTCAGTTATGAATAGAAACATTAACTTTAACTTATGACTAAGTTAAATAGAATTTTGGACACCATATAAAGTAAGAACAATGATTTAAAGTGCCTTTAGGACAGAGAAGTAATCTGTTAAAAACTATTTCTTATTTGAATAGGAACAAAACAATAGGGTTATGAGATTCCATATGAGTAATCATTAGGTGGTTTCCAATTTTTCGCTAACGTGAACAGTGCTGAAAGAACATTCTTTGTAGGTCTCCTCATAAACCATGTGACAATACCTAGAAGTAGAACTGCTGGCTCATCAGAATATTCATATCTTTATTATATATCATAAATTGCTTTGCACAGCAACAGGAAATGGCACAAATGTATTACATTAATTTGCATATCGGTGGTTGAACAGTTTTTCATGTTTCTTGGCCATTCAGATTTTTCTATCCATGAGTTGGCTCTTCACATTCTTGGCCCAATTTTCTGTTAGATTGTTTGGTTTCTCTTACAGATGATATGAGTTCTCTGTATATTCTGGATTCTAGCAGTTATATGAATCTAACATACAGGTCCATAGTTCCTTACCCAAAACCTTATCATTGACTTTACAGGAGACCAATGAAATATGCTCACCTTGCTGGAATGGTAGAAATCATAGAAAGTTGCAAGACTATAAAAACTAAGTACGGCAGAGTAATTGAAGACCTAGGACCCAAGATGAAAGCTAACGTGTTGTGTGAACCAAAGAAGGGGCTTTAGTCCATCACGTGTTATTTTCCTTCTTTTCAGAAACCTTCATGTTTGCTTTGTTTTCTATACATGTTTAAGGAAAAGCTGTTTAGAAGAGAAATCTCGGATGTTTTTGTTGCTGTTTTTTTTAAATACAAGCTTAATTCAGCAACTCATTGGATTCTTTGAGTTTACAAGTTATTGAAGAATTTAGAAAGAGTTGTTTTATATAATGACTATAATTTTGGTACAACACTCAACAGTAAAAACAAAGCATCTTTAATATTTTTTGAAGTGTATGTCAGTCATGAAGTCAGAATTGAATTGCTCTTTGCTTTCAATGAAAATTTTCCTAACTGCTGTTTTATATTTTAAAAAGAAACTTCTAGTGTTTAATAATACTTACTTTTTTAAGGACTATGTCCATTTACCATATGGATGATAATTTAGGGTTGTGCCATATCAGTTAGAAATAATGCAAATACCATTAGCCAAGGTGAATGTACAAAGAAAGGACAAGATGATGCAGAGACCTGGAAAAATTACTTTGTTATATATGTCTCTCCATTCTGAAGAATCCGCTGTGTTCCTTAATCCCTTTGGGTTATTTAAAGCAATGTTTTGAGGAACAATTCAGCTGGAAGGGAAACATGCGATTATGGTTAGAGTTCATCAGAACCACGTTCAAATGTGGTTTAAGAGTCATAGTGTGCATAGTAGTGCATCTGAAAAAAAATACGTAAACATCTGGCGTTGCGAACAGTGCTCCATATAAGAAAAAGGAAAAAGGAAAGAAAGGTGTTCATATGAAATCATACTGTTTCATGTATACTGGAAATGTAGACCATGAGTAGATAGACATTCTGTCATTTGTTCATTCACACATTCAGTAATTCAGTGGTTCTCAATTAGTGGTGATTTATTCTCCAGGGGAATTCATCA
Organism: Leucopleurus acutus; assembly: GCF_964270905.1. Taxonomy (NCBI): domain Eukaryota; kingdom Metazoa; phylum Chordata; class Mammalia; order Artiodactyla; family Delphinidae; genus Leucopleurus; species Leucopleurus acutus. The sequence goes on along the minus strand of NC_139148.1, from coordinate 27,544,480 downwards.
ACGTCTGAAGATATTCTTGGTTGGCACATCCGGGGAAGGAGGAAGTGCCACTGGCATCTTGTGAACAGTGACCAAGGGTGCTGTAAAATATCCCACAATACACCGGGCAGCTGCCTGCAACAAATAATTACCCAGACCAAAATGTCAGTAGTGCTGAGGTTGAGAAACCCTGATTTAAACTAAAATTGCACATTAATCAAAACTACTTTATTCTGGTTCTAAACCCTGTGATTCATCAAATAAAATCTTGTATATTTGTACCATACTTAATATAACCTATAGTATAGTAAATAAGTATTCAGGATATGCATCAGACAGACCAGGGTTCAAATCTCACATCCACTATTTGTTAGCTTGTGCCTTAAGCGAGTTTCTTAACCTCTCTTGACTGTAGTTTTCTAATCTGGAAAATGATAATAATGTCCGCTGAACGGCTCTGCAGTGCAGATTGAATGAGATTACTTAAAATGATTAATGTTAAGTGCATAGGAGAGTGTTTGTACTTGGTAAGTTCTCAATAAATGGTAGCAGTTAGTATTACCTTTGCATATACTAAATCATTTGATCCTGACCTACTGTGAATATCCTGGTCACATACCATATTTCATTGTTTCTAAGACACCATTGATTAGAATATGCATCGTTAGTTTATCTGTCACTAAGGAAAAGGTGCTGCCAAGTAGACTATGGCATACCATCATTTGTAAAACGTATCCCAATTCAGAGCAGTGTATTTGTGGAAATAAAATGTGGGTCTTAGAAATGATTCTTGTCAAGCCCGTCAGTGAGTCATCTTATGTGCAACTGAACAAGGCTAGCATTAACCACATGCAGCTTTAAATTCGCTTAGAAGGCTACAGGAACAGAAGCACAGCTTCCCAGGAAGGCGGGATCAGGCATCTCTCTTCAGTGGGCTTAGAATACACAGCAGTTTGTACAACATTCACCGAGCCATCCAAGAGCTACTCTCTTTGCAGCACCTGCACGCTCTCAGATGATAGTTCAAGTAAAAAGAAAGCAGACTCACACAGTGGTGCTGGGTCAGCCCTGGCCTAGAAGCTTCATGGGTCCCAGGAGCTAACGTCTTATAACACAGACAGAGTTTCCAAGATCCTTGAAAGGTACATGCTCAATTACAAGAGTTACTGCGCTCAGGGGAGCCCCAAAGTATCACTTTCCCTTACACATTTGTAGTTCAAATGTAGAACTCCTAAGCCAGGTGTAATTTACCAGTCTTTTTTTTTTTTTTTTTTTTTTTGGCAGAAGCAATGCTGCCTACTAACACATTTGACATTCCAATTTTATCGGGTTTCCAGGGAAAATACAGCTAGAAAGTTCTTTGAAGGTCAAAGTCTGATGCAGAGGGGGAAAAGTTGTTTTTAACCCTGTATCCAGAATAATCTCTCTCACTTTCGTCCATTTTATAATTAAAGATACTGAAATTAGAGAATTTAAGGAACTCGCCCCAGCTCAGGATTTAATAAGCCTAGAACTCACATGTTCTTATCCCTAGTCTGATTACTTCCAAGAACACTGTAATACATCAAAGCAGGAGTCAGCAAACTATAGTCCAACGGCCAAATTCAGTCCACTCTGTCTTTTTGTAAATAGTTATTGAAACACAGCCACGCTCATTTGTTTGCATATTGTCTATGGTTGCTTTTACATGATAGTGGCAGACTCCAGGTATGACAGGAACCGTATGACCCACAACTCCTAAAATATTTGTTGAGCCCTCTCTAAAGTATAACTATAAATTGTTTCACTACGTCTATGTGTCTATATAAGGATGTAAAAGGCAAAATGTCACTTGTGTTTTATCTTTAAAAATATAATTTTTCTGTGTACCTGAAGGTTTTTAGAGTCACAAATGCCAATCCTAACCATTTCTCTCGATCAGCCGTTGGCTAACTTTTTCTGCAAAGGGCCAAATAGCAAGGGTTTTAGAATATGTTTTAAGATTTATGGGCCATATGGTCTTTATTGCAATTAGTCGATTCATGCCACGGTTGGAGTTTAGATAACCAGGCTGAAGAGCCCACACTCGTCACCACTAAGGACTCAGGAACATAGTAAAACCTGGAGAGCACCAGTTTCAATGAATGAGACTGCTTCAAGCAGTGTCCTGTGCTATTAAACCAGATCAGAGATTTAGTCCTCATTTAAGAACTGTATGTATAAAGATTTTTGGAGTAAGTACATTGGGTTTCAGCAAGCAAGTACTTCCCTCCAAGCAATGTAGATTTAACAAACCCCCTTGGGAGTCTGCTCATAATTACTGTCTATTCTCTGCATTCTTTCAGTCTAATCTTAACACAGCAGCCAGAATGATGTTAAAAAATAAGTCAGATCATATCACTCCTCTGCTGAAAACCCTCCTGTGCCTCGTAATATCACTCAGAGTAACAGCCCAAGTCCTCACATAATTGCCCTGCAGGACCTACCCTCCCCGATCTCTCTGGCTTGCTTCCCTTGCTCGGTAGACTTCTCTTACCCTGGCTTCCTTATACTTGCATTGATCATGCCAGACACACACCTGCCACAGGGCCTTTGCACTTGCTGTTGCCCTTGCATGGATTGTTCTTCCCTGAAGTACTGCTTGATTCACTCCCTCAGTCCCTCCTAATGTTTTCTCAAATGTCACCTTCTCAGTGAGGCTTTTCCCCTGGAGGCACTTTCTCAAATGTCCACCTCCCACGTTCCCTTAGCTCACACATACACCTCCTATCCCCACTTGATGCTTTGCTCTGTTTCGTTTTGTTTTCACTTTAGCACTTTTCATCCTTGGATGTGCCGTAATTTATATTTTATCGTCCATGGTTCCCATTAGAATGTAAACTTCACAAGAACAGAAAAATTTTGTCTGTTTTATTGACTGTGATATATCCAGTATCAAAATAGTATTTAGAACATAATAGGTGCTCTTATATTCAGTATATATTTACTGAATGAATTGATTAGTATGCTGGGGAGGGTTGGGTAAGATTTCGTTTACCAAAGGCATTCTACCGCCAAAAGGACTTTGAAACCCCATCTTTATGAATGGAGGGCTTCTACAAGTGGCTTCTGGATATCAGTCTCATTACCTGATGGTCACACCTATGTCCGCTCTTTGGTTGGCCTTGAATATTCCAAGTGTGTACCTTAATAGATTCTATCTTCTTAGCTTCAGAACACTTGCCACTTTAAAAATCAATATGGCATTATATTTTGTATATTTGACCAGATTATTTTTGAAATCCATAAATCTCTAAATCAGAAGAAAACCTCCCTTTGGTGGGCTGCCCTTGATTAGCTCAGAATGGAAAGAGAGAACCTGTCATTCTTTGTCAATCAGCTTGGCACGTACTTGACAGGCTGCAGTTACAGTGAAGGAGAGTCGTGCTGCTGTGGTCTAGCAAACCTAATTGTAGATAAATAAAAGAATAGTCACTCAGCATGAGGGAAAAGAGAAACTCAGCTGCACAATGTTGTGTTTTTCCATCCATCAGCCTTCATTTGTCAGAGTCTGCCTGACAATCTAAGCCAGAGAAGTCAGGCTCTAACACAATATTGATTCCATTTCATTTTTCGTTTCTTGCCACCCTTTTTAGCAAACAGTTTGTATATGGAATGAGAGACAGTGCAGTCAGTATATGTGACTAGAGCCCATTTATTTTAAAGGCTTACTTTGTTTTTTCTCCCCAGAAAGCCATATATTTGTTTGCTTGTTTCACTATAACATTGTAATTGTCAGCTCTTGCTGCAGTAACAAATGACCCCCAAATCCCAGTGACTTGCAAGAACAAACATTGATCACTCATCCAGGTGTCTGCAGATCAGTGGCAGCTTTACTCTACACTATGGGTCAAGTTCAGATTTTCTCATCCTAGGCTGTGGATCTGCTCCAAATGTCTTCTCATTCCAGAACCCAGGCTGAAAGAGCAGCTTCTTTATGATACATTATTCTCTCCTGGTGGAAGGCAGGAACTAGAGGTACTAGCAAATCCTGAATTGCCTTTAAAGACCTAGCTCAGAGCTGTCATGCAGTCATGTCTGCCCACAGTCCATTGACCTAAGTGAGGCATGTGGTAAAGCCCAAAGTCAACGGGGAAGAGAGTGTATTCACCCACCCTTTTTATGTTGTGATATATATTTTTATGTATATATACACATATATATATACATACATATTGATATATTCTAAGGTTAGCAATAAGTAAAATGATAGAAATATAAATAAATTTAAAATAATAAAGGAAAACAAGGCAAAATGTAGCTCTCTTATATTATCCTTAGCACCAGATTTCTAGTTTTAAAAAAAAAGTGTGCAATCAGTTTAATATTGAATTAGAAATACAGTAGTCAATGAATAAATTCTTAGAGAATGTAAGTTACGTTAATTTGCATATGAATTGTTACTTTCATCCTCAAAGGGGTTCAGTCTTTTTTTTACCACTAACCATTGCTTCGCTGCTCATCAGACCAACACCACCAGCAATATTAGTAATGCTGTCTAATAAGAAATAAGACTGAAGGTGCTTAGAGAGTTACTCCATTCTGAAAACCTATCAAGGCTGGATTTTTCTAAAGTATACTGCAGTATTCTCCTAGTATCGATGAAGGGTTATTCCTATTACCTATTTAATAAAAATTATATACTTAAAATTATGCATGAGATTTTAGTGAACTGTCAATACTATGTTGGAAAAAAAAAACTCTCGTTACATCATAAGGGTCTTAACTCCTGGTGCGCAATATTATATTACAGGGGATATATTAAGAATAAGGCAGAGGGAAAAACTTAAATGGAAATGTTCTATTATTAGAAGTGAGATTTTTTTTGGTTGAAATCCCATGAAGACTTTCTTGTCTGAATGTTCTTTGAAGTTGAACACTTCCTACTTACAAAAAACTGGCCACTATAATTAGCTAGGTTTCCATTTTAGTGGTGACCTCCTTCACCTTATCTTAAATCATATAAAGATGTGAGGCCATTTGTGAGATAAAAGATTTGCTCAAACCAATTCTCTGACCTGGATATCATCAGTTTGGCAATTGTAAACCCACAAAGAGACACCCTTGGAGCTTTTTAAAAGCTATGTAAGAATTTATTTTCCGGTGGGAAGAGGCAGGATTTTCTCTCATTTTTACACTGGAAGGATACTATAGAATGTATTGGAGTTAAAGAAGAGGGAAAAAATTAACATGGTAGTAAGGGATGTGGCTGCCAGTTTTAGCATGTGCATACACACACACACACACACACACACACACACACACACACACACACACACACACATATACACGCTATGCTCAACAAAGGAGGGATAAAGTGGAGGTTTAGTGATACACACTTCCCGGTAATAATATCAACTCTGCCATTTGCAAGCTACATGGCCTTGGACAATTGACTTAATCTCCCTCAGTTTTAGCATCTGCAAAATTAGATAATACCCTTTCTTTTTTTATAAATTTATTTACTTTTGGCTGTGTTGGGTCTTCATTGCTGTGCGCGGGCTTTCTCTGGTTGCGGCGAGCGGGGTCTACTCCGGTGCGGTGCGCAGGCTTCTCATTGCAGTGGCTTCTCTTGTTGTGGAGCACGGGCTCTAGGCGCGCGGGCTTCAGTAGTTGTGGCACGTGTGCTCTAGAGCGCAGGCTCAGTAGTTGTGGCACACGGGCTTTGTTGCTCCATCCCAGAACAGGGATGGAACCCGTGTCTCCTGCATTGGCAGGTGTATTCTTAACCACTGTGCCACCAGGGAAGTCCCAGATAATACCCTTTTTGTAGGAGTGTAAGCATGAGGAAAAACTGTATGAAACATACAGTGTTTTGACATATGGTAAAGTCTTAGCAACTCTGGCTTGTTAATATTATTATAGCGACATAATCACTCTAGCAGTCACTCTAGCAGTTGGTTGATGTTTTCAGCACAGCTAATGATTTCAGCTTTTTCTTATCTCTGCATAGTCATGTGATTTGGCTGGGCTTTTTTGTTTGTTTGCTTGCTTTTCAATTTTTCCTTGTCAAGTTTTAATTGCATGGAGGGATATCAAAATTTTTAAATTTGTCTCACACATACTTCCATTTTTTTCATGGTGATGATCAGCTTGTCATAGTGTATTTTTTCACACCAACTTAAGAAAACTATACTAAGGGACATTTTAAGGAAATGTAATTGTATTTACTACAGTTGACCCTTCAAGCAATAAAGTTCGACCCTCAATAAGTGACCTATCTTTTAACTAATAAATTCACACTACAAGTAAATGTAGTGAGGTAAATTGTAGAAATGTATCTTCAAAATGTTCTTTCTAAAGTAGTTTATCAAAGGTGCATATCATTAGATATCTAGTTCTCCAAAAAATTGCGAAGGGAAAGTACCCACAAAGAATTAAAAACTGAACATGATTTCTCTCACCCATTGCTCTATTTCTGTTAGACCGGGTGTAAATCTTATCCAGGTACTTAAACTCTCCATTATTTCATTAAAGGACGGAGAGATGGCAATAGTGTTGATGAAAGGACATGCTACTAGGAAACATTTCTATAAACGGAAGTGATGTGACTTTGTAGTGCTCATTCATCAGAGGGCTAAATCTAGGGCAAATTCAGTGGCCTGAAGAGGAAATATTTTACTTTCTGCAGTTGCAAAACATAGACATTTCACACGGCATGCCACCTTTTCCACAGTCCATCTAATAAGCACCACCTTAGAACTTGGAGCTCTAAGTAATATTGGGGCTGCTCTCATGTCAGCCTTGCTGCTGTTTCTGTTCATTTGCCAGTGAAGCTTTCATGAATTAAAATTTGTGTGTTTATTTCCTGAGGGACTTCCTTGTCATATCAAATGCAGTCTTTTAATCCTGGTTATTTGCCAGTGCCTTCTCAACAGTGGCATCGATTCTTTGTGATCTTTGGAACTCTTTATTTGCGATTGAAGACTAGGGGCAGGGAGAGAAAGGTGTTTGTTTGTGCTCGTCATTTACTGCATACCTGAAACAGTGGTAAAATTATAGACTATTTGTGCTCATTTTCTGAAGGTATAGAATTTACACTGGGTGTACTTATAAATCATTTTTAAAGGAAGAAGGAATTACCCAACCCTCACAAAGTACACTCCGATTTTGAACTTGTTACAATTTTGCAATTTAAAAAAAAAAAAAATCACATTTAGAACTTTTTATCATAAAGAGTAAATTGATACTTACAATTCTAGGTTTGTTTCTTCCAGAATTATTGTCTCTAAAGGTGATGTGTGTGTGTGTGTGTGTGTGTGTGTGTGTGTGTGGCACATGTACCCATTTAACACATGGAGTTAGTCTTCATGTTATGGACCCTTTTAACCAAAGTGCCTACCTCCCATTGCTATTTATTATAAGAACTGAAGAAATGATCCTTCTCAAGAGCATGTGATGAGCACTCACAAGTTACAGGACATCCTACTGTGCCATATAAGATTACGGTAATTTGGGTTCAGAGGACACCCTGCTCAGATGAGCTGAGAGAGGACAGGTACAAACACAGTGGATAAAGGAAACAGTGGCATGAAGACACGTATACACAGCAGTGCTGGGAGGCTACAGGGTAGGAGCGGGAGGAAGAGGGATATGTGTTAATCAGGAGTTGCCATCTGGGGAAGATTGCCAGGCCCTGACTGACGCCTGACATTGATTAATCGATACTCCATCCTAGTGTTTAACAAGTGTTACATCCAAAAAGTCTTCTTTAATATTTAACTTCACTTCCTTCAGCTTCAATTTACGCACGTTTCTTTTGTCCTCTCTTCAGGAGAGCAAGACAGCACCCAGTAGCAAAGCACTTTATATTCATATATCTGAAGAGGATGTTTTTTTCTTGTGTTGTGTTTTGTTTCGTTTTTTGGTCATACGGTCATGCTTCAATCTTCTCCAGACTAAGGAAGAACACATTTTTAAAGATAATTTAATCATTCCTCAAAAAGCCTGTTTAATTTGACTGCTTAATAATTAATAAGCCTTGATACTGTGCTTTAAGTGTTTACTTTTTGGAAAGAAAGTTAATAATTTTGACAATGATGTGGAAAGATTTATTTGGTTTCTATTTCAAAATAAAATTTTGGAACCAGAGTCCCGAGAAGAATCCTGTTAAAATAAGAGGTTTGTGGAGTAAAATGGACATTAGGATTACTGAGATGATTGAAGCTAACAATAGTATTTATCCATATTAATCATATTCATGGATCATACTTCTCATTATTGCATTCTACTTTTTGGAAAAATATAAAGTGTCTCTGTTTTCTATATAATAGTATTATGACATAGCTCAAGAAGATTTGGGGTAAATTTTTTAAACTTTGGTGTGTTTCACAAAGACCTCCATTTCTTTTCTTTTTTTTTTTTTTTTTTTTTTTTATCGGTACGCGGGCCTCTCACTGCTGTGGCCTCTTCCGTTGCGGAGCACAGCGCAGGCTCAGCGGCCACGGCTCATGGACCAGCCGCTCCGCGGCATGTGGGATCCTCCCGGGCCGGGGCACGAACCCGTGTTCCCTGCATCGGCAGGCGGACTCTCAACCACTGCGCCACCAGGGAAGCCCAAAGACCTCCATTTCTTTTCTCTGCACTGAAAACTACTTTGTGCCCCTATGTACTGTGCAGAAATTGATCTGCAATACATGTGGAGTCTCCAAGGGTATATTTAAATTTAGTAATTTTACTGCTAACTGTGAAGTTAATCTGCACTGTATGTGCTCTTTTCCCCAGGAAACTGAAGTAGCAGTTCAAGCTAAACAGCCGGATGTGGAAGGGATTTTGTCTAAAGGGCAGCATTTGTACAAGGAAAAACCAGCCACTCAGCTCGTGAAGGTAATGAAGCAACCTCTAGCAATATCCATTACCTCATAATGGGTTATGCTTCCCCTGTTGTACATTTGCCATTGACATGGTCTATTTATTATCGATGAAATAACTTGTAAAGAAATATTGGCCATCCTGCAATAGGAGAGGCAGAGCTATCTTTTTGATCAACATATCCTATTTATGTATTGTGATCTTAAGGCTATTAACGAGTCATTGCATTAAAGGACTCATTTCTGTCCTGGTGCGCTGCCATCAATACAAAAAGTACTCCCACCTTCAAGGTAGATTAAATTCTTTGAGGCTCTGTTGCTTCGCTTGCCAGCCTTGATGCTTTTCATATCGTTTGGCTTAATTCAAATCAAGCTACTGCATCATACTGTCTGTCTCCAACAGCTGTAAAGCATCACAATATGGTCCATGACCTTTCTTTTCTCTGTTGCTCTTTCTTATGAAAGAGGAAAATCGGCATTCGGGCTTCAGTACTTTATTGGGTCAAGAATTTTTAGTGGAATGTCATGTAATTGCTTCTCTCTTCGATAAAAAGCTGGCCAGGGAGAAAGCTTTCTACTTCTTTCTTTTCCCCATGTGCATTTTGAAGTCCAGGACACATTTCTTCACAGGGCTGTTACATGAAGAGAGAAATGGGAAACCAGCTCAGTTTTCAAAAAATAGCTAATCAATGGCTTCCACTTGCTAATGAGAGTCCAGTGATAAATAGACGTTGGGTATAGGTCACCTTATTTTCTGTACCTGACCAAAATTATAATGGCTCCCATTATGATGAAGGTTCCCAAGAGCCTGTAATGGTGGCTGTTTATTGATCAGTCCTGGTTTCTCTAGCTACTGTTGCAGGCTGAGATTTAGTGGGCCTTACCCTCATGTTTAAAACTGCTCTAAAACAGTGCAGGTCAATAACCTCATTATACAGAAGTAGTTTGTCCTTGCAAATAACACTGCCATGACTTACACTGTGTCGCTTCATTTCTAGAAGCTTGTTTGTTTTCCTTACAGTTTACAAGGGGCTTTTTCTTAGGTAAATTTGAAGTTTCAGCCTAAACGCAATGTCCAAACACCAGGTGGTGAAAGGCACAGATTTCCTCTGTAGATATCGATAGACATTTATACAGGAATACATTGTCCCCACTCCTAACATCCCCCCAAAATAATTTGCATCCAGTGTAGGCCTGGTATGATAATTTTCATAAAGTAGCAATGTGTACAGTATTTAGATTGGAGAGCTAGAAAAGGTCCGGAAAGCAGCAAATTTCAGGGTTTCTTTTGATGCTCTAGAGAAAACCAGTCCCCAGGCAGACAGCTTTCTCGATTAACAGAGTGACTTTCATAGTAAGCAATGCGACAGACCAATGGACCATTTTGTAGGTCTGTTCTGCCTACTCTTGTTTGATCCTCAAAGACTTTATGCAGGATTTGGCATAATTGTTACAGATTACAGACATGCATTTCAATTGGCTTTTGCTTTAGTGCCTTTATTAAAAAACAGAGGGAAAGCCTTAATTGAAAGTCAACCAGAAAATTTTTGTTTTCATTGTATGTAAACAATCCAGGCAGTTGAAGCTAATTTATCATACCCTCAACTCCTGGGCCACTGTGAGATCTAATTTCTATTGTAGCATTAGTGACATAAGAGGGGAATTACCTTTCTGAAGTGAAAGAGAAAGCAAGGAGGTGTTAATGTCCTTCACTTTCATATCCCTTGAAACGACTGTGTAGAGACAGCCCTCTTCTTTCTTTTCTCTTTCCCTCCTTCCCCATGTCCTCTCAAATCAGTTCATGGGGGAGAAGCACAGCTTAAGTGAAAACTCATTCCTCCTCTACCATTTACCCCTCAAGTTTGGAGAGGAATCACCGTATCAGGTTCACAGTGGCAAAAGGGCAAGATTGATTTGGGAGATCAGGAGTGTGGAGAAATAGATTGTTCGTGTGCAGCTTTTGATAAGGGCCATGACCTTGGACACACTTGAAGATTAGCTGGGGCTTGTGGTAGCCTAAAACTCTAGAGGCTAAAAAACTACCTCATCGTTCGAAACCTGGAACCCAGCAATACAAGGTAGCAAGCTGTGGGGACTGTTTAAACCTCTGCATGGATCAAAACCTTCTTTTTAAAGATTAGGGATGATTTTTCTAAAGGGTGAGCCATTGCTCTGATAGTACATAAACAAAGCCTGTTTTAGACTTTGACTTCATATATCAAAATTTTAAAATTTTGCCCTTCCTAATGCCTTTCCTCCTTAACTTTGAGATTTCTGACTCCGTAATAGAAGGGAAAAGCGTACAAGTAGCCTGCAGTACATTTTCATGATAGAAGTTTGTTTTTTGTCTTGGGGAGGAGGTACATTTAGAAACTGTAACAATTATAAAGAAGATGGTGATAGTCTTTAAAAAGAAAATGAAAATCCCTCATGGTGTGTATATAAGATCCAGTATCTAAATGGATAAGTAGTATGTCCACCACTTGCAGAGATTCTAGTTAAGGACACATCAGAAAATGATTCTGTTTCTTAGAAAATTGACTGTCTATTGGCACCTCCACATTCCGCATCAGACAAGCTGTCTGCTTACCTCCTACGCTCACCTCCCAAGCTGAGTCCTGTTTGGGAGCTGGGCTCATCCCTGTTCAGTTTTTTTCCCTTTTTCTTAACTTCATCAACTTCTCTAGGATTTATTTAATTTTCAAAGATGGTAAATTTTTAGTTTCTTTTTTTGTCATCCCTAACTAAACGTCTTCCTTATTTTCTTTGAGGATTTCCTGATAAAGATCAAACATATATTATGAAACGGTTCTACTCATGACATAAATATAGCACTAGATCTCTAATGCAAAATTACTGGAAAAATCTTAGAATAATATGATTGAAGAAATAAGCATCTTTGTTTTGCTTTCTGTCTCTTGTCTCGCTCTCTCTCCCCCTACACACGCGCACATACTTTTATTTCATTTGATTTGTACATTGTTCCTTCATCTTAACTTCAGAAGTTGTTGAAGATTGGTTGGATAAGTTCAATAAATTGTTTAACGTTTTGATTAAGTTATACTTTTGGTAATAGTATTTTATGATAATACTGTTAATCATTTTAATGTGTTCCATTTTCCACAGAGTAATGAGTAGGTTCCTCAATAGCACCAGATTTAGCAGTTAAAAAGCAACAAAAACAACTTCCATCAGTAGCAACAATATCGACAGCTACCAAAAAAAAGCCATTTGTTATTCGATTTAAAAAAAGGTTAACTCTCTTTTGAACTTAAGCATTTAGATAACATTTTCTTCTATTTGTACTTATTCTTTAACTTAATTTGGAACACTGCTCTTTCTGTTAAAAATTTTTAAATGTGTGTATATATTTTGAAATACTCATATCACCTTCCATTATTAGAACTGAGAACATTAACAGAATTTAAAATGTCTTAGTAACTTGGTAAAGTGATAAGATCACACCAGCTGTTTGCTTTGCTAACTTTTTAGATTAGCCAAAAAAAAATCTTAACATGAATCTAATAATATATTTTATTACTGCTCTTGATTTTTTTTTTAACTATAAGAAAAAAATAAGGTATTTGGAGCTTTCTATATTTGGCCAAAGGGTTCCACCCCAACCTTTAACACAAAAATAATTACTGTAAACAAATGGTCAAGAGGCCAATTATAATCTTCCAGGCATCATTTCCCCCAATATAAGCTGCAAAATGACAGCATCATTAGTCATTTTCAATTATAGTCAGTCAAAACCAGGGATGTTTCATTTTCCCAGCTGTTTTGTTGTTAATTAACTAGATTAAGCTGGGTTTTTTCCTCCTGAGTTTGTTCTACTGCCAACATCAACATCTTAACATTTCTAAAAACGTCTTTGGGTTTATTTATTCATTTTTTTGCCTGATAATTTAAAATATATCACTCACAACAGATGTGCATCTCAAAATTTGTATATGGTATAGCAGGTCAAGTGGTATCTTGTTGGTCAGATGTTGCCCAATTAGATATTACGGTTATAACAATATTTGGATTTTATAAATCATCTATCAGGCGTATGATCTCATTTACCTGGTGCAACTTTTTTTTGGTAACCTCAGAATCAATAGCAAGATAACAGATATGAGTTTGTCCCCCCAAATGAACAGATCCATTTTGACTGACTTATTTGATAAACACAATTTCCGTGTCAATGATAATAGAAGCAGTTCAGAGAAGAATTATAGAGCGTAACAGTATTAGAGAAATTTTATAATTTATTAATACATAAGTAGGAGAATTTCATTTTTTTAATGCAAATTAGCTTCACAACTGAGTAACAAGTCTTGACTATGAGAGGTTGAATAAATGGTAATCACTTATGCTTGAATATAAGGAGAGCCCCACTTTCCCTCTGAGAAGATAAAATTTATAATAAATTTTTGAGCAACTGATAGAATCATTTAGGAATGTGGATGAGATTGTCAAATGCCTAATTATATTTAATTTCTTAATTGATTAGCACTTCCATATTTGAAATCTCACATTTTATAAAATAACACACTAATTAGGAACATTGCTTTTGGCACATTTGTATTTTATGGAAAGAGTTCATTCATAGATGTATATTCCAGAACTCTAGAGCTTACTGTCTTCCTTCTAAGTGATTTGCAGTATGGCAGTGTTTGGATCCCCGTATGGTGCTGTTAAACCTCTCTGTCCAAAGACAACTAGGACGATTACTATAATTAAAAAATTAGGATTATTTAGCTTACTGTAGCAAAGGAGAAAGCCCTCAAGAGAGACTGTGGGGCATCTCAGTTAGAGGGCATTGGCAAGAGCTGGCTGAATGATTCTAAAGAGGAATTAGGGAGGAGGAAGCCATTTTGGATTAGATGCTTTCAAGAAGTGGAGTCAATGTGGTGATCAGGTATCTAACAGTTTTTATCTAGAAGGTGAAAGGATTAAAGCAGGGCAGAGCTGTCACTGTTAAAGAAGTAGCAGTGCCTCATATTCGTCACTTTTGTGGTGACAGAGTGGCCTTGTCTCTGTCTAGTTTATTTTCTGTGACTGTTTTTTTGGTTTGTTTTTGCGGTACGCGGGCCTCTCACTGTTGTGGCCTCTCCCGTTGCGGAGCACAGGCTCCGGACGCGCAGGCCCAGCGGCCATGGCTCACGGGCCCAGCCGCTCCGCGGCATGTGGGATCTTCCCGGACCGGGGCACGAACCCGTGTCCCCCGCATCGGCAGGCGGACTCTCAACCACTGCGCCACCAGGGAAGCCCTCTGTGACTGTTTTTTTATGTTCACTTGGGACCATCACACCTAGCTAGCTGCCAGTTACCAGAAGGACCGTTTTTCACTTCTTCAGTGTTATCACTGGAAGATTTATCCCTAACTTCGGTGCCCATTCCCAAAATATTAGGAGAGATAATCTTTTCATTTTTCTTAGATGTGAATTATTTACACACCATCAGAATAACTTATTGTTTTGCTTTTTAAAATTATCTTTAAAAGACTTGTTTACAGTGACCTTCACCAGTTGTGTGAGGTTATACCCTAGGAATAATTGCTACCGGTTTATCAATTTTCTTCACTTCCTTGTTTTTTTTAATTAACCAATTCTGGCTGATGACTTATATAAGCATCCCAAATTCATGTTTCTTGAGATTATTTCAGGCCACTGTGCAACCTTGTTGTTCAAAATAAAACAATTGAAACCCAAAAGACATTATAAGCTAATATGAACTGACTCTTTTGTGAGGAACTATTTTGGGGAAAAGTCTCAATTTAGACTTACTCAGTAGTTCATGCTGGAACTGGACAAGCATTTTAGAATTTTGAATTTCACCCCTGCTCCTCAGTTGTATTAATTGCATTTATAGAGACAGACATGGAGACATAGATGTTTCAATTACAATATTCACATGCACGTCTGTGTATATAAAGCCACAGGTGGATTCATTTATTTATGTAGCAGATATTAATATCATGCCAAACATTTGACACAAGAGAAAAATAGAAGATTTTAAAATTTTGAAATCCCAAGTTCAGGTAGTTTAGAATTATATTCCATTTTAAGTTTAAAAAGGAAACCTATATTCAGAAATAATTTTTCTTGTAATTCCTGCTCTTCATAAAGAAGAAATTTCACATTCTTTGATATAATAGTGTTAACATTTAATGACTAACTCCAAGTAAATTATATACAGCAGAAAATAATGCTCAGGTGCAAATGCCCGCTATAATGAAATTAGTTTTGCCCTTTTAAAAAATGATCTCAGGGGCTTCCCTGGTGGCCCAGTGGTTGAGAATCTGCCTGCTAATGCAGGGGACATGGGTTCGAGCCCTGGTATGGGAAGATCCCACATGCCGCGGAGCGACTAGGCCCGTGAGCCACAACTACTGAGCCTGCGCGTCTGGAGCCTGTGCTACGCAACAAGATAGGTCCGCGCACCGCGATGAAGAGTGGCCCCCCCTTGCCACAACTAGAGAAAGCCCTCGCACAAAAACGAAGACCCAAAAGAGCAAACATTAATTAATTAATTAATTTTTAAAAAAAGTAAAGGTCAATAGTTAAAATTGAAAAAAAAAAATGATCTCAGAGTTCCTCCTTTTTGGTAAAACGAGTTTACTATGACTGTTGAGTTTTGAGCTCTTGTGAAGAAAGCCTGGGATCTGCAATTTGCTTAGCTATTCAAAGTTTGAAAACTCTAGAAATCTAATCAAGAGTAGGACTTGCTAACTATTATTCCACTAATTTTATATTTAAAGATGTTGGAATTTAGACATACATTTGATTCCCTTAAATTTGGTTAAAGGTTATTAACATGATTAGCAAATTACCTTTTACAGATTTTTATGAGCACAGCTTAAAGTTTATTATGTGAAGAACGCTGCATTAGCTGCTGCAGCCAAACATTTTTTGCTACCCAAAGGAACTTTACAGCCTAATAGAAAAGATGAGAGAATTAAAAATCTGGGCACATGCCAGAGAACCAAAAAGCAAAACCAAACCAAACAAAAAAGAACTTCCATAATATATAAATCATCAATTTCAACTCTACACCAGGTACTTGAAGAAGTTGTAAGGGTGTTTTTGTGACCAGCTGAATCAAAATCTATAGCCATTTTATGTGATGTTGTTTGCTAATAATTATGAAAGATTGGGAAACATACACTTCTGAGCTCCTTGCATTTTTGACACTTTGCAGTATCCTCAGATGTTTGTGGTACATTGGGGGTTACTACTTAATTTTTTAAATCTCTGCATCTGAAATTATATGGATATCTCATTTAACCATCTGGAAATAACAGTGGGCAAGATAACATTCTGATAAATGAATAGACCATTCTAAGTTTTATGTATTAATAAAAGGGAATTGAATATATAAACATGTTATTTTCAGGATAGCCTAAACCAAATCTTTTAAGTGTTGAAATATTTTCACTTTAACTATTTTAATGAAAACTTCATTGACTGTCTTCTGTTCTGCTTCATTAAGCGGTGCATAATAGCTAACCAACAATTTTACAGTACTTTAGAGTTCACAGAGTTCTTTTCATGTAAAATGTCTCATTTAGTTTCTCCAACAAAAGTATGGGTTAGGTGGTAGCGTTATATCCACGTTTCAAGGATGATGAATTTGAGTGACCTACCTGATTTGCCAGTGATCACACAACCAGTAGTAATGAGTTAGGACTGGAATCCAGGACTTCTGATTCTAAAACACAGTGTAATTTAAATTTTTCCTAATTTGCAGGGTCATCATTATAAGCATCGATTATTTTTCTGTTTCATTGTACAGTTATTGATGCCAAAAACTTCGCCTCTATGCACTGGTGCCTCCTAATTGAATCTCGGAGACAGAGTTTGGGGTGAAATAGAAAAGATTAGCTTTATTGCTTTGCCAGGCAAAGGGGGATACAGCGGGCTCATGCCCTTCAAAACTGTGTGTCCCAACCTGGGAGAATTTGGTGAGGAGTTTTATAGCGATGGTTCAAGGGCGGGGTTGCTGATATGGATCTGGGTGTGTGCAGGGCCTGCATTCCTTTAATCTGGCCTCAGGGGGTCTCCTGATGAGCTCCTGTGGTTCTTGAGGTTATCAAACTGTGACCTTCTCTCTGGAATGAAGAATGCTTCATCAAAGAGTTAGCATCTTCCATTTGTTGGGGGTTTTGGTTCTGCCAAAGAGCTCAAAGATATTGTTATGTGTATCTTCTGAGGTGGAACCAGGATTCTGTCCCAAGGCTGCACTATTGTTTTTTGACTGCTCCTCCTTTGTCTCCGCATCCCCTCCCTTCCCTGATTAGCAACTGTTCCAACCTGCCCTTTGGAACTCGAGTGAGGTCACGAAGGCTGAATGAAGCCTATTTCTTACAAACAAGAAATGGGGGACACAGAAAGACTTGTGTCCAGGAGCCCCGCCGGGTCCTGTTCAGTTACATTATGTGCATGGAATGTGAAGTTCAGTACTGATCACTGTTGCTTCAGTCGAGACCCAGATGAAGTAATTTTCTTTTAGAAGCCAGGTTGTAAGATAAATACTTTAAATATTAGACTCTAACTCAATGCAGTGAGATGCTTACACCATGAGAAGAAAGTGAAACCTAAGCCAACTGTAGAAACAGCAAATTCCCATCTCTCCTCACCCACTCACTATGGGGCCATATGCTTATTGAGCGGAAGAGTGGGCAGATCTCAGCAGTATGTAAATCAGTCTCTAATCTCCCTCTCCCTCTCCCGGCATATATAGGTGACTTCCTATAGGTTAAATGATGTATGATGAGACTTCACCATCTGCTGCGCTCTTGTCCCTTCAATAAGTGACCAAGATCATGACATTTTCTAGTTGTCTACTTTTACATTTATTGTCTCTTCCCTATTATCTATTGCTCTTTTGCATAGATATATATATTCATTCACTAACCTTTGATAATATTTAATTCTCAGTGTTTAGCTTGATGTCAGAATAGAAAAATATCTTCTGCATGTCATGAGTTTCAGCGGTGGTTTTCCTTACTGATCAGAGGCATTTTTTGTTTGCTTTTGGATTCAAGGCTTATGTTTTAATAAATGAAAAGAGTTATATTCATTGATGTGATAGTAAATGTTTAACAGCATTCACCCTGGGAGAAGAAATTAAAAGCTCTGATTTGGCATGATCTCAGACACAATAGAATAAATAACCTTAAGAGCATAGATGATAGTTAAAATAGGAAGTGATGACTTTTTCGTATTTATTCCCTTAGAAGCTTTTCTTAAGTGGGATTCCTCAAGAAAATTAAGTCCTATAGAAAATGATTTAAGGACCTATTTTCTTTTTTTTTTAAGAAGATGTTGGGGGTAGGAGTCTATTAATTTATTTATTTATTTTTGCTGTGTTGGGTCTTCGTTTCTGTGCGAGGGCTTTCTCTAGTTGTGGCAAGCGGGGGCCGCTCTTCATCGCGGTGCGCGGGCCTCTCACTGTCGTGGCCTCTCCTGTTGCGGAGCACGGGCTCCAGACGCGCCGGCTCAGTAGTTGTGGCTCACGGGCCTAGTTGTTCCGCGGCATGTGGGATCTTCCCAGACCAGGGCTCGAACCCGTGTCCCCTGCATTAGCAGGCAGATTCTCAACCACTGCGCCACCAGAGAAGCCCCCTATTTTCTTATTTTTGTCAAGGATGGTACATATCTAGTCCATTGTAGATGCTTAGGTAACTTATTACTTATAATGGACACCTTAGGCCTTGGTCCTGGACAATCAGCATCAGCATCAACTGTACAATTGTTAGAAATGTGAATTCTTGGGCCCCGCTCAAGACCTATTCAATCTAGAGCTCTGGGGCTGAGAGCCAGCAATCAGTGGCTTAACAAGACCTCCAGGTGATTCTGACGGTCCCAAAGTATGCGAACCACTGCTCCAGGGTATTAGGATAAACTCTCCCCCCAATCCATTGAGAAAGTTTGCCCTACGACCTCTGAGTCCTCTGCTTCCAGTTAATGGGAAAGGAAAGGATGGGTGCAGAAACCTCACTCATTTTTTAAAAGTGTCGGCCTAGAACTGACAGATATTACCTCTGCTCCCATTCTACTGGCAATAAGTAATCTTATGGTTACCCAGTGGTGCACTGGAAGCAGCTTGTATCTGCTCATGAGGGTCTATTAGCAAATTTTCAGGCATTTTGTGAGCTACTTGACATTCTCTTGGTAAAATTGGCTATAGTGGGAGTATTTACACCACAGAAATTAGAAAATACTAAAATCAGTTATTTTCCCCCAGAGAGCCAATTGTTAACATATACCAACACATCACAGACCATATAACGGGCTTGGCTGACTCTACTGGGAGCTCTGCAGCTATAATGACCCTCAAAATGGTCCTGCTTTGAACCAAATTGACTGAGCTTTTATACTCTCACCTTGATCAGTCCTTGAATGAGGGCTACCCTGGAAAGGGAATGCCCTGGGGCAAGGCAGATCTCTTCAGCTGAGACAGTCCCTAAAGGGACTGACAACTGAAGGATGTCTACTGAAATCTTCTTCACCATTTGGGACAAGAGTCCTTCCTTAAAGTAGACTCTGGGCTTCCCTGGTGGCGCAGTGGTTGAGAGTCCGCCTGCCAATGCAGGGGACACGGGTTCGTGCCCCGGTCCGGGAAGATCCCACATGCCGCGGAGCGGCTTGGCCCGTGAGCCATGGCCACTGGGCCTGCGCGTCCGGAGCCTGTGCTCCACAACGGGAGAGGCCACAACAGTGAGAGAGGCCCGCGTACCGCAAAAAAAAAAAAAAAAAAAAAAAAGTAGACTCTGAGAGGCTTATCCCCATGTGTACCACAGCCCCTCTCTCCAAGACTTGCTAATAGGATTTATCTGGGGTGAGTGAGGGCAGTAAGATATTTTTAATGTTCTCTGGAAGATTCTTGTGTGCAGCCACATAAGATACATTTTAAAAGAGTCAAGCCAGTTGCTGAGATGACACTGTTGTTTTGTTTATTTGTGTTGCTTTCAGTAATGTTTGTGCTCTACTTCCTTTCAGTGAAATTGCATCTGGAGCAACAGCCTGTATGCAGCAAACAATTGATAAAAATTTGTAGTGTGGTTGGCTAAAATAATTAAAATACCTTTGAAAGGAATTCCACCCAGAAAATTTACTTTAGAAATAAAATACTATAGACATACAGTAATGTATTCACAAAATAAATTAATAACTTCATGAATTAAGTTACTTCAAGATGTTAATCAAATAAATAATGTGTGCTTTTCTATTAAAGAGGAAGTTAGAAGATCTGAGCTCAGAGTGGAAGGCGGTAACCCATTTACTTCAAGAGCTGAGGACAAAGTGGCCTGGCCCTACCCCTGGACTCACCACTACTGGAGCTCGTAAGTATGCTGGATCAAATTCTCTGTGGCTGTAAACACTTGCTCAAAAGCACAACAGTGAGATGATCCCTGCGTAAAAGGGAAAATGTGTTGCAATTCTGAAAATAGGAATAAACTTGTATTATTTACTGTGCAAAATGTCTCAGAGTAGGTTCCTTAGAAATAGACTGATTCAAAGTATGGAATGACAAAAGTATATTGGGGTGTGTTCTCCAGGGATGCACCTACAATGAAGAAAGGTCCACGGCAGCGACAGCAGAAGGGGCTGAAGGGTGATTTGAGTGCAGCAGAGACCTCAGCCAGTTCCACAGGAGCCTTAGAGCTGGGCTGGCTCTGCAGAGCTGTCCTGAATTGCAGGAGACAGCCTGGCCTTTGTATTCCTGAACTAGGCAGTCATTGCCCAGGGGCTGCCCGCTGGGAGGAAAGCGAGATCTTAGAAGATTCTTCTGGGGCCAAAGGCAATTCCAAGTAAGGAATACCATCAACAACCAGTACTCCCAGTAGCAGGGATGGGTGTGTTGTCCCTGAAGAAGGAATCAGGGTAGAGCTCCAGAGTAGCCTCCCAAACTAAATATGTGAGGATTCCATCTCAACAAATCCTATAACCTTTAGATAATCTTCTTCAAGTATGCCTGCACAAATTCCTGAAACCACAGAAACACACACAGTCCTCCTAGCACTTCCCCCTTGTCCCATTTAAAAGCAATCTTAAGAGCTCTTCCATTTTTAGTTTAAGAAAAAGAAAAATGGACCGTGACTACCACAATTAGACTTGGGAGAGGAATGTTTCTACATTTAGCTATAGTCTTAACTTTTGTTTTTATTGCATATTTTCAGTCTATTTTATTTCACTTTCTATTCATTTGTTAGTAGAAGGTATGCATAAAATCTCATGGCAATGTTAAGGCTGGCTTTGAATCTCATGGGCAAGGAGCCAGAAAACTTCTCTGCTGTACCAATTCTATAATTAATTAAGCAGAACTAAAAAAAAATCCTTGGTTGTTTTTTTTCTGTTACGAGTTTTTGCTTCCTTTTTTTTTTTTTTTTTTTTTTTGGTCAATCTGGGACACCACAATTGCTATATCAGGGTTTATATTCAACTAATTATATCAGGTTTATTTCTTTTTACAACCTGTAATTTTTGGTTCCCTCAGCACATATGCACAGTTCGTCCCTATATAATCATTTATTGGTATTTGTTCTCTAGCTTTCTCCTGTATATTCAGCCTCAGACTCTCTAACTCTGTAACGAGATTGGGTTCTGATGATTTGTTTGTAAGTTTGTTGAACTCTGAACATAATTATGGGTTTATGCCCCTATTTAAGCTACTATCACGTGGTTGGAAGGTTCCAGTGGCAGGGCACAGAAATCTGTTTAACCTGTAAAGTACCTAGATGTGACAGTAATATTTCTAACGCAGAATAGATTCAAAGTTCCAGTTTCAGTTTCCAGAAACATATTTAATTCATCCATTTCATAAATATTTATTGAGTAACTTCTATGTATTGAACATCATACTAGGTGCTGAGGATGCAGCATAGAATAAGTTAAGGTCCCTCCCTTCATGAAACACATATAGTTGACCCTTGAACAACATGGGTTTGAACTGTGTGGGTCCACTTATGTGCAGAACTTTTTCAATAGTAAGTCCTACAGCACTACATGATCCACAGTTGGTTGAATCTGTGCATGTGGACATGGATACAGAGAGCAGACTGTAAGTTATCCATGGATTTTCGACTGCAGTAAGTCAGCGGCACTAACCTCAGTGTTGATCAAGGGTCAACTGTACTCTGATTGGAAGAGAAAGATGATGAGCTAATAAAGAAGAAAACAGATACCATCTCGATACTGTTCAGAGTTGTATAGTCCACAGATTGATATCAGATGGACACTTGTTAGAAATGCAGAATCTCAGGCCTCACCTCAGACCCAGTGCATCAGAATCTGCATTTTAATAAGATCCCTAGGTGATTCGTTTGCACACTGAAGTTTGAGAAGCACAGTTATGGAGAACAAGAAAGCAGGGTAAGAGGAAAAGTGAGTGGGAATGAAGACATGATTGTCTGTAGTTGGGTCAGTGAAGCTTTTCTATTAAGAGAATGCTTAAGAACATGAGAAAGTTGGTGGAAGTCAGGAAGTAAGCCTGGATGTATATATCAAGGGGAGACTGTTCCAGGCAGAGAGAGAACAATCAGAGCAAAGGCCTTGATGTGGAGCAAGATGCGGGAATAGCAAGGAGACCAGTGAGGCCAGAGCAGAGGGAGAGGGGACACATGGCCAAAGCAGAGGGAAACTACATCTTTCATCTCTCCTCCCCTACTTCCTTCTCCCCCGACTAAGGGTCTCATCTGCCTTACTACTCCTTCCCTTCCCCCACTTCCTCCACATTGCCACCAGTAGGGAGAGTCTGAGAATGCCCTCAGCTCCAAGCCACTGGTGATAGCTGGTGGAGTTGGAGCCAGAGCTGGAGAAGAACTGAGGGAAAGAGGAACTTTCTCAAAAGCAAGGCCTTTCATTCCTTGTAGCAAACTGACAAAGAGCTGGGCATAAAGTAAAAATGTTAAATGCACAAATGTTAAATACAAGTGAGCCAGGTCCAGAGCTGGGCACCAAAATGTTACTAAACTCAGGTCTGGCTGCTCGCCACTTGAAAATCAATACCCAAAAGGCAGTTGTTGGTGGAAAGGAAAGTTGCTTTTAATCAGAAAGCCAGTAATCTGGGGAGAAGGTGGACTCATGTCCCCAAAAAGCAACGCTGAAGATTCTGCTCGGCCATGAAAGTTTTAAAGGGAAAAGGGGAAGTAATCTCAGTTAATAATTGGGATGGGGGTCAGAATCATTGCCATCCCCCACTGCATGCAGGCTTGTCGACTTCTTGTGATCTTTCTTTAGATGTTATCTTGTTCACACAGTTTGTTCACGAGGTTGCTGAAAGGGAAGCTAGGGAAGAGATCTGGTCATCTGTTAATTACTTATTCTTCATTTCTACTTCTTTGATCTATGGAGAGAACGAACAGGTTAGGCAAGGTAGTGTGTGATCAAAAGATTTGGAAGGTGTGCTAGGGCCAGAGGTGAGTAGAGCATGACGGTGCCTGGTTTAAAGTTAGTGACAAGACACAAGGCATCTCCTGCAGAGAACTCTTTCCTGCAAAGCGCTCTTTCCTGCCAAAAGCTGCTTATAAAATCAAACATTCTTTTTTTCTTTAACATGGTGGTTTAAACATCAGAATTGAATTAAGAATGTTTAACTTTCTGGAAGTCAGGAATATAATCTGAAATAAATACAATATAAAAAGGGAAAATATAATTTCTAATACAGCTCTGATATATGATTATTACTTCATACACTATATTGTAATACAATATAACTTATCATTCATTGTAGTAAGTTTTTTCCGTTGCACTCCTACTGTTGTGCGAGCTGCTTTTACATATATGTCTTTATCCTCAAAATAATTGCCAAGTGTATATGGTTATACACAGTATTTTTAAGGTAAGGATCTCAAGGCTTGGAGGGAAAATAGTTAGACAAAGGCTACACAGCTGGGAGGAAAAAGAGCCAGGATTATAATCCAAGTGTGTCAGGCTCCAAAGCCCGTGTTTTGTTTTGTTTTGCTGTGCCTTGCACTATCTCTCTGTCCAAGAACCTAATGGAAATTCTAGATATGAAGGCAGCTAGCCAACAGTTAATGTTAGTTAACTCAGTCTTAGATGTATGGGGAGTAAAAGTGAAATATGTTTCTCTTTTTCACTTAAGGAGTAGAAAAAATCAGTTTATTCCATTTGAATTTCTTAGAACCATAGAACTCTGAACCTAGAATAATCATTGAAAGTATCTAGTTGAATATATTTCTTCTGTATGTGTGGAAACTGAGGCCCAAGGGGCCTTTTTAAAAATACAAACCAAGCTCCTTTATGACTGCTTACTTACATTATGTCATGTGATGAGGTGGTTCTGCCTGAGTTGTATAAATTATTTCAGTTAGCAGGACAAATAGGCATGCTGGAAAGAAACCTTTTGCAGTTGTTGCTTAGATACCTAAGTGTATCAGTTTCCTATCTCTGCATAAAAACACCCCAAATGTAATGTCTTAAAACAAGTGTTATTACTTGCTCATGATTTTGTGGGTCTGCAGTTGGGCTGTGAGCAGCTTAATAGGTATTCTGAAGGTCTTACTAGGGGTCATTCATGTACATGCAGTTATCTGGCAACTCAACAGGAGCTAGATGGATTCACTCAAATATCTGACAGCTGGCTGTTGGCTGGAGAACCTTGGTACTTCACAAGGCCTGTCATCCTCCAGTAGGCTGGACTGGGCTTCATTATATGGCATTCTCAGGGCATTGTTTCAAGAGGATGAGGGTGAAAGCTACAAGATGTCTTGACGCCTAGACTCTGTAATTCACACATCACTTCTGCTACATTCTATTGGTCGAGACAAGTTTTCAGTCCAGCCCACATTCAAGGGGCGGAGAAATAGATCTCCCCTTTTGAAGGGAGGAGCTGCAATGTCACCACAAAGGGATGGGCACACAGGGATGGGAGGCTTTATTGTGGCCATCTTAACACCCAAACCACTACATTGAAGAAAAAGGGGGAAAGCAGAGATCAAAGTGTTGGTCTATATGCAGTGTCCTATGTCAGTGACTCTCAGACTTTACCGTCATCAAGATCACCCATTTCTTATTAAAGCACAGATTGTGGGGCTTCATTTCCAAAGTTCCTGATTCAGTAGATCTGGGGTGACGCTTGAGAATTTGCATCTATGAAAGGTCCCCAGATGATGCTGATGCTGCTGGTCCTGGGACTGCCCTTTAAGAACTACTGCCATAGGCCTTTGGTGAGTGGGGAAGGAGTTCATCCCTGCTTCCTGCGAGCAACCTAGTGCGGAACCTGAGTGAGAGCCAGTGCTGTGGATGCCAAAGGGACCTCCACGTTATTTCAGGACCACCCGCCCCAGGACTTTGTAGCTTGGGAGTTCAAGTAGATGTACAGCACGCCTAGGCAGTATTTGCCTAGCAGAGCAGCTTAGAGACCTGTGGGGAGCTCCCCTGGAGACTCTGATAAACGTTTAGGTAGGCAGGACTTTGAATCAGACTGAAAGGCCTGCTTGGCAGATGGAGGCAAAGAGCCAACAAATCTGGTTGTAAATGTCAATGTGAATCCTTTCTTATCCACAAGCTGCTGGGTCTGGGAACATTCACATACCACAATACCCGATTTAGCATTTCCGAAAGAAATTGCATATAGAACATGCTTCATGTGAAGACTCCAAATCAGGATGTTGGAGTTCTTCAAATTTCCCAGGGTGATAAGTGTGAAATGAATGACCGTTGTATAAATAGACACATAGAAGTGCCAGTTAATAGAGGTTTCTAATTGATTAAGCACTGGGAAAACCATCTCTTCCTGTAATTAATTTTGGAGAGAGCAGGTCTCAAGTGTAATTAGGAAAATGCTGCACTGGAGGTCAAGAAGCCTAAATTCTAATCTCAGCTGTGCTGCCAACTAGATAAGGGATCAACACACTCTTTTTGTAAAGAGCCAGATAGTAAATATTTTCAGCTTTGTGGGTCATGGGATCAACTTTGTCAGTGTATACTAAAAGCAGCCAAACCATAGACAATATGTAAATAAACAGCATGGCTGGGTTCCAGTACCACTGTATTTACAGAAACCAGAAGGGGGCAGGTGGGAAAAAAGTTGGCCCTTAGTGGCCTACCCATATCCCCTCGGCACTAGTCCTTCTTGTGAACCCTCAGGCTTCTAAATGCGAGCACCTGGGACTCTGCCCAGGCACTTTCTCTCGCCATAGGAGCAGCTCACTCACTTGCAGAGCACGTTGGAAGTGCTGGGAAGGAGGCATCCCTAGAACAGTACTCACCCACTGATGGATAGAAGTGGATGCACAAATACTGTGCCCTCTTTATTCCTTGAGTAGGACAACTCCAGGGCATGGTTCACACCAGACGCCTCCAGGGGGTTGAACCACAGTTGACCACAGTGATAACCTGTTTATTAGCATACCCTGTAGGGACTTCCTTCCCATTCCTATTCATCTCCTTACTCTTCCACCACAGCTTTCTGGTATCATCTACCAATTAAACTACTTGTAATTAAATCCTTGTCTTAGAGCCTACTTCTGGGTGAACCTAAATGAATACAGAAGGTCTTGGAATTACTGCCATGGTTTTACCTTTTAAATGAGTTTTGTTCTGATTCCCATTTTGTAGATGAGAAGACCAAGGGACAGAAAAGAGTAAAAATTTGTCCAAAGTTACAAAGCTAGTAAGTGGCAGAGTGGGTATTCAAAGTTTCATGTCTGTGATGCCAAAGCATATGCTGTTAATCGGAACACTATATCTCAAGCAGTGATTTATTTATCTCCATCTGAATTTTTGAAGGCTATACTTAAGTACCAAACACATATAAAATTAGTTATACATTTATTAGTCAAACTTCACTTGCCTCTCTAGAGTTTACTAAAGCATCCCAAGGCTATTTCAGTAATACTTTAAATATCTAGGCAATTTGAGAAAAACATGAGGTTAATTGGAGCTTAAATATAATCTTGGCATACTATTTATTTGTTTGATTTAAATCGTGAGAAAACAATTCATTTATTGTGAAAACGGCCTTCGTTTATCTGTAATGGTCATGAGAGAAGAAGGAAGGAAGCTGTCAGTTTGTTCTCACATCCTTAGTCCTCCTTTGGGTCCCCATCCTTCTCAGAAACACAAGGAGGAGTGCCCCCCTACCCCTTCCTGTTTTGGCTAGGTTTCCAACTGTTAATTCTGCTTCCGCTGAACCCTTCGGATAAGGCACATCAGTTTCAGCCAGGTCTCTCTCCGTCTCGTTAACAGCTGACTACTTTACTGAAAACACCTAGAACAAGGCTATACCATCATTGGTTTTATAATTAAAACCTCTAAACCTTAAAAACTTCCTGAAAGTCTAAGACACTAGGCGTAAGATTTTATATCAGAAAGTGAGGTCGCCTAGTCAATTATGACAACAGGATAAGCAATGAATGTTTGACCCTCCCCAAGAGAGTTTAAAGCCCTGAGGAACTAGAGAGAGCCTCCAGCTCTTGGCAGCAATAAACTAACTAGTTAATTAATTAACTAACTCATATTTGTATACATCAGTGAGGTGAGGGTGCTTGAAATGTAATGAGATATGGTACACTATACAAAGGAAAGTGACAGCAGTAAGCCCTGGCTGGGGAGGCCCCAGTATTGGTCACATTGATCAGAAGGAAGTCTTTGGATGTAGGCCATGGGAGTCTTTGGTCTCAGGCCAGGTTCTTCAACAATGTTCCCTGGTTCACAGGGAGGATATAACAGTGGTGTCATTGTTAATATCCAAGAAAGTGATAGACTGTGAAAACTAGAGTATTTAGATGTTAATATCCATTTTGTGATGATGAAGTTCCCTTTGTTCCTCCTCTCTTAACCTTTTGGCAGTTTTATTACTTGGTTACCATCTCAGTTTAGGGCTGAGCTTTGGGGTCTGAACTGGCAAAGGAAGAGAAGTTCCAATCCATCATTTCTAATGCTTGTTGGAAGCATTCCTGGAAGTTTCAGAGTGTGTGTGTGTGTGTGTGTGTGTGTGTGTGTGTGTGTGTGTGTGTAGGAGGAGAATAACATCAGTGGTTGAATAAAGTATTCTGATCATTGGAGATCTTTCAATTACCCGTACCCTGCATTTCAACAGAAATAAAGGGTTTATTACAGTAAAGTTACCTTAGCCTTCTTATTTAACTCCTTCTAGAAAAGGACCTTTGCTGGAAATCACTAGAGAATATACCATAATGTGGAATTTCTTCTCAAGCTCTTATCAAGGAGAAATTAGCAATGTTTAAACATATTCATGAGAATAGGTACCCCACAGCCCACAAAAGTAAGGCTTCTCCATATATTCCTAATATTTTCCAAAATTTCACTTAATCATTTTGAAATTGAATATAACTTAACCCTCAAAGAAAGAAGATTCCAAAAGGAAATTGTAGCAGTTTGCACTTAAATTGTAGATTCTAAGATAGTGATCTGAAAGGCCTTTGAGAGGGCATTCATTCTTCTCCACTATCTTCACGAAAAGCTCTTTCTCTCTCTCAGAAGCAATCTTAAGGTTAACTGCGTCCTCCTTTTAAAAATCAAGAGTAGGTGGCGTTCCACCACTGCTGATATACTTAAAACCATCTTTCAACTGCCTAACCCAAGTTCCAGTTACTGTCTAAATTACTTTTTGAGTAGGAAAAGTACATTTAGACATTCTTTGTACATTTAGAGATTCTTTAGACATCTCCCTTCAAACTTTCCTTTTCTGGCACAGATCAGGTGAGTGTCCGTGACCTATGAATAAAAAAAGCTGTCTCAAATGTTTAAAACATCTCTGTTTCTCCAGTGTTTAAACATCTCTGTGTCCCTGCTTCTAACCTCCCAGGTGTGTTTTCCATACTTTTCTCTGTTGTGGGCTTCAGAATTGGACCCAGTTCCATAATTACCATTCTACTCATGACTCAGTCACATCACAAAGTCTGCATACCCTTTTCCTACTTTTATACGATACTATCGTTCTGCCTGCAGTAATGTTCTACTGGCTCGTACTAAATTGGACAACTATTTCAGGACCTGGTATTTTTTTTGTTGTTGGCCGCATTTTAGCTTAGCCAGTCATGTCCTTCTGTATTGGAACATCCAAAAAAGGTTTTCTTTGTGATACGAAGTATCTTTAAATTGACTCACATGATTTTATCATCAGCATTTATACATACTCATGTTTTCCTCATCCTAGAACTATTCTACTTCAACCATACATACTCCTCCAGGTACTGCCAAATCTCTCTCCTCTCATTCATGGCCACTCCTTTAGAAAGAGTCATCCACATTCCTCCCTCTGTTTTTCCCCCCACTGCAGCCTGGCTGTGTTACCAACCGAACTTGGGCCCAATCGGCCAACATGCCCCAGAGCCAGTCTACTGACACTGGGTTGTGGTGAAGGAAAGTACAGTGTTTATTGCAGGGTGCCAAGCAATGCTTAAAAGACCCAAACTCCCTGATGGCTTTTAGGCAAGGGTTTTTAAACACACTGTTAGAGGAATAGTGTCATATGCCTCATCAACTCATGGACCTTCTTCTGATTGGTTGGTGGTGAGGTAACAAGGTGATGTTTTGAGAATCTCAGCCATCAACTTTCTAGTTCCAACCAGTCCAGGGTCTACGTGCTTGTGGGCAGCATGGAGTCACTGTGTAGTCACCATCCTCCACCGGCAGGGGTCTTAGTTTCTGCAGAACAACTCAAAGATATGCATCACATCGTTATGTATGTTCCTTCAGGAGGAACTAGGAGTCCTGTGACTCTATTGGTTTTTTTAATCATCAACTGCTTGCGTCTGCTCTTTGCAACTTGGGAAGGCCTAGGAGACTAAAGCCTTTTTTCCGCAAACAGGCAACGGAGGACACAGAGAGGCTTTTGTACCTGGGAAGGCCTCGCCGGGTCCTGCTTGGTTTCAGTCCCCCCTTTTCTTTGCTGCTCCTCAATCCTGAGGGGAACAGGGGTGGGACAAGAAAGGGAATACAGTTTTGGATAGAAAAGTTAGTCGTGAACTCGGTTTCAGGGGGACTCGGTTTCAGCTGTGTCCCTCCATCAGTCCACTGAAAGTGTCCTAAGGCCAGAAATGACCTCTATGTTAAAATACCATTTCAATCCTCATCTTTCTTAATCTCTTAGCAGCATTTAATGCAGTTGGCCCTTCCTAGTTTGGAACATTTCTTCTCTCCCTTCACATACATAACACCACCCTCTTTTTCCTCTCACCTCCCTGGCCGCTCTTTCTCAGCTCCCTGGCTGGCTCAGCCTTCTCTCTTTGGATTTCAAATGTTTAAAGTAAGGTAGGCATGCTTTTTTTTTTTTTTCCACATTCTTTAATCTCTTGGGTAAGCTCATCTACTTGCGTGGTTTCAAGTACCAACCATATACTGAAGTTTCCCACATTGTTACTTTAGATCTGCACCTCTCTTTTGAGTTCTAGATCTACATACTAATTCAAAAATTATAGCAGTGGAAAAAAACCAGATAAATATTCCTGTCCTCGTGGAGCTAATGTTTTTGTGGGAATAGACAATAAAGAAAATAAATACATACAATATATTTGCACGTTATGAGGTAATACTGCAAAGGGAAATAAAACAGGGAAGAGTGTAGGGAGTATGAGTGTGAAGTATAAGGGTGGAACTTACAGAGACTTCATTAAAAAGGTGAAATTTATGTGAAGACCAGAATGTGCTCAGAATGTGAGCTAAGTGGATATCTAGGGGAAGAACCTTCTAGGCTGCAGCATTCCAGGAACGGCATTCTAACAAAGGCCATGACATGGGAGGGTGACTAGAATTGGAAGAATTTCCGATGGGGCTGGAGCACAGTGAGTGAAGGGGAGAACAGTTAAGAGATGAGATTACATCAGGGAGAGCTTTAGAGACCATGGGGATGACTTTGACTTTGTGTAAGATGAAGACATAAGAGAGGCTTTCGAGCCCAGCAGTGAGATGGTCTGACATATGTTTTGGCAAAAACTTTCTGGATGTGTTAAGAATAAACTGTAGGGAGAAGAGGAAGGTGGAAGCAAGAGAAGACCAGGTAGGGGATTAATGCAATAATTTAGGTGAGAAATGAGGATAGTGTCATCTAGAGTAGGGGCAGTGGAAGTGATGAGAGGTGGACAGATTCAGGGTGTGTCTTAAAGCTAGAGCCAACAGGATGTGTTGGCAGATTTGATATGGGGAATGAGAAAATGTGATGAGGTCTTTCACCTGAGCAAATTGTAAGGCTGATGTTGTCATTTACATAATTGGAGAAAGTGGTAGGAAGTACAGGATGGTGGGAGGCAACATAAAAATCTCTGATTTGTACAAACTAAGTTACATATGCCTACTAGTTAACCAAATGGAGGTGTAGTGTAAGTAGAGGGACGTATGACCTGGAGGTTAGGAGAGAGATCCAATCTGGAGATGTAAATATGCAATTGTTAGCATAGAGCTGAGCCATGAGATTGTGCTAATTAAAGCCAAACAGTAACTATAGATAGAAAAGAGAAGATCTACAAAGATTGATCCCTGGAGGACTTCAGTGGTAAGAAGTAGGGATTATAGTAATAAGTTCTGAAGTAGGAGGAAAACCAGGACAGAGAAACCTAGAAGCCAAGTGAAGGAAATTAATTAGGAGGAAGGAACTGATAAACTGTGTCAAATGCTGCCTATAAGTCTAGCAAGAAAAAGCCTGAGAATCACCCTTAGATTTAGCAAACTTGCATAGAGTGATAGGGGGATGAAATATGCTAATCAGCATGAATTCAAGAGAACCCATACATCCAAGAACTCACTCGATGTATGCACTTGGATGTCCCCCAGACTCTTCAGATGCACCACATGCAAAACTGAGCTAGTGAATTTCCTCTTCCCTCTTCTCCTATCTCAGGAAATAGCAACACCATCCATGCAAGCTGGTACCAATAAGTGATCCTGGATGGAGACCTCGTTCTACCTCACTTTCCTCATATAATCAACCACCGAATCCCATTGATTTTATTACTTAAATATCTTTCAAGTTATTTGCTTATGTCCATCTCCATCCCTCTGCCACCGTCATATTTTACCTGGATGTTTGCCTCCTAACTGATTTCATTCACCTCCCTCTAATCCATTCCCCATATGAACATACTCCATAAAGAATAATCATGCAAAATGTAAACCTCATTCTATCATAATCCTGTAATGGTGCCCCATTGCTTTTAGAATAAATCTCCAAATCATTAACATAGCCCACAAGGTCTTACACAATGGTACCCCTACCTGCCCTTCTTGTTCCACTGTCCACCTTTTTCTTCAAAGTCCAGCCCTTCTGGCTTTCTTCAGTTCCTTTAGCGTGTCTGCTTCTTCCTGGGCTCAGGGTTTCCACATCTACTGCTCTCACCTGGATCATCTCTCCTCTCATTCATCCTTTAGATCTCAGCTGCACAGGGTCCTTCCTTGAGTGCCTATTATACAATCTCAAAGTATACCTTTTCTTTTTCATATCCTTACCATTACTTTGATTAATGATTTGTGTAATTATTTAACTTTCATTTGCTAATAGACTGTAAATTCCAAACGGATCCTATTTTATATCTTATTTATCAAAGTATGCCCCTTTGGGTATGCAGCTTTTATTCAATGACTAGCTTGTGGTAGATGTTAAACCTCATATATTCTGACCAGATAAACAGTACATTTATTTTAGAGTTGGATCAAATAAAGTCGACCTCCCATGTAATTATAATATGAGAGAGGTGAAGTGGTTATCTGGTTGTCCAGCTGTTTAGTAGAAGAAGCTGGACTCAAGCCCACATCTCCTGAGTTTGATCTCAGTGCTCGCCAATATTCTTATATATCTCAACTTTTATTTTTCTGCTTAGACATAGCTGACAGGTACGCCTGTCCACACATTCTCAGTGGTAAATCCAGTTTTTTTAAGACTGCTGTATTGATCAAACAGGGATGTGCTGTGGCTTTGATGCAAATCTTGCAGCCTAAATCTCACCCCCATCTCATTCCTTAACTCTCATTCTTGACTGTGTCTTGATATATAATTAGAGAATCTCTATAGTCTAACATGCTATGTTCCTCTTAAAATTTATATTTATTTCTTCTCTCATCTTCAACATTTTAAAGAAAATATGTTTTCATCTCATTTTCCAAAGTACTTGCCAGCCTACGATGAGTTCATTAAACAGACATTCAATGTAGCTATTCTAATATTTATGCAAGATTGCTAACAGCACTAACTATACCAGTGCCTAAATTGAATTATAACGTACCATAGGAAAAAGTCAGAATTACAATACCTTCAGTTCTTGCTTCTGAGATAATTATCACAACTTCAAAAAAAATGTTGTCCCACATTAAAAAGCAGAAGCTAAATAGCATGACACTAGAAAAGTGGGAGACACCATTAAAATAAAATAATCAGTAGCCTCCACTCGCCGCAACTAGAGAAAGCCTGCGCAGCAACAAAGACCCAATGCAGCCAAAAATAAATAAATAACAATAAAATAAAATAATCTCCCATGTCACTTCCGTTTCCCAGGACTATTCTTTCTTCTTGAAGAAATTTATGGATAAAAGATATAAATAAACTTCCTGTGTTTACTGTGGATTCTAAGTGGAGGAGGTAGTTTTCCTTCTCATGTTGAAATGAATAAGAATGCTGTTTCCTTGATTATTAGTATTTTTTATTGAAGTATAGTTGATTTACAATATCGTGTTATTTTCAGGTGTACAGCACAGTGATTCAGATATATATATATATATATATATATATCTGAATATATATATTCTCAGATTCTTTTCCCTTATAGGTTATTACAAAATACTGAGTATAGTTTCCCATGCTATATTAATATATTTTTAACCCTATGATTTGGTGATAAGCATTTTTACTTACGAAGTCCAGCAAACCCGAAATAGGAGCCCTATTATTTTTCTTAATGATTCTTATTTGTTTAAGGTAAAATGTGCCTCTTTCTTTTGAACCTGTGCTCCATGTTTAACAAATCAGGACATAACTCAGGACTGAATCGTGCACTTTGATTTGAGATTTATTTTCAAGAAAGGACCCAGTTTCACAAGAAATTTTATGTTTTCCTGTACGGCTGACATCCACTCCCAGCAGCTGAAAGACAAAGTTGTCTAATAAAGCTTTCAGATTCAATTTGCTCTCTGCAGGCAGCTTGAGGATCTCTGGAGGTCATTCACAGCATGTGCTGCAATCCCAACAGGGAGAAGTAATGAAAAGATCCTGGTTAAAAAGCTGACGCTATCCTTTCTAACCTCTTTGAATGTGAATATAATAAGCAAGTTTACAGACACAAATCTCTGTGATTCTGGGGATTTCCATCTTGATCTCTGACTCCAAGGAAGAGTTGAATGCATGGATTTGTATCTATTATCTGGGTGAATAAATGCTTCATATTGAGCATATTGAGGAAAACATGCTTTACAACAAAGGTCTGATGTAAATCAGGGAAAACAACGTTGTCACTTCATGTTTAACTCTGTTAGAGGGTCTCTAAGATCTCACAGTCTGGTTCTATTCCAGTAATACCTCGGTATATCAGAGCTTTGTTCAAAAATAATGCCTGCTTTCATTTCGATTATTCCCCCTGGCTTTTGCATTGACCCAGACACACCTAATATTTATCTTAGAGCCAACATGCATTAATGCCTTGCTCTGTACCAGGCATTTGGGTAAATATTCCTTGTGGATTGTTCCATTTAATCTTACAACCGCCTTATAAGATAGGTTCCACATTAATTCCTTTTTCACCATAGGAGGAAAGTAAAGCTTACAGAGAGTTTTTATCCCAAAGACAATCAACTGCTAAGTAGGCACAGCATGGCCCTGTATCTCCCTAAACTTCATACCTGTCTTTAAATCTTTATGTCAAACGTACAGGTGATGCGATGGACTCCATAGACTGTAGAATCAACTCTACTATAGTGTTCATACTTCTGTAATATATTTTCCGAGTGCAATTCAATAGCAATAGTACTGCTTCCCCCTTTTTTCTTCTCTTACATGACATCCAAATCTTATATTAAAGCTACGTGGGTGGACTTAGGTCTTAATAGCAGCACCCTTGATGCTTAGTACTAACCTTGTAGATATTGAAGTGATTTCAGTAAAAAGAAATATATAATAATTTCTTCTCTTTTCTTTCCTCTTTTCTTTTCTCTTTTTCTCCCATGGGAAGGAAAAAAGAAAAGCATTGAGATGATAAACCTGATTCTCCCACAGTGTTACTGTTTAGCTTTATTTATTCTCCCAGTTCTGTATCTGTCAGCCCAAGGTCAAACAACCAGTACAGTGGCAGAATTATAAAAAGTAGGTCTGAGAGAAGACCACAGGGTACTGTAGGTCTAATGCCCTGCTACAGTTGGAAATCAATTAAAGAAATCTCTTTAAACAGTGCTTCATTTAATCTCCTCTTAAAGAATACCACAACCTTCTTGATAAACCGTGTGTGTGTGTTCAGAACTGACTTTCCAAAAATATTGCATAGTCTTTTCTTTGTTCGGTTGCTGCGGTGAACAAGTGGACCCCACTGTTTACTTTGGCATGAAATAATTGAACATTGCCTTGGACTTCATCCAACCAAGCACACAAACCAGAAACCTAGGGTTCATCATCATCTTCTAGAGACCCCCTCTTTCTGCCCTCAAAGTCACAGATGCCCCTCCGATATGTCCCCATACCTCTCTTTGCCTCCCATCTCCAATTTCAACCAGTCCACTGCCCTCCTCCTTGTTATGCGTCACGTGGTAGATCTTCTTAAGATTTCACTCGAAAGGAGTTATATGCTTAAGAAGCATTAAAAGCCACTGTACTAGATGATGTCGAAATTTCTCTGAAAATAAAAGGGGGTGAAGTTAACAGCCTTGTTAAGAACTCATCAAAATGGACATTGCTGACCCCTCTACTAGCCAGTGTCCCACTTAAACATGCCCCTAGACCGGAGTATATTTTTCACAACTGGATAAATCTGAGGCATTATAGTAAAAGGCAGTGCGAGAAAGGCAGTGGGTGCGAGTGGATTGAAATGAATGAGTGGGCAGACCTAAGCGGGCAGAAAAGATGAGGACGGTAATAAGCCGTACTAAGAGATGCATGCTTGAGGAATAAATTGGCAGTGGCAGAGGAACTAAAGGAATGATAAGGTGGGTCAGACTGCCACGTGAAAATCAACTAAAACAAGTCACGAGTACAGTGAGCGAAGCTGGAAATGGGAAAAACAAAACATTCAAATCTGTATGATCATAAATAAGAACATTCTTTACAAGTTTATAACATCTACTTTGATCTTAAAAATATCAAGAATGAAGATTTATCTTTTTGCTCTAGTTGGGGAAACCAAGTAAGTGAAGACTTAAGACAGAAGCTTTAATATTCCTATTTCTAGTCCGTCGTTCCTCTA
This sequence comes from Leucopleurus acutus, assembly GCF_964270905.1. Lineage (NCBI taxonomy): Eukaryota > Metazoa > Chordata > Mammalia > Artiodactyla > Delphinidae > Leucopleurus > Leucopleurus acutus. The sequence continues at coordinate 27,508,324 of NC_139148.1, read as the reverse complement.
ACTACACTGGGGAGAATAGGAATTTATTCGCGAAATCATAGCGCACTGCAATTAGGGGATGCCTTTTGAAGCTTGGAAGATGTAATTTGGGACAAATAAAAAATCCTTATTTTTTATAAAGTAAGTTATTTATAGAGTTGACTGTTTCAGTGAGAGGTATAGGTTAATGACATAAACCACTTCAAGAAGGTTTTAGATCTGGGGTTGGCAATTTTTTCTTTTTTTCCTGTGAAGAGCCAAATAGTAAATATTTTTGGCTTTGCAGGTCAGAAGGTCGACTACTGCTACTGAAATGCAAAAGCATCCATGATCAGTACATAGATGAATGAACGTGATTTTGTTCCAGTAAAACTTTATTTTCGAAAATGGGTGGTGGGTTGGATTTGGCCTGAGAACTGTAGCTTACTGACCTCTCTTGTAGATAAATACTTGCAGATAGGTTCATAGTAGTTAATAAAGAGCATATGGGATTGTTGAATGTATTTCTCTAATCTTTTTAAGGCTTCCTCCATGGAGAAATTTATTTCTTATCAATAGTGTTTTTAATGCTTACTCAGAAATAAGAATACCATTTGCCCAGCAAAGAATGGAAATTTGTAAAACCCTCACGGTAAATAAAGAGATGGTGTGAAACACTTGGTACAACTATTAAGAATGTTCCACTATCGAGGGAGACGCAAGAGGGAAGAGATATGGGAACATATGTATATGTATAACTGATTCACTTTGTTATAAAGCAGAAACTAACACACCATTGTAAAGCAATTATACCCCAATAAAGATGTTAAAAAAAAAAAAAAAAAGAATGTTCCACTATCATTTGAGAAACATTTAGACATTTATAAAAGTTCCACTTATATAAATAGAATTAAACCTAAATCATTTTGTCTGCACTTTGGGAACATTTTCCCATTTTAGCAGCAAAAGCACCATAAAAAGGGGGGAGGGGTAACTAGATTTTAGATTGTTTTATTATTATAAACATGTATATTTAATTACTGAGGTACTCTTAGGTAGGTATACTTAAGTAAAGGTAATAATTTCGATATCACCTGGAATCTACTGCTCACTGTTCTAGGGATGACAGTGTTATGCATCACTTCTGAGCTTGCTTTGAACATTGAAACCATTAGCACACTTCTACAAAGGTGGGATGGTCTTCCAAAGAAGCATAATAGATCAGCAGAAAAGGGCTATCATAATGCCACTTCGACTGACTAGCACTTAAATAATGAACTAGGTGGAAAGAGATAAAGTATGTAGTTATAGCCAGCAGGAGATGTCACTATCAGGGAGATGAGAAGCCATTTCCCAATATTCTCTTAGTTATTGGTGAAATTCTTTCTCCAACTGTTAGTTCTAATCTTATGAACTAAAAAAGAACATTTTTCAAGAGAATTAGAAGACAAGGCTCTCCTGGTGGCACAGTGGTTGAAAATCTGCCTGCCAATGCAGGGGACGTGGGTTCTGAGCCCTGGTCCGGGAGGATCCCATGTGCCACGGAGCAGCTAAGCCCGTGTGCCACAACTACTGAGCCTGTGCTCTAGAGCGCACAAGCCACAACTACTGATCCTGCGTGCCACAACTACTGAAGCCCGTGCGCCTGGAGCCCATGCTTCACAACAAGAGAAGCCACCGCAATGAGAAGCCTGCGCACTGCAACGAAGAGTAACACCCGCTCGCCGCAACTAGAGAAAGCCTGCACGCAGAAACAAAGACCCAACGCAGCCAAAAATAAATAAATTTATTAAAAAAAACAAAAGAGAGAGAGAATTAGAAGACAAGACACAGACTGGGAAAAAAATATTTGCAAAAGACACATCTGATAAAGGAATATTATAAAAAATAGACAAAGAACTCTTAAAACTCAACAATAAGAAAACAAACAGCCTGATTAAAAATGGGCCAAAGCTTCTTTGTGGTGCTGATTTGCATTGCCCGCTTGTTTGGTTGGCCAGGAAGGGCGTATGCGTTTTTTCCTGAATATATTCGGGGGTTCTGCCATTTTTCCTGTGCTTTAAAGGCGAGTCCGATCTACCTCTTGAAAACTGTTTCCTGCAATTCTGCCTTGCTTTCAAATCCTCTTCGTTGCCTTACCTCAGTATATTTTTGGACGATAGTTATCATTTATAACCCTGCAGATTTGTGAATTGCAGTGCCCCTGAGCTCCATTTTTCAACTTGATCATTTCTGAGCTGGCCGCAAATCTGCAGGATTGCTTCAGGCCCTATTCTGGTTCCAGGGGGCGGGCTGAGCCTTTGGTTAATTCTTCTTCCTGATTGGAAATTAGTGCGACATGTGCCTGTCCAAACACCTAGAGCTAGTCTCTCATTGGTTCCCCCTCTTCCCGTTCATCCTCCGGACAAATTGCAAACTGTTCGAAACAGGAGGTTAAAGGTGCTGATTCTCCAAGTGGGGAGATTGTTAGTAAAGTGGCTGGAATGGCAAACCCACGCACCAGGAGATGAAAAATGAGGTATGTTTTAGAAACCCTTCCCGATCACATGGTGTACCATCGTCTGGGTTTCCCATGCATGTTTTAGCTGTAGGAAGATTTCCTTGAACCTGGAGAATTGGGACCCTTGGAATGGGTACCACGCAGTATTACTTTAAAGGGTCTGCATTTGCTTACCCAACCTCAGCAATCCTCTCAGCCCCAAGATTGTCCAGCCTTATGTATCATCCAGCTGTGGGTGTAGATGTGGTCAATCCAGGTTGCATCACAGCCCCTGAACGAATTTTGTAAAAATTTCTCTCTCTTTCACTGTCTTTGTTTTTCTATTTTTTGTAGTTTATTTTTATAATGGGGTGTCTGATTTTCACTGCTGTGTTTATGCTGCTTTACACCCACTTGATTCACTTACAAAGAGATGTCAATAAATACTTTTTAAGATTAAAAAAAAATGGGCCAAAGACCTTAACAGACACCTCACCAAAGAAGATATACAGATGGCATATAAGCATATGAAAAGATGTGCCACATCATATATCATTAGGCAAATGCAAATTAAAACAATGAGATACCACTACATACCTATTTGAATGGCCAAAGTCCAAAACACTAACACCACCAAATGCTGGTAAGGGTGTGGAGCTGTCATTCATTACTAATGGGACTGCAAAGTGGTATAGCTATTTTGGAAGACAGTTTGGTGGTTTTTTTACACAAGAAAACATACTTTTACCATACAGTCCAGCAATTCCGCTCCTTGGTATTTTTCCAAAGGAGTTGAAAACTTATGTCCACGCAAAAGCCTGCACATGGATGTTTATAGCAGCTTTATTCATAATTGCCAAAACTTGGAGGCAACCAAGGTGTCCTTCAGAAAGTTACTGGATAAACTATATTATAACCAAACAAGAGAATATTATTCAGCACCAAAAAGAAATGAGCTATCAAACCATAGAGAGACATGGAGGAAACTTAAATGCTTATTACTGAGTGAAAGAAGTGAATCTGAAAAGTCTACATACTGTATGATTCCAACCATAGGCTACTCTACAACAGACAAAACTGTAGAGACAATGAAAAGATCAATGGTTGCCAGTGGTGTTGGGGATGATGCAGAGAGATGAATAGGCAGAGCACAGAGGATTTTTAGGGCAGTGAAAATACTCTGTATGATACTATAATGATGGATACATGGCATTATATATTTGTCCAAACCCACAGAATATATAACACCAAGAGTGAACCCTAAGGTACACTGTGGACTTTGGATGATTATGATGTATCAGTGTAGGTTCATCCTTAATAAAAAATGCACCATTCCTGTGAGTGATGTTGATAATGGGGAAGGCCATGCATGTGTGGAGGCAGGGAGTATGTGGGATATCTCTGCACCTCCCTTTCAATTCTGTTGTAAACCTAAAACTGCTCTAAAAATTGTCCTAATTTTTTTAACTTAAAAGAGAGCATTTGATATGCATTGGTGTCATTAATTTATCAATACACTAATTCAACAAATAACTTATTAAGCCTTACCATGTGCTCTGTTAGATGCTAGATGCTAAGGATACGATATCGACCGAGATAAACACAATTCCTGGGCTCTCAGAAAGTAAGAGAATTAAATAGCTATATGTTACAAATACTGGGACATAGAATGTTATGGAAGAATCATAGTCCAGTCGGGAATGGGACAGTTGGTAGCTGTCATGGAAAGCTCTCTGGAAAAAAGGAACTTTGAAATGAGACTTGAAGGATACATAGGTGTACCTAGTCCAACAGGTGAGGGGGGTGGTGAGGGAGAGAGTTCCAGGCAGGAGAAATGGCATAAGTGAAGCATTGAGTTGGGTGAGGGGCAGGTGAGGAGGGATATGTCAGGCAGGAGGTTCTGAATGATGCTGAAAATGCCATGGTCTTAAATTGCTCTTTAAGGAATATTAGAGAAATCAGTCATATTTTATCTGAAGGACCATTGAAAGCCCCTGGAGCATTTTAAAGAAGATATGGACATGATGTACTTGGGTTTTAGAAAACTTGTTCTGCAAAAGTGTAGAGAATGGATTAGATAAAAGTAACACTGGAGGCTGTTCCAGTAGTCCAGGTAAGAGATAATGATGACTTGAACTAGGGAAGTGAGAAAGGGAATGAAGACAAAAAGGAGACTAAGGAGATACTGGCATGTGGAAACAACAAGACCTGGTAACTGATTGGACATAGAAGCAAGAGATACGGAGAACTCATATAGAATACCCAAACTTCTAGCTTGACAAACTGGGTGGATGGTGGTGGAAATGACTAAACTGTGGACTATTTTAGGGTTCAGGGGGGATGATGAGTTCAATTTTGGACATAGCACTTTGAGATGCTTGGAAGACCACTAAGTAAACTAGCCATGTGAGTCAAGAGAGAGGTTTAGGCCAAAAATATGGATACCAGAGTTGTCAGCATGTACAGTAAAGCATAGCTGAAGTCTGAAGAATGACGATCACCTAGGAAGTATGTGTAGAATGAGAAGGGGACATGGGATAGAATCCTAAGAAATTTCTACATTTGACGTCCAGAGTAAAGTAAGCCATCGAAGGAGACTGAGGAGTGGCCAAAATCAGTAATAGAAAACCAGGGGAGTGAAACTAGACTTTCAAGAAGTTTCTCTTGAAAATGGGTAGAGAAAAGATGAAGGTGGTACTAAGATTCATCCATGGTTGTTTTGCCAGACAGGTGCTATGAAAGTATATTGGAGCAAGGGAATTAATAATAACTAGAAAGTGTAGTCAGTAGTGGCTCCAGGATTGGCTGAGGTGATGAACCGTGGAATCTAAGCTGGAAAGGACAGCAGGTGAAAAGTAAAGAGGGAAAAGTCAGGAGAATGGTTATCTCTAGGAGGATGGAAGAGGTTGTGCTCTGGGGACGCAAGGGTGGGTTCCTAGGTATTGGCAATATCCGGTTTCTTGATTAGGGTAGGAGTTACATTATATTGTTGCTTTATAATTGTTGACTGTCAACTCTGTGTGTATGTTCTATATAATCATCTACAGTAAGGAAAATATCACTGTAAAAGAAAAAAACAGTGCTTCCAAAATATTGTCATCATAAATGTAGTACCTCTGGTACCTCGAGTCACGTGTCTTTGACCCACCTGTGGCTGCAGCTGCAGTGGACAGTCCCATGTGAGCTCAGACTTACCTTTAGCTGGCAGCATGACTTTCAGCTGATAGTCAAGGTAATGACTCCCATTTCCCCACTTTCGGCCCAAGGGATTTCTCTGACATGCTGGGATCCCACACATCCTGTGAGCTAATCCAGCCTAGAAGTTGTGATGGGTGAGCAGTTCTCAACCAATGGGAGATGGGAGCCCGTGGATGCATTTTTAACCCCTATTCCTTCAAGAAGACAATTCAGGGAGGCTTTCTCAATGCTTCTCGGGGACATGGAAAGGTTCTGACAGAATTCAACCCCCGTGGTCCATAGTAGTGACCTCAGTAATACACATGATACTGTCACTTCCTCTTCTTTGTCTCACGTTCCTGGTCCTTCATTTCTCCTTGCCAGGAATCAGCTTCCAAATAAACTACTTGCACCCAAGTCCTTGTCCCAGCCCTGTTTTCAGGGAATCCAAAGACAATAGTAAGAAAAATGGAAGGGACTGAGAGAGGAGAAAACTGTGGGAGATGAAGACATTTCCTCTATATGCCAGACAGTGTATTTAACTGCCTGCTTAGCAGTTCCACTTAGATGTCTCAGAAATAACCTCATGATCTTCTGTAATCAAATTCATGATCTTCCCCTGTAATACTCACCACCCACTATGGGTTTTGTAGCACCCTTCGTCCAGTGACAAAACCTTGGGAGTCATTTCTGCCAACTTCCCACTTCACTCCTCCTGGACATGCACCCGTAAGTCTAGTTGATTTTCCCTCCTAAATACTTCTCGGGTCAGCTTTCTTCTCTGGATTTATCCTGTACTACCCCTCCCCAGTCTTTCATTCTCTCTTTTATGGACTGTTACGATAGCCTTATATTAGAATGACCACAGTCCTGGTTCGCCCTGGGCAGACGTGGTTTATGTCCATTACCTCAGTGTAAGTAATAGCGCCCCTTTCACTCTTAACACTCGCCAGGTTTTTGTGATAAATACATGGTCAGCCTAACCTAAACTAACCTCCCCTCATTCATTCCTTCTCCCTTATATGGTGTAGCCATGTGATCCTTTCAAAGTATAAATTTGGTAGAACGCTCCTGAAAGTACTTTAATGGCTTCCGGCTGTTCTCAAATAAAAATGAAAATGTTTAATAGCTTACAGGACCTTGTGTAGTATCACCCTTCCCATTTCATCACACTTATGCCAGATACCATGTACTGCTTGCTCTCCTATCTCCATATTGTCCTGCTTTTTTTTTTAAATTGTTTTGTTTTGTTTTTTGAGTGGCTGCTTTTTCCTGCTGTAAGCCATTGCACATACTGGTCCCTCTGCTTAAGACACTCTCCCCTTGCTTTTCCCACCTGATGCCTACTTACTTTTCAAGTCTCAGCTCAAATGTTGTGCTCAGGGAAGACTCCCCTAACCTCCCAGACTATAGGTTAAATCCTCCATTGGTAGTATAAATAGCATCATTCACACTTCTCTTCCAGAATGCGTATCAAATCTTCTATTTATTTCTGAGATAATTTGAAATTATATTGGTTCCCTTACTTGACCGTGAGCTGCTTGCAGACAGACTCTGATCTTTCTTACTTGTCATTGAATCCACAGCACCTGAGAATGAATGAGGAAGTCAGAAATAGAAAGCAGGTTTCTATTTCTACGGAAGATTCTGAGATTACACAGGATAATTGCAAGCAGGACTAGGTACACAGAGGGGGCCCTTGAGCTAGGGGCCAGAGTCTTCTGGAAACGAGAGCGAGTATCAAAGAGGAATAGCAAAGAGAAGTGGGGAAATGAATGGTGGTGGGAAGAGGGGAGAGATACAAAGAAATGGGAATAAACATTTAATGAACCGTTTTCTAGTTCCAGACACAGAGCTAGCTGGAGGAGCTAAGAAAACTTATAGGGGGTTAAAGGTCTTGCCCAAACCTTCATAGTGAGCTAATGGCTATTTTTCAATAGCTCCGGGCCCCAACTTGCATCCCTCTTACTCTCATGCTTGACCTGGCTCTGTTTTATGTATTGCCTTTACCATTCTTGAAGAGGATTTTAAGTATTTATTTGTTTCTTATTTCTTTTCTCTATCAAAATGTATACTCCGTTAGACCACTGGTTGTATCATGTTTCCCTCTGTATCCTCAGTGTCTAGAATGGCGCTCAGGGCCCATTAGGCTTGCAGAAAACGTGTTGTCAAATGATCCTTAGTCCAGTGATGTCTGCGTTCATCCCCTGCGGAATCTGGATCACTTTACCAGCATCAGGTTTTGTAACCTGCTTTTTGCACCGCCCCACCCCGTCTTTGCTGCATATCTGTCTACCAGTTTTTCTCAAGTGTCTTCTCCTCACGGTTTTCCTTTACTTCCTCTCCACTGCAGATTATACTCAGAACAAGACTGGAGCCACTTTTCATCGCTTTTGTTGTCAGGGCTTTTAGTGACAACTCCATGTGGAGAACTTTGAACCTCCTGCTGACTCATTGTTTGCTTTAAAAAAAAAAAAATACTCATCTTCTTCCTGAATCCACTGGGTAAATTTATGCTCACAAAATAGGCAAAACCTCTAGAACAAAAACTGTATGAACATCAGAAGTATTGGTCTTGCCTTGATTTCTAGACTCAAAAGTATCATAGCAGTTTTAGAAAGGAGAAGAGAGGCGCTTTTGAAGTATTTTAGTCATTCAATCCAATTTTTAACCAATTTATTTTGTAGTTTAAATGTAAGAACCATGAATTGCCTTTCCAGTTTATTATCATCCTCAGTATTTCTACCTGTAAGAGAAGAACAAAGATACTGTTTGAGAACAGAAAATATTGCAGGGATAGAAAAAATCAGTTTAAAGTGTTTCTTTGGAAGTTGTCACACAATCCCTGTCTCCACCTCTGCTCACTGAAGAGTCATTGTTTCCTTGAAACAAAGTAGTCATGTCCATTTCTTCTCACCTATATGTCTTTTCAGTTCTTTATATTTCATTCAGACATGTCTCTTGCTTCCTTTGATTTTTGTTCTCTGTCCTTCATTTTTTGTATTTCCTTTGTCATCCTGTATGCCGTAAAAAATCTGCCACCCCAAATCCTTTAATATATTTGTCTTACCAGCACTTATTTTCTCAGTTTCTATACTATCTTCCTTACTTTATGGTTTATTTGCTTCTTGAGATTAGATTAGATTATGAATACTATTCTAGATCAGTTCATTCCATTTTTATGTAGTTTTTACCTGACGTTCTTGGCATAATATAAATATTTTTGAAATTACATCATACCTTGAGGATTAAGACAACTTGTATTAATCCACAGGCACAATTTTATTAATTAATTATTATACCCTTTACTGTGGTTCTGAAACCTTACGTTCAGTGCCTTTGATAGTCTTAGCCAAGCATCACCCATGCTCCCTGCTTTTAAATTCTCTATTGTCTTTGTTTTTGAGGTTGCATGTTCTCTTGTTTTGTCTAGTTTTGCTTTCTGTGACCTCTCTGGGCGCTTGTTGCCATTCCTACTTAGTTGACATTTTTTCCCCCTGTCAGCCCCTTAAATGTTGCTATCACCCAGGACTTAACCCATGCCAAGGCTACATCCCTTTATGGCTGGCGTCTGTTCTGACTGGTCATAGCCCATGGTATACTTATTGTTAAATTTCTTTTGTATTTTTTTTAAATTGCGGTTAAAAACTTGTAATATAACATTTACCATCTTAACTCAAACAATTTTAATACCAGTTCAGTGTATTAGAGAATGTAAGGTAAAGACTACTAAAGCCATGCCAGTGATTATCTCTAGCTCAGACTTCTTTCCTAAACTCTTGACTTATATTTTCAGTGGCTGGCCAGCTACCACCTAGATGTTTTACAGATATTTCAAACTCAGCACACCCAAATTTGATACTATCATTATCTTTTGAAAACTCTACTCCTCTTTCTATATTCCTGATTTTGGTGGACGGCACTAACTCTCCACCAGGTTAGAAGTCAAGGAGTCATTCTGACACCTTCTTTATTCCTTAGTATTAAGCAGCCATTCACCAATCTTATTGATTCTGTAAGCCAAATAACTCTGAACTTTCTAATTTATCTAATAAGGATAATTAATCTCACCCTAACTGGAAGTCCAGACATTGGGGCAGGCTCCAGACACAGTACAAACAGAGCTCTGGCTCTCTTTCTCTATAATTTTCTTTGTTCTCATTTTCCCTCTGGATCAGATCTGACCTCCTCACTAGTTTCCCTCCAGGTTTCAATATGGCTGCCAGCAGCAAATGGGGCAACATGATTTTTTTGTTACAGCGAGAGAGAATCTCTTACCCCATGGATAGATTAATAGGTTTATCCATCACTCAGATCAGCCAGTCTAGGTTATATATCTACTCCCATACCAATAATAGTCTTCAGAGTGATGCCATGGGCTGGTTGACTTAAACTTTAGGTTATTAAACCAAAGTTAAGAGGAAGGGATTTTCTTGATTGACTTAGAATCTAAGCCTTAGGTGAATCTAAATCCACCTCTAGAACTGGGGAACGGAGTCCATGGAAGCCTGAAAAGAATTGAAATTCTCCTAGGTAGTAGAAACGCAGAGTGGGTGTAGGGGTGTCCATGAATGAATGTTGTTCAAGTCACCAAGAGCATTCATTCCATTGGCATGGTGTTGGACCCAAAGCTATTTACTTAATGTTTGTTCACTGAACCTATGAAAGACAATCTTATCTGAAAGTTATGTATAAAGTAGGTGACAATGAGAAATATTTTTAGAAGAATTAATCATATAAAAGTTAATCATTCACACTGGGAGGCTCTTCCTAAATTTAGTGTCTTGTCCTTCCCTTGACCTTTGCCTGAATCTTATCTTGGCCTACATATGGAAGTTAGTTGGAGCCATTTTAAGTTTTTAACAATTGGTTTAACATCATTAATTGTAACTAACGTATGTAACTCAGCTAAGGGGGGAAAGAAAAAAACTAGCCCATCATAATACAGTATTGTCAAGGTAAATGATACTTTCATGCAGCTATTCTGCTTTTCAGTGTATTCTCAGTTTCTGCAGACCTAATAAAAAGGGATTATGTCAGCATCCTGTAAGTTTAATTTTGAAAAACAAGAAGCCATGAATAATGGAAATCATTTCAAAACATCTTCACTCACATCTAAAATACGAAACAGCTAAATCAGAAGTTCTTAATAATTTAATCAGTGAAGCATAACTGGAGGATTTAGAAAAAGTGCCTAAACTATTAAAAGATTCTTCAGCTGCTGCTCAATGTCAATATCAAGTTATTTCTTACACTGGCAAACAGCCAAGTCATTTCCTGGTCACATCCACTTTTCAGCATTTAGTGGTCCTCTCAATCATCCCTATCACAGCCCCAGGAATGTTTCACGGCAACTCCACAATAATAGTACATTACTGTTAGGTGTTGAATTCTGAGGTAGTTTATCTCCCAGAAAGGATATGAGTAGAGTAATAAGACCAAGTAGAGTGAGCTTTATTAATGATGCCCAAGATTTTAGACATATACTATAACCGTCAATCAATTTTAGCACCACTTCCCATACCCTAGTTTTGCTCGAAACCAGTCCAACTGTGTTATAGTCTCAGATAATACAATGTTAGAATTCTTTTCTTTCAAAATATAGAGTTGTAATGAAAACTTACATGTAATAACTTCCTTAGCATTTAACCCTAGAGAGTAAACCTTTTAGTATTTCCTGTGTAATAGGGTTAAGTTCTGTATTTATCTAGAATATAATTTTCCTGTGTTATAAAATATGTTCACAGTTTAATGAAAATAAGAATAACTTGATTATCTATTTCTTACAAAGGGCTTGGAAATAAATACATCAGTGTATTCATCTACATGTGTATCTTACTAAGGAGGCACAGATCCTTCACCAAGTTGGTAATTATTCAGTAATAATATTTGAATGAAAGACATTCTGCTAGACTAAATTAAGACTATCAAAGTCACATTAGAAAAGCTTTCTCATTTATGAACCCATTATTTCTTTCTGGAAAATATATTGAAATGAAATATCCATGGTGATTTCTAACAATAGAAAATATTTTGAAAACTCTTTTATATTTTGAAAATTTTGCTTTGGTGCCAATAATCAGAATGATTTTTGTAGACTAAAATAATTTTAAAAATAAGAGATGTGATTTGTTTAGTATAATCTAAATAAGAAATCTTAAAATTTTGTTCTGAGCTAAATAATTCATATGAAGTGACAGAAAATTACCTTCTGAATATCCATGCTATGTAGAGATTTCCAGTGGAGGTGGATGTTTCAAATATGTAAAACTTCTACCACTAATCTCATGTTTTAAGAAACTGTTGGGCAGAGGTACATCCCTTAAGTCCCAAGTAAGCCTACCTGATCACACACATTTGCTTTTTCTAATTTATTTTTTTTCACTTTATTAAACTTTTAATTAATTTATTTATTTTAACATCTTTATTGGAGTATAATTGCTTTACAATGGTGTGTTACCTTCTGCTTTATAACTAAGTGAATCAGCTATACATATATCCCCATATCTCCTCCCTCTTGAGTCTCCCTCCCACCTTCCTTATCCCACCCCTCTAGGTGGTCACAAAGCACCAAGCTGATCTCCCTGTGTTATGTGGCTGCTTCCCACTAGATAGCTCTTTTACATTTGGTAGTATATATAAGTCCATGCCACTCTCTCACTTCGTCCCAGCTTACCCTTCCCCCTCCCCGTATCCTCAAGTCTATTCTCTACATCTGCATCTTTATTCCTGTCCTGCCCCTAGGTTCTTCACAACCAATTTTTTTTTAGATTCCATATATATGTGTTAGCATCAGTATTTGTTTTTCTCTTTCTGACTTACTTCACTCTGTATGACAGACTCTAGGTCCATTCACCTCACTAAAAATAACTCAATTTCATTTCTTTTTATGGCTGAGTAATATTCCATTGTATATATGTGCCACATCTTCTTTATCCATTCATCTGTTGATGGACATTTAGGTTGCTTCCATGAACTGGCTCTTGTAAACAGTGCTGCAGCGAACATTGTGGTACATGACTCTTTTTGAATTACGGTTTTCTCAGGGTATATGCCCAGTACTGAGATTACTGGGTCATATGGTAGTTCTACTATTAGTTTTTGAAGGAACCTCCATACTGTTCTCCATAGTGGCTGTATCAATTTACATTCCCACCAACAGTGCGAGAGGGTTCCCTTTTCTCCAAACCCGCTCCAGCATTTATTGTTTGTAGATTTTTTGATGATGGCCATTCTGACCAGTGTGAGGTGATAGATACCTCATTGTAGTTTTGATTTGCATTTCTCTAATGATCAGTGATGTTGAGCATCTTTTCATGTGTTTGTTGGCAATCTGTATATCTTCTTTGGAGAAATGTCTATTTAGGTCTTCTGCAGATTTTTGGATTGGGTTGTTTGATTTTTTGATATTGAGCTGCCCGAACTGCGTGTATATTTTGAAGCTTAATCCTTTTGTCAGTTGCTTCGTTTGCAAATAGTTTCTTCCATACTGAGGGTTGTCTTTTCGTCTTGTTTATGGTTTCTTTTGCCGTGCACAAGCTCTGAAGTTTCATTAGGTCCCATTTGTTTATTTTTGTTTTTATTTCCATTTCTCTAGGAGGTGGGTCAAAAAGGATCTTTCTGTGATTTATGTCATAGAGTGTTCTGCCTATGTTTTCCTCTAAGAGTCTTATAGTGTCCGGTCTTACATTTTAGGTCTTTAATCCATTTTGAGTTTATTTTTGTGTATGGTGTTAGGGAGTGTTCTACTTTCATTCTTTTACATGTAGCTGTCCAGTTTTCCCAGAACCACTTATTGAAGAGGTTGTCTTTTCTCCATTGTATATTCTTCCCTCCTTTATCAAAGATAAGGTGACCATATGTGCATGGGTTTATCTCTGGGCTTTCTATCCTGTGCCACTGATCGATATTTCTGTTTTTGTGCCAGTACCATACTGTCTTGATTACTGTACCTTTGTAGTATAGTCTGAAGTCAGGGAGCCTGATTCCTCCAGCTCCGTTTTTCTTTCTCAAGATTGCTTTGGCTCTTTGGGGTCTTTTATGTTTGCATACAAATTGTGAAATTTTTTGTTCTAGTTCTGTGAAAATTGCCAGTGGTAGTTTGATAGGGATTGCATTGAATCTGTAGATTGCTTTGGGTAGTACAGTCATTTTCACAATGTTAATTCTTTCAGTCTAAGAACATGGTATATCTCTCCATCTATTTGTCTTATCTTTAATTCCTTTCATCAGTGTCTTACAATTTTTGCATACAGGTCTTTTGTCTCCTTAGGTAAGTTTATTCCTAGATGTTTTATTCTTTTTGTTGCAGTGGTAAATGGCAGTGTTTTCTTAATTTCACTTTCAGATTTTTCATCATTAGTGTATAAGAATGCAAGAGATTTCTGTGTGTTAATTTTGTATCCTGCTACTTTGCCAAATTCATTGATTAGCTCTAGTAGTTTTCTGGTAGCATCTTTAGGATTCACTATGTATAGTATCATGTCGTCTGCAAGCAGTGACAGCTTTACTTCTTCTTTTCCAATTTGGATTCCTTTTATTTCTTTTTCTTCTCTGATTGCTGTGGATAAAACTTCCAAGACTGTGTTGAATAAGAGTGGTGAGAGTGGGCAACCTTGTCCTGTTCCTGATCTTAGTGGAAATGGTTTCAGTTTTTCACCATTGAAGACGATGTTGGCTGTGGGTTTGTCATATATGGCCTTTTTTATGTTGAGGAAAGGTCCCTCTATGCCTACTTTCGGGAGGGTTTTTATCATAAATGGGTGTTGAGTTTTGTCAGAAGCTTTTTCTGCATCTATTGAGATGATCATATGGTTTTTCTCCTTCAGTTTGTTAATATGGTGTATCATGTTGACTGATCTGCGTATATTGAAGAATCCTTGCATTCCTGAGATAAACCCCACTTGATCAAAGTGTATGATCCTTTTAATGTGCTGTTGGATTCTGTTTGCCAGTATTTTGTTGAGGGCTTTTGCATCTACGTTCATCAGTGATATTGGTCTGTAGTTTTCTTTCTTTGTGACATCTTTGTCTGGTTTTGGTATCAGGGTGATGGTGACCTCGTAGGATGAGTTTGGGAGTGTTCCTCCCTCTGAATATTTTGGAAGAGTTTGAGAAGGATAGGTGTTAGCTCTTCTCTAAGTGTTTGATAGAATTCGCCTGTGAAGCCATCTGGTCCTGGGCTTTTGTTTGTTGGAAGATTTTTAATCACAGTTTCAATTTCAGTGCTTGTGATGGGTCTGTTCATATTTTCTATTTCTTCCTGGCTCAGTCTCGGCAGGTTGTGCATTTCTAAGAAGTTGTCCATTTCTTCCAAGTTGCCCATTTTTATTGGCATATAGTTGCTTGTGTTAATCTCTCATGATCCTTTGTATTTCTGCAGTGTCAGTTGTTACTTCTCCTTTTGCATTTCTAATTCTATTGATTTTGAGCCTTCTTCCTTTTTCTTTTCTTGATCTTCATTTCTTTTTCATTTATTTCTGATCTGATCTTTATGATTTCTTTCCTTCTGCTCCCTTTGGGGGTATTTTCTTCTTCCTTCTCTACTTGCTTAAGGTGTAAGGTTAGGTTGTTTATTTGAGATTGTTCTTGTTTCTTGAGGTACGATTGTATTGCTGTAAAGTTCCCTCTTAGAACTGCTTTTGCTGCATCCCATAGGTTTTGGTCATTGTGTTTTCACTGTCGTTTGTTTCTAGGTATATTTTGATTTCCTCTTTGATTTCTTCAGTGATCTCTTGTTTATTTACTAGTGTATAGTTTAGTCTCCATGTGTTTGTATTTTCAAAGGTTTTTTTTTTCCTGTAATTGGTATCTAATCTCAGAGTGTTCTGGTCAGAAAAGGTACAAAATACGATTTCAATTTTCTTAAATTTACCAAGGCTTGATTTTTGACCCACGATATGATCTATCCTGGTGAATGTTCCATGAGCACTTGAGAAGAAAGTGTATTCTGTTGTTTTTGAATGGAATGTCCTATAAATATCAGTTAAGTCCATCTTGTTTAATGTGTTATTTAAAGCTTGTGTTTCCTTATTTATTTTCATTTTGGATGATCTGTCCATTGGTGAAAGTGGTGTGTTTAAGTCCCCTACTATTATTGTGTTACTGTCGGTTTCCCCTTTTATGGCTGTTAGCATTTGCCTTATGTGTTGAGGTGGTCCTATGGTTGGGTGCACAAATATTTACAGTTGTTATGTCTTCTTCTTGGATTGATCCCTTGATCGTTATGTACTGTCCTTCTTTGTCTTTTGTAATAGTCTTTATTTTAAAGTCTATTCTGTCTGATATGAGAATTGCTACTCCAGCTTTCTTTTGATTTCCATTTGCGTGGAATATCTTTTCCATCCCCTCACTTTCTTTTTTTTTTTTTTTTTTTTTTTGCGGTACGCGGGCCCCTCACTATTTTCGCCTCTCCCATTGCGGAGCACAGGCTCCGGACGCGCAGGCTCAGCAGCCATGGCTCACGGGCCTAGCCGCTCCGCGGCATGTGGGATCTTCCCGGACCGGGGCACGAACCCATGTCCCCTGCATCGGCAAGCGGACTCTCAACCACTGCACCACCAGGGAAGCCCCCATCCCCTCACTTTCAATCTGTATGTGTCCCTAGGTCTGAAGTGGGTCTCTTGTAGAGAGCATATATACGGGTTTTGTTTTTGTATCCATTCAGCCAGTCTATGTCTTTTGGTTGGAGAATTTAATCCCTTTACATTTAAGGTGATTATCGATATGTATGTTCGTATTGCCATTTTCTGAATTGTTTTGTGTTTGTTTTTGTAGGTCTTTTCCTTCTCTTGTGTTTCCTGCCTAGAGAAGTTCCTTTAGCATTTGTTGTAAAGCTGGTTTGGTGGTGCTGAATTCTCTTAGCTTTTGCTTGTCTGTAAAGGTTTCAATTTCTCCATCAAATCTGAATGAGATCCTTGCTGAGAGTAATCTTGGTTGTAGGTTTTTCTCCTTCATCACTTTAAATATGTCCTGCCACTCCCTTCTGGCTTGCAGAGTTTCTGCTGAAAAAGATCAGCTGTTAACCTTATGGTGATTCCCTTGTGTGTTATTTTTCCCTTGCTGCTTTTAATATGTTTTCTTTGGATTTAATTTTTGACAGTTTGATTAATATGTGTCTTGGCGTATTTCTCCTTGGATTTATCCTTTATGGGACTCCCTGTGCTTCCTGGACTTGATTAACTATTTCCTTTCCCATATTAGGGAAGTTTTCAACTATAATCTCTTCAAATATTTTCTCAGTCCCTTTCTTTTTCTCTTCTTCTTCTGAGACCCCTGTAATTCGAATGTTGGTGCATTTAATGTTGTCCCAGAGGTCTCTGAGGCTGTCCTCAATTCTTTTCATTCTTTTTTCTTTCTTCTGCTCTGCGGTAGTTATTTCCGCTATTTTATCTTCCAGGTCACTTATCCGTTCTTCTCCCTCAGTTACTGTGCTATTGATTCCTTCTAGAGAATTTTTAATTTATTAAAAATCGTGTTGTTTATCATTGTTTGTTTGCTCTTTAGTTCTTCTAGTTCCTTGTTAAAAGTTTCTTGTATTTTCTCCGTTCTATTTCCAAGATTGTGGATCATGTTTACTATCACTATTCTGAATTCTTTTCATGTAGACTGCCTATTTCCTCTTCATTTATTTGGTCTGGTGGGTTTTTACCTTGCTCTTTCATGTGCTGCGTATTTGTCTGTCTTCTCAATTTGCTTAACATACTGTGCTTGGGGTCTCCTTTTCGCCAGCTGCAGGTTCGTAGTTTCTGTTGTTTTTGGTGTCTAGTTCAGTGGGTTGTGTAGGCTTCCTGGTGGAGGGGACTGGTGCCTGTGTTCTGGTGGATGAGGCTGGATCTTGTCTTTCCGGTGGGCAGGACCACATCCGGTGGTGTGTTTTGGGGTGTCTGTGACCTTATTATGATTTTAGGCAGCCTCTCTGCTAATGGGTGGTGTTATGTTCCTGTTTTGCTAGTTGTTTGGCATGGGGTGTCTACCACTGGAGCTTGCTGGTCGTTGAGCGGAGCTGGGGCTTAGCGTTGAGATGGAGATTTCTGGGAGAGCTCTTGCCGATTGATATTATGTGTGGCCGGGAGGTCTCTCTTGGTCCATCGTCCTGAACTCAGCTCTCCCACCTCAGAGGCTCAGGCCTGACACCTGGCTGGAGCACCAAGACTCTCTCAGCCACATGGCATTTCCTCACGAACCAGAAGGGAGGATCGTTGAGGACAGGGAATATCCTTGTTACTCTAGTGACTGTTATAATGCCTGATCCATCACAGAAACTCAGTGTATAATCAGGAAAAGCAAATCTGAGTCCATACTGGATCAGTTTCTTTTACTTTTACCTTTGTGTTCGATTGCTTTTGCTTAGTTGTATTTGCTGAAGCAGGCATGAAACCGAGCAGGACCCTATGGGGCCCTACGAAGTCCGAATCTACTACATTCTTGTCTTCTACTTTCTCCTGTAGGCTGTAATTTTAACAGTTGTAGAGGGGAATATATTTTACTTCTAATTCTAACCAAAATATCTTGGGATAAAGGAAACATCAATTTTAGAGATTACCTGTATGGCCAGGGCACTCAAGATGGCTGTTCTCTTGCTCTCTGTACATCCCCTGCCCGACCAGTGCCTGTTTCACCTGTGTCTTACCCACATGACCGACCTTACTGTATACTTGCCCCAGGCCCCAGCTGGTGATTGTTCTTATCAAAGTGATTTGAGGGGCGTGCCCCTCTACTGGTTTCCCTGGTAACTAGTGAGCCCACCTGATGTCAATTCCCCTATAACTGGCCATCTCACCCTGCCACCCAAAACTGGGAGGGAAGACTGCTGCCATGTCCTGCCCGCTGTCCACTACACATGCTGGAGTGTCGCTCCAGGACCTTGCTTCAGACGTGTAAGCTCCCCCATCCATTAAACCATTGATGTCTCTGTTGCTGACTCCAGGCTCTTTCTTCAGCCTTGAAGCTGGGCAAGCAGAGGCCTTGTATGCCTGAGGGGTAAAGCCCAACATTACCTTTCTCCTAACAAAAAATAAAGCATGGTTTTCTATTGTGGACTGTTTAATTAACTTCACCTTAGACTATTTATTTGAATCTTAAATATAATTTCATTTTACTTAAAAGTTGATTTTCAAGTACTGTTTTTAAATGCAAAATTTGGTGTAATTGTATATCTTTTATATAAAACATTGACATCATGGAAAAAGCACCAGTGTTACTAGAGTTTAAATATGATTTACTGAATTTGTTTAAAGCAATAAATGTTAGCCCTGATCTGATAAAATTTCCTGTTGTTAAGAAGCAGAAATAAGAGGTTTAGAATGAATCAACTGTGTAACACTACAGCTTAACAAATCTTTTTAAATGAACAAAGGAAGCTATGTTCCTATTTCAGAAACCATGAACTGTAGAGTCACAGCTTTCCCAAGCTCTCTTTACACTCTTAATTTGAGACCCATTCATCCAAAGGATTAGAACAATGAGATTCTGGTATGAAGCAGTAGCAAGTATGTGCATGAAAACCATCACGCTAATGCTCCTGGGAGTGTAGCCATTTCAATAGCATGATTTATAACCACTGAACAGTGTTTTTATTTATGATTACCTCTCCTACTTTCAAAAGAAATTTGAGATGGTTCGGTGGGCATGATTTAAAGAAACAAACATAATCTTATTTTTGTGCTTGTAAGAAGCAATTTTCCCTTCATAATTGGTATTTGTTTTCTACCTTTGATTTTTGGTTCCTGTTGTATAGTTGGTAGTTACTGCACTTGTGGGCATGGTATGCTTTTCTACAAGTTAAATGAAAACATGAATTGATTTTGATGTAGCTAGTTTCACTACTTCAGTTAGTGTGTTGGCCGTACCTGCAGTTCATAATGTGTTTACTGACCCAGAACTTTAAAAGCTAAGTTTAGCCCAGCACAGTCACTTCAACCAACACAGGATAGCAGTTACATTTCCAATGTCATTATGGAGACAGAGTTCAAGCCTTTAGTATTTGTATTTGTCAAGCTCTTTGTGGTTTTAGTTATAGGATGTGTTCCAATTCCACTTATGAAACTGCAACTCGGATGATAAATTGCAAGTCAAGTATAACCAGAATATAAAAACCTTTTATAAACCCTTAAGCAATAAATATTGCCACCCATCCTCTGCATGCTTTTTTGTCATTTTCAAGAGCATTCAATTGAATATTGAATTATATAACATGTGATATCAATAAATAATTTTAAGTAATATTATTCCAGGATTGAATGACTGGAAACATCATGTTACCTTTATGTATTAGAAACAAACTCTTATGTATATAGGTGTCTAAGGTGTCAAAAGATGGTGTCTGAGATTGGATTCCCTGGAAGCATTCTCTGAGACAAAAAAGTTGCATACAGAAGGTTTATTGGGAATTAGTCTTGGTGGATCCACCTGCAAGGAAGTGAGGGTGGCATTATTGGACAGAGGGAGAGGCTGATCCACAATGCATTTGATACTGCAGCCTAAGCCAATCTGACAGGGAGCTTTGGAGCTGGGTTCATCTTTCAGAGTTGACTTAAATTGAGGCAGGTGAGCTGGGGCTTAATATCCTTGTACTGACCAACAGCAAGCCTCAGGGAGAGATGTAGCTGTGACCCATTAGCAGTCATTATTAATAATATCTGGAGTGTGGGTCCATCAACTCCAGGAGAGGACCGGGATGGAGCACCACAATATCCGCTACAGAGAGGTATTGGCATATTCTTCTTAACCCACAAATGTTATAAAGAGGATACAATGACAGGAAAATAAATTGATCATTTTTCACTGGGCTTAATGTATCAGAACCACTGTTATTTATAGGATGGCATTTATTTTGGTATTCAAAGATCTCTTTTAAATCTCCTTAACCCAGAAGGGAAAGGAAAAAGTCCACACTTTGGTTGGTCCATGGATTCCTTTTTTAAAAGTTGTGGTGAAAAACACATAACATAAAATTTACTATCTTAGCCATTTAAAGTATACAGTAGTGTTAACTATATGTACATCATTGCACAACAGGTCTCTAGAAATTTTTTGTCTTGCAAAACAAACTCTATAGCATATGACAGGATTTCCTTCTTTTTTAAGGCTAAATAATATTCTGCTGTATGCATATACCATGTTTTCTTTATCCATTCATCTGTTAGTGGACATTTAGGTGAACGTCAGTGTCCAAATATCTCTTCAAGGTCCTATTTTCAATTCTTTTGGATATACTATATATTCAGAGGTAGGATTGCTGGGTCATATGGTAGTTCTATTTTTAACTTTTTGAGGGAGGTCCATACTGTTTTCCACAGTGGCTGTGCCATTTTACATTCCCACCAACAGTGCCCAAGGGTTCCAGTTTCTCCACATCATCACCAACACTTGTTATTCTTTCTCTTGTTTGCACTCTCGCTCTCTGATTTTGATTTGCATTTCCCTCATGACTAGTGATGTTGATCACCTTTCCATGAGTTTATTGGCCATTCATATATCTTCTTTCAAGAATGTATTTTATTCAAATCCTTTGCAGATTTTTTAATTGGGCTGTTTTCCATGAATCCCTCTTTCATCAGTCAACTCAGAGCCTTCCTTTTCAAAATACAGATTGCTCAGGACTTTCCATCAAATTTACCAGATTTTGATCTTGGAGAAGTATTTTATTTTTTTATATTTTATTTTTTTTAGAGAAACAAGTGAAGTGTTTATTAGGAGAAAAGAAGAGTACATTACATGTGGATAGACACACGGGTGGGCTCAGAAAGAGAGTCATGCCCTTGTGGTAGTTTGAATCACTTTTTTTTTATTTCTAATGTTCATTTATAGCAATGAAAATGTCAATTTATCAAGAAGACATAAAAATCTTAAAGCTATATGCAGCTTATAACAAAATTTTGAAATACGTGAAGCAAAAACTAAAGGTGTGAAATAAGAAATAGATAAACCCACAATTATAGTTGGAGATTTCAGTACTGTTCTTTGAGTAATCAGTAGAATAGGAGGACAGAAATTTACTAAGGAGCTAGAGTACTTGAACCATACTATCAAGAAACTCAACTTAATTGACAGTTATGGAATACTGTACTTGATGACAGCAGAATGCACATTCTTCCCAGGTGTACATGGAACATTCATTAAAATAAATCATATACTAAACATAACACGAATGTTAATACACTTATAAATGAAATTGTACATAGTATGTTTTTTTGAGCACAAAGAATATAAATTAAAATTCTTCAACAATGAAAAGGAAATTTCTTCATATATTTATAAAAATCCTCAAATAGAAAAAAACACAAGGAAAATTAGGCAATCTTTTGAACTGATTGATAATGAAAATAATATATTATTTTTTTCATTAAGCCAAAGTAGTGCTTAGTGGGCAAGGTAAGCTTTAAATTTGTATACTAAGGAAAAATTATAGTTTCTATAACCGTTTTCCAGGACAGAAGTCTGGCTTGGCTGGATATGCTGCTTAGGGCCTCAGAAGGCCAAAATCAAGGTGTCAGCTGTTCTTGGCACTTATCCAGAGACTGAGGGAAAGTCCATTTTAAGGTTCATTAGGTTGTTAGCAAAATTCAATTCTGTGCAGCTGTAGGACTGAAGTCCTCATTTCTTCACTAGCCTTTGCCCAGAGGTCATTCTCGGTTTCTAGAAAGGAACACTGTCCAAACTCGTTTATAAGGTTAAAATTATCCTGACTCTAAAGCCAGACTGATACTTTACAAAACAAACAAACAAACAACTACAAGAGAGAATCTCTTGTGATCATAAATGGAAAAAAAATACTTAACAAAATTAAATCAAACAATATATGGAAAGGAAATACGTCATGACAAGTTGAGATTTTCCCAGGAATGCAAGTTTGTTTAAACATTTGAAAATTAATAAATGCAACTTACTATGTTAATAGAAAAATGAATATTAACAATATGATCTCAAAAGATGTGGAAAAAGCGTCCAACAAAATTAAACAACAATTCATTAATAAAAACTCTCAACAAACTAGGAACAGAAGTAAACACTCTCAATCTGATAAAGGACATCTATGAAAACCCTAAAGTGAAGGTTATTATTATTATTATTATTTTAGTTCTGAGATATACATTTTAAATTAATAGCTAGAATTATGACATAACATCATACCAGAATTTATAAGATTTTTAGAAATTTCATGTAATGCCTGAAACATTTATATTAAAATAATTACATAAAAATAACACAAAGAAAATTTAGTATTAGTTGGTTTTTTTTGTTTGTTTTTTTATACTGCAGGTTCTTATTAGTCATCAGTTTTATACACATCAGTGTATATGTGTCAATCCCAGTCGCCCAATTCAGCACACCACCATCCCCACCCGAATGTGGTTTTCCCCCCTTGGTGTCCATATGTTTGTTCTCTACATCTGTGTCTCAGCTTCTGCCCTGCAAAGCAGTTCATGTGTACCATTTTTCTAGGTTCCACATATATTCATTAATATACGATATTCGTTTTTCTCTTTCTGACTTACTTGATTCTATATGACAGTCTCTAGATCCATCCACATCGCAACAAATGACTCAGCTTCATCCCTTTTTATGGCTGAGTAATATTCCATTGTGTATATCTATCACAACTTCTTTATCCATTCGTCTGTCGATGGGCATTCAGGTTGCTTCCATGACCTGGCTATTGTAAACAGTGCTGCAGTGAACATTGGGGTGCATGTGTCTTTTTGAATTATGGTTTTCTCTGGGTATATGCCCAGTAGTGGGATTGCTGGATCATATGGTAATTCTATTTTTAGTTTTTTAAGGAACCTCCATACTGTTCTCCATAGTGGCTATATCAATTTACATTCCCACCAACAGGGCAAGAGGGTTCCCTTTTCTCCACACCCTGTCCAGCATTTGTTGTTTGTAGATTTTCTGATGATGCCCATTCTGACTGGTGTGAGGTGATGCCACATTGTAGTTTTGATTTGCATTTCTCTAATAATTAGTGATGTTGAGCAGCTTTTCATGTGCTTCTTGGCCATCTGTATGTCTTCTTTGGAGAAATGTCTATTTAGGTCTTCTGCCCATTTTTGGGTTGGGTTGCTTGCTTCTTTAATAGTGAGCTGCATGAGCTGTTGATATATTTTGGAAATTAATCCTTTGTCTGTTGATTCATTTGCAGATATTTTCTCCCATTCTGAAGATTGTCTTTTCGTCTTGTTCATGGTTTCCTTTGCTGTGCAAAAGCTTTGAACTTTCATTAGGTCCCACTTGTTTATTTTTGTTTTTATTTTCATTACTCTAGGAGATGGATCAAAAAAACCTTGCTGTGATTTATGTCATAGAGTGTTCTTCCTATGTTTTCCTCTAAGAGTTTTATTGTGTGTGGTCTTACATTCAGGTCTCGAATCCATTTTGAGTTTATTTTTGTATATGGTGTTAGGGAGTGTTCTACTTTCATTCTTTTACATGTAGCTGTCCAGTTTTCCCAGCACCACTTATTGAAGCGACTGTCTTTTCTCCATTGTATATCTTCGCCTCCTTTGTCATAGATTAGTTGACCATAGGTGTGTGGGTTTATCTCTGGGCTTTCTGTCTTGTTCCATTGATCTATGTTTCTGTTTTTGTGCCAGTACCATATTGTCTTGATTACTGTAGCTTTTTAGTATAGTCTGAAGTCAAGGAGTTTGATTTCTCCAGCTCTGTTTTCTTCCCGCAAGACTGCTTTGGCTATTCTGGGTCTTTTGTGTATCCATACAAACTTTGAGATGATTTGTTCTAGTTCCATAAAAAATGCCATTGGTAATTTGATAGGGATTGCATTGAATCTGTAGATTGCTTTGGGTAGTATAGTCATTTTCACAATATTAATTCTTCCAATCCAAGAACATAGTATATCTCTCCATCTGTTGGTATCATCTTTAATTTCGTTCATCAGTGTCTTATAGTTTTCTGCATACTGGTCTTTTGTCTCCCTAGGTAGGTTTATTCCTAGGTATTTTATTCTTTTTGTTCCAGTGGTGAATGGGAGTGTTTCCTTAATTTGTCTTTCAGATTTTTCGTCATTAGTGTATAGGAATGCAAGAGATTTCTGTGCATTAATTTTGTATCCTGCAACTTTACCAAATTCATTGATTAGCTCTAGTAGTTTTCTGGTGGCATTTTTAGGATTCTCTATGTATAGTATCATATCATCTGCAAACAGTGACAGTTTTACTTCTTCTTTTCCATTTTGTATTCCTTTTATTTCTTTTTCTTTTCTGATTGCCGTGGCTAGGACTTACAAAACTATGTGGAATAATAGTGGTGAGAGTGGACATCCTTGTCTTGTTCCTGATCTTAAAGGAAATGCTTTCAGTTTTTCATCATTGAGAATGATGTTTGCTATGGGTTTGTTGTATATGGCCTTTATTATGTTGAGGTAGGTTCCCTCTATGCCCACTTTCTGGAGAGTCTTTATCATAAATGGGTGTTGCACTTTGTCAAAACCTTTCTCCACATCTATTGAGATGATCATATGGTTTTTATTCTTCAATTTGTTAATATGATGTATCACATTGATTGATTTGCGTATATTGAAGAATCCTTAATTACATCCCTGTGATAAATCCCACCCGATCGTGGTGTGTGATCCTTTTAATGTGTTTTTGGATTCTGTTTGCTACTATTTTGTTGAGGATTTTTGCATCTATATTCATGAGTGATATTGGTCCGTAATTTTCTTTTTGTTGTAGTATCTTGTCTGGTTTTGGTATCAGGGTGATGGTGGCCCTGTAGAATGAGTTTGGGAGTGTTCCTGCTCTGCAGTTTTCTGGAAGAGCTTGAGAAGGATGGGTGTTACCTCTTCTCTAAATGTTTGATAGAATTCACCTGTGAAGCCATGTGGTCCTGGACTTTTGTTTGTTGGAAGATTTTTAATCACAGTTTCAATTTCATTACTTGTGATTGGTCTGTTCATGTTTTCTGTTTCTTCCTGGTTCAGTCTTGGAAGGTTATACCTTTCTAAGAATTTTTCCATTTCTTCCAGGTTGTCCATTTTATTGGCATAGAGTTGCTTGTAGTTGTCTCTTAGGATGCTTTGTATTTCTGCGGTGTGTGTTGTAACTTCTCCTTTTTCATTTCTAATTTTATTGATTTGAGTCTTCTCCCTCTTTTTCTTGATGAGTCTGGCTAATGGTTTATCAATTTTGTTTATCTTCTCAAAGAACCAGCTTTTAGTTTTATTGATCTTTGCTACTGTTTTCTTTGTTTCTATTTCATTTATTTCTGCTCTTATCTTTATGAGTTCTTTCCTTCTACTAACTTTGGGTTTTGTTTGTTCTTCTTTCTCTAGTTCCTTTAGTTGTAAGGTTAGATTGTTTGTTTGAGATTTTTCTTGTTTCTTGAGGTAGGCTTGTATAGCTATAAACTTCCCTCTTAGAACTGCTTTTGCTGCATCCCATAGGTTTTAGATTGTCGTGTTTTCATTGTCATTTGTCTCTAGGTATTTTTTGATTTCCTCTTTGATTTCTTCAGTGATCTCTTGGTTATTTAGTAATGTATTGTTTATCCTCCATGTGTTTGTGTTTTTTACATTTCCTTCCCTGTAATTCATTTCTAATCTCATAGCGTCATGGTCAGAAAAGATGCTGGATATGATTTCAGTTTTCTTAAATTTACTGAGGATAGATTTGTGACCGAAGATGTGATCTTTCCTGGAGAATGTTCTGTGTGCACTTGAGAAGAAAGCGTAATCTGCCGTTTTTGGATGGAATGTCCTATAAATATCAATTAAATCTATCTGGTCTATTGTGTCATTTAAAGCGTGTGTTCCCTTATTTATTTTCATTTTGGATGATCTGTCCATTGGTGTAAGTGAGGTGTTAAAGTCCCCCACTATTATCGTGTTACTGTCGATTTCCTCTTGTAGAGCTGTTAGCAGTTGCCTCGTGTATTGAGATGCTCCTATGTTGGGTGCATGTATATTTATAATTGTTATCTTCTTCTTGGATTAATCCCTTGATCATTATGTAGTGTCATTCCTTGTCTCTTGTAACATTCTTTATTTTTAAGTCTATTTTATCTGATATGAGTATAGCTACTCCAGCTTTCTTTTGATTTCCATTTGCATGGAATGTCTTTTTCCATCCCCTCACTTTCAGTCTGTATGTGTCCATAGGTCTGAAGTGGATCTCTTGTAGACAGCATATATACGGGTCTTGTTTCTGTATCCATGCAGCAACCCTGTGTCTTTTGGTTGGAGCATTTAATCCATTCATGTTTAAGGTAATTATTGATATGTATGTTCCTCTGACCATTTTCTTAATTGTTTTGGGTTTGTTTTTGTAGGTACTTTTCCTCTCTTGTGTTTCCCACTTAGAGATGTTCCTTTAGTATTTGTTGTAGAGCTGGTTTGGTGGTGCTGAATTCTCTTAGCTTTTGTTTGTCTGTAAAGCTTTTGATTTCTCCATCAAATCTGAATGAGATCCTTGCTGGGTAAAGTAATCTTGATTGTAGGTTCTTCCCTTTCATCACTTTAAGTATATCATGCCACTCCCTTCTGTCTTGTAGAGTTTCTGCTGAGAAATCAGCTGTTAACCTTATGGGAGTTCCCTTGTATGTTATTTGTCGTTTTTCCCTTGCTGCTTTCAATAATTTTTCTTTGTCTTTAATTTTTGTCAATTTGATTACTGTGTGTCTCAGCGTTTTTCTCCTTGGGTTTATCCTGTATGGGACTCGCTGCACTTCCTGGACTTGGGTAGCTATTTCCTTTCCCATGTTAGGGACGTTTTCAACTATAATCTCTTCAAATGTTTTCTCAGGTCCTTTCTCTCTCTCTTCTCCTTCTGGGACCCCTATAATGCCAATGTTGTTGTGTTTAATGTTGTCCCAGAGGTCTCTTAGGCTGTCTTCATTTCTTTTCATTCTTTTTTCTTTAGTCTGTTCCACAGCAGTGAATTCCACCATTCTGTCTTCCAGGTCACTTATCCGTTCTTCTGCCTCAGTTATTCTGCTATTGATTCCTTGTAGTGTAGTTTTCATTTCAGTTATTGTATTGTTCATCTCTGTTTGTTTGTTCTTTAATTGTTCTAGGTCTTTGTTAAACATTTCTTGCATCTTCTCGATCTTTGCCTCCATTCTTTTTCCGAGGTCCTGGATCATCTTCACTATCATTATTCTGAATTCTTTTTCTGGAAGGTTGCCCATCTCCACTTCATTTAGGTTTTTTCCTGGGGTTTTATCTTGTTCCTTCATCTGGTATATAGCCCTCTGCCTTTTCATCTTGTCTATCTTTCTGTGAATGTGGTTTTTGTTCCACAGGCTGCAGGACTGTAGTTCTTCTTGCTTCTGCTGTCTGCCCTCTGGTGGATGAGGGTATCTAAGAGGCTTATGTAGGTTTCCTTATGGGAGGGATTGGTGGTGGGTAGAGCTGGGTGTTGCTCTGGTGGGCAGAGCTCAGTAAAACTTTAATCTGCTTGACTGCTGATGTGTGGGGCTGGGTTCCCTCCCTTTTGGTTGTTTGGCCTGAGGCCACCCAACACTGGAGCCTACCTGGGCTCTTTGTTGGGGCTAATGACAGACTCTGGGAGGGCTCACGCCAAGGAGTACTTCCCAGAACTTCTGCTGCCAGTGTTCTTGTCCCCACGGTGAAGCAGCGCCAGCCCCCGCCTCTGCAGGAGCCCCTCCAACACTAGCAGGTAGGTCTGGTTCAGTCTCCCCTGGGGTCACTGCTCCTTCCCCTGGGTCCCGATTCACACACTACTTTGTGTGTGCCCTCCAAGAGTGGAGTCTCTGTTTCCCCCAGTCCTGTCAAAGTCCTGCAGTCAATTCCCACTAGCCTTCAAAGTCTGATTCTCTAGGAATTCCTCCTCCTGTTGCCAGACCCCCAGTTTGGGAAGCCTGACGTGGGGCTCAGAACCTTCACTCCGGTGGGTGGACTTCTGGGGTATAAGTGTTCGCCAGTCTTTGGGTCACCCACCCACCAGTTATGGGATTTGATTTTACTGTGATTGCGCCCCTCCTACCATCTCATTGTGGCTTCTCCTTTGTCTGTGGATGTGGGGTATCTTTTTTGCTGAGTTCCAGTGTCTTCCTGTTGATGATTGTCCAGCAGCTAGCTGTGATTCTGGTGTTCTCACAAGAGGGAGTGAGATCACGTCCTTCTACTCTGCCATCTTGGTTCCTCCTGGAGAAGTATTTTAATTTATCCAAATTTTAGTTTCCTCTCCTATAAATTGGTGGCAATGATGCTCTCCCTGCCCACACTGGTGTGTTGTGGTGAGAAATCCATGGAGAAAATTACTAAAAATGAATACTGTTTAAAGTTCTGTACAGATATAAGGTATTATTATGAATTCAGACCAAAAGAGTCTACATGTTATAACTACTTAATACTGCTTCATTTACATTGCAGCTAATGGTTCCTCTGCGTTTGTTCTGCCTGATGAAACTCTAGATTGATACTGTAATGAATCAATCTCTCTTTCCACCTCTCTCCCTCTCTCTTATGCGTCCCTTAAGGATTACGTTATGCTTCATTCTAATCGGGATAAGAGCAGCAGCAAATGTTGTTTGAGACCCTACTGTGTATCAGACATTGCACTGGGTTGGTGAGGAAGAAAAAGATAAATTTGATACTTTAAGTAGCTTATCTCATCTCAAGGGTGAGGCTTGTGAGGGCCTGGCACATGTTTAACAACTTAAAGAACTCATTGCTGGTTATTTTGCTACTTAGGGTAAAGACGTAGCTTACCCAAACAAATATGAGACTCATTTAGACTGAATTACGTAGAGACCGCTGCTTACCTGGTTTTGCTCTTGCTTTACCGAAGAATCTTATCTCTAATATTCAGGTAGGAGCAATTCCGTTAAAAAACAAACAACAGATTGGATCCTTTAATTCAAGAAATTTTAAAGGTGCTAAAAATTTTGGTAGAATAGCAGTGTATTTGCTGTAATGAGAACTGTACAGTGTTCTCTAGCTGGTTATACCCAAATGAATATATGGATTTTATTCTGATGTCTGTTTTAGAATTGATGATTTTCCTTCATCAATAGCATGGTCTTTATTATGGTCTGATCTGGCTTTCCTCCCCTTGTCTTCTGCACTGGGCTACGCACCTCACAGCTCTCATTATTGCATTCTGTACTCTTTTCATTTACATTGTTTTAAGTGTATTAACGATGCATTTTACTAAAGGCTTTGCTTTTCAAATATCCTATAAAATGTTGGCTGCCTGATTTACAGGCATCATAGAATGATTATGTGCCTCTTCAGTTCTCTGTCTTTCACACCTTAACTTGAAGACTATTTCTTTTCTAAACTGTGTTCTCTTTGTTGGATCAGCATTTGTTTTATTTCTGTAGCAATGGGAGGGTCATTTTAAATCTTGTTTCGGATGCAAGTCTTTAATAGGTAAAAATGTATGTTGTATCAGATATTTATTGTTGTATAACAAGCTACCACCAAATGTATCAGTTATTTATTGTTGTATAACAGGCTACCCCCGCATGTAGTGGCTTAAAATAAGAATCATTTATCTAGCTCATGGTTTTGGGGGTGTGCTTTACTTTAGGCTGGGCATATCTAGATGGTTCTTTTGCTAGTCTCAGCTGGGCTCACTCATGTATTAATGGTCAGCTGGTAGTCAGTGGCCTCATTCATGTGACTGGCACTTGGTTATTGGATGAGACAGTGGGTGTGACAGGGCCACTTGTCTGTCATCATTCAGTAGGCTAGCATAGTTCACATAGTGGTGAAAGGTTTCGAAGCATAGCCCAATGGCCAAGGTTTTCTCAAACCTTTGCTTGTGTCATGTTTACTAATATCCCATTTGCCAGAACAAGTTACTTGGCCAATCCATATTCAGTGAATGGAGAAATATACTACAGCTCTCAATGGGAGCATCTGGAATATCTCATTATAAGGGTATAGATGCAGGAAGAAAAAGAATTTGTAGACGTTTACTCTCTACCAGAGATGCTTTCACTTTTATCATCATGGCATTTCCTGTGTAATATTATTTACTATTCCCTCATAGCTCTAGCTTCAAGTATTTACTATTTCTTCAGTGCATGCCCAATATCAGGAGGTTAAGAGAAGCACTTAATTTCACTTAATCTGTAATTTGAGGTGTAAGAGAGCACAAACTTGGATAGGCATAAAGGATGTCCACTACAAATGCTAAGCAAGTGTATAAACCATACACACACCCATGCACACACATACCCACCCACCCCCAAAACACGCACACAGGAAGAGGAGGGGAGGAGAGAGCCTGAGAAAGAGAGAAATTAAAAACCCTTTCAATTAGTGATTCTCAACCAGAGGCAATTTCCCGGCCTTCAGAGGACACTTGATAATGTCTGAAAATGTGTTTGGTTATCAAAAGTGGGATGGTGCTCTGACCAAGGATACTGATAAACATCCCACAATGCACAGGACAGCCACCCACAGCAAAGACTTATATGTGCCAAAATATCAACAGTGCTAAGGTTGAGAAACACTGCTTTTTACTGAGTGCATGTATGAAGAATTTATATAATGTGAGTTATGAATCCATATATGAGTAAGAATTCATATATGAAAATTAGAAGATGCAAACTAAAAAGGGGGAAGGCAAGGGTTATTTCTATCTTCAAATTAGTGAAGAAAGGATGCAAGTTTGCGTGAAGTCAGATTGGAGATATTTCTCAAGAATAATATCTGCCTTGTGGGAGGAAGCCAGATTCACTTGATTTTTATAACCTATATTTTTATGACTAGTTCAAGGTGATCTTCTCTCCCTAATTAGAATGGATATTAGATTATTTTGTGGATACTATATATTATAAGCTATAGCTCTTGGATTCAAAAGTATTTGAGTACTTAATAATTTTTATATATTGAGTGGGACATGTAGGAGAAGCATCTGATGATCATAGCAGTCTTAGAAATAGGTGTAATGGTTAAGCACACTGTCTTGGCATTGTCACTTGTTAATGTGAGATCCTGAGCAAAGTATTTTACCTTTTAGTGAAATGGGAATAATGGTAACCCTGAAAATCATTTGGTAAAAATTAAATAAAACAGGGATTATAAGTAAACTTGCCTGGCATACAGAAAACACTGAGTAAATGATTGTGGTGATAGTGTGGGTGGTAATCTCTCTTCCAAGTAGCAGTAAATATTTCTTATTTGGATTATATTCTTAGTAGCAGAAAAGAACCAATTAAAAAATTATAAAGTAGCCTCACTAAGCTTTCAAAGTCTATGGCTCTTACACCCAAAAAATCTGTTTCTAAAATCCAGTATAGTTGTTTATCATGAATCTTTGACTTCCAGTTCTCTAGGACTCGTCCATGTATAGCACAAGCCCTTATTGTGCTAAAATGTAAATAATTGATGATAGTTGAATCATCTATATTATTTCCTCTTTAGAATGATGAGAAAGAATATAGAGAAAAATAAATGTTTATGGGTTCACAACATTTGTTTCTAATTTTCCACATGTACCTACAGACTACAAATATTTAGAGAGAAGTGAGGTTCTTTTTGAGTCCATGCATGATTTCTAATTTTGGTAACATGTACTTTCTTGTGCATGTTTCATTAAGCTACATGCCATCCTTTTAAATATTCAAAAAGAAAAATATTTTCCCATGTTGCTTACATGGAGGTAGTTATTTTATCTATTGGTGATATGGATAAATAGCTAAAACAATCTTTCCTATAACTCTAGTATTAGATAGTAATTCAATTTAACCACATATACAAGATGGTACTTTTTAGATATCTGTGTTAGTGTGGGTCCAATAATTTATCATTTCATCAGTTGACTGATTTTTCAAATATCAAAGTAAAAAAGTTACCCACATTCATACAACAAAGCTAGAAATAAAATGTGTTCCTTGTTTTCTTATCAACCAAAGGAGACCTGTCAATTACAGAAAAACCACGTGTGAATACTTCAAAGGAAGTATTCCAAACACATTGTGTGTTTTTTAAAACATTTAGTAGTTCCTCTAAAGCTCTAAGTAAAGCTATTAGTCTGACTAATCATGTACCCTCGAAACCAATTAAAATTTTAGACGAGAGAAATATTCTTAAAACACTTTTGAAAAAATGAGAGTTCCCTCCTGAAGCCAACACCTTTTAATCAACAAAATACTCAGAGCAAAGCTGTGGTTTGCAATAGTACATTACACCTAGTGTTACTCATGCTACTATTCTGGTGTGCCAAACTTGATTCCTTTCAGAAATTTTGACTTTGACTTTTTGTATGCTTAACTGTGGAAGGAAAATACAATTTCTAGTAGAGTTATCTTAATTTTCTAATGAACACATGTGAAACACGTTATGCTACAATCATTAGTAGTCAGACTATACAGTCTCTGTGTGTGTGTGTGTGTGTGTGTGTGTGTGTGTGTCTGTGTGTGCGTGCACATATCTATTCACATACACACATATATATGATGTGTGTATCTATCTACCTGGCTTAGTGATACACATTGTAATACATGTGGTTCTGACATGAATTGATTAACCAAGGGCACTAGCCCCTGTTGCTGGAGGGACGGTTAATAGTGTGACACCTTAAGGACTGTTTTCCGCCTAACCCCATGCTGGAAGAGATGCTTCTTCCATCGGACTTGAGAAGAATGACCTTGGTCTCGGTGATGGTTAAAGAAGCAGAGATTTGAAGCAGCCATTCCTAGGGCCAGCTCCTTGTCCACTCCTGGACAGTGGCCTGAGGCAAGAGGCAGACATCCAGGCAAGCCGATCAAACTGTACGGGCGTTAAATGGGGGCACGGAGGAAAGGATCCCTACCAGCGAGAGGGGAAGCCATTTTCCATGCTCCTTAAGGAAGAGAACCTGGAAACCCATCCTGGAACTTCGTGCTTAAGATTCTGTGTAGTCGTTTATGTATCCTGACTCCTTCCCTGATGAGGGTTATGGGTTGAGAGAACTCTCAACAAATCCTCTTTCCATCTTTTAAATGATGGAGTTAACAGAAAACTCCCATGGGATGACGAAATATCCCTGCCTGACCCTTGGTGTCAAGATTCTGTGGCTCAGTCCGGACAAAACCACTTAAACTGCCCACAGTTTACCTAATGAGATGATTTGCTTATGTTTCTAGTAAAAGGACAGTGGAAAAGAAGCAACCTAATTTTTTTTTCTCTTTAGCTAAAAGTAGAGGCATCTGAATATGCAGTATGAGTCAATATATGATGTACATAATAAAATATGATAAATGTTCTCAGGGCCTCAGGCTTCCCTGGTGGTACAGTGGTTAAGAATCCGCCTGCCAGTGCAGGGGACACGGGTTCAAGCCCTGGTCTGGGAAGATCCCACATGCCTCAGGGCAACTAAGCCTGTGCACCACAACTACTGAGCCTGTGCTCTAGAGCCTGCAAGCCACAACTACTGAGCCCACGCACCTAGAGCCCGTGCTCCACAAGAGAAGCCACAGCAATGAGACGGCCGCGCACTGCAGTGAAGAGTAGCCTCCGCTTGCCGCAACTAGAGAAAGCCACACACAGCAACAAAGAACCAAAGTAGCCAAAAATAAACAAATAAATTTATTTAAAAAAATGTTCTCAGGACCTCAAAATTTTTCCATTGAAGCATCTTGCTTAATAAAAGAAATTAAAGTATGTGCACATACATGGATCTAGAGACAAGTCTTTTTAGGACGAATGAAATATTTGAAGTAGTGTTGTAGATAGAATCGACCCTAATAAAATGTGTGTAATAGATGGAGATTAGCCTCTTTCTACTTCATGATATAGCACTTTTTTTCTCTAGGAGACCCAAAGTTTCTGGAGTTTAGAACCCAGCTCTCAAGTACTATCAGCTACCCTCTAGCCATATTACAAATAAAATTAAAATTCCCCAACCCTAATAATGGTGCAAGATTTTGTTCTTCCTAGTGATGGTTAGATTTCAGTAATAAAATGTTAAGGATTCAAAGTGTTTAAGACCCAAAAGAATGGTGTAATTCTATGCCTCATAGAGATTTTTAGTTATAAACTTACCCTGGTCCTCCACAAAACATAGAAATCTAGAGTTGGTATTTGAAAAGGAATTGAGCCTTTTGTCTGGGGAAGGGAGAGGAGTTTTCAAGAAGAATATAGAGCATATGGAAGGGCACGAAAGGGTGAGATGGTCTGTGCTAATGGGAGAATGCCATATAGAGACTGAGGTGTGGGGAAGCATGGGAAGAATGGAGGGAGATGAAGCTGGAGTATGAAGTCTGGTTCTAAGAGCACAGGACCTGGAAAACCCATGCTAATTTAGAAAGTGAGCAGCCAATAAACATTGAGCAGCAAAAGGGAAGGGAGGAGGAAAAAACACACACATACACATGCTAGGAGGTGACTTAACATATCAATTCATAAATACTAATTAGAACAATTCCATGTGATTGGTACTGTTTTCTTCATTATGCGGGTAAATTATCTGAGGTTCAGAAAAGTTCAGTTTAGCAAGCATGGTAGAATCCCTTACCTCCAGATGCCTGTAATCTTGTCCAAGATTGTATATCTAGGAAATGGTAAGACCAGCTCTCTGTGAGGGAAGTACTATTATAATCTCCATTTTAAAGAGGAGTAAATGGAGATTCAGGGAGGTTAAGTAACCTGCCTAGGGTTACACAGCTAAAAAATGGCAGAGCAAGGGTTTAAATCCATCAGTCTAGCCTTAGATAGGCTGTTTTATACTCTGCTTCTTGATCCAGTGTTGTTTCCTGCTTTTCCCCCCTTGATAGAAAAGTAGGGAACATAAGAATTCATTGGTTCTATTTTCTCCCTTTAATATTTGACTTTCCATTGCCTTCCCCAAGCAGTGGCTCATTATTTTCTTGTTCTTAAAATAGCTAAAATCACCTAAACAGCAAGAGCCTTGGCATGTTCTGTGTTCTAGGCTTCGAGAAACTGTCTTCAGATGTTCTCTTTTAGCACTTGCCTTGGATAGAAGGCCTCTAAGTTTACTGAAAATCTTGCTGTGCATAGACGTTTTTTGTTTGTTTCATTCATTTATTCAGAGGTCATCAATTGAGCATCTTCTAGATTCTAGAACCTGTGGGAGGTGCAGAAGATAAAGCAGTGAGCAAAATGGAAAGTTTCTCCTCCCTTCCCCATTGGTAGAAAGATGTTTTCAGGTGTTGAGGACTGGAGGAGACAAGACCAGCCATGTCCTGACTGACCGGTCCACAAATCAGATCCTTTGCTCATGACCAGGGCACAGATGGCAGCATTGCTCTGCCTCTCAGCTCTCCTCTGAATCTGTTTCAGCTGTCTTTCTACTTGGTGATACTTTTTCCTCATTGGAGAATTTTGTGATTTATCTTCCCAATATTAACTGTACTTTTTAGTCATCTTAAAACGTTCTGTTTTTCGATCTCTGGTCCTAGCCTTTCTTTTCAATAGACTTTTCCCTCCGCCCCCCCCCCCAATGTGTTTTCCAGAAAACAGTTGAAGTCTGATGATTCTCTGCATTCTCGTCCTTCACTGTAGAGAAATTTAAGATGATGTGATCATTTCCACTTCATTAAACACTTCTTTGTTGGTCAGAAGCAAGTCTAGAGAAAAAAATCGCATTCCTTCTTTCTTTTGAGGGTGAATTTTTCAATGTCAAGTTAAAAAAAAAAAAAAAAACCTTGTCTGACACTTCCCAGAACCTTGAAATCCTCCTAAAATACTGTGTGTTGCCTGAGTATCTGTTGTTATCTATTTTCAGAACAATTTGTCCATATTTCCTAGTCAGCTAGACATTCCACAGTTAGCTCCTACAGTGATATTTTAATTTAGCTCTCTTTTCATCCACACCCATGCATTCTCTCCAGGGATTCAGCTCCTCTCTTGGAATCCCTTTTAAGATTGCTAGATCCTATTGGCTCCCATGCTTTCTCCTACTAGACTGTTGGATCACAAGATGCTATTTCTGCTTCAAATTATGTTTCATTCTTTCTAGAAAAAAGCCTCAGAGTAGTGAGATAGCTTTGGGAAACTATTTCTTCTCTGTCTCCTCAGTATCATTGTCCTTTAGTTGTTACTTCTTGGCATTAGTTTTTTATTCCATCTGACACCTCACTTTTTTTCTTTCTACCTTGTTCAAGATTATTTCTTCCATCTGTAGGAACCTCTTGTTCTCCCCAAGAAGCTTGAGAGACAAGAGACTTTCCTCCATTTCTTTCATCATCTTCTCTAACAAAAAGACAACCTTAAAAAGGCAGAAAGTAATATAACCATGAAAAGTAATTTATGGCCACCTCAGAATGGAATGCCCGTATGGCGCATTTTCTTCATGTTTCTAGAACAGTTCTCTTGTCATCCATGCCTCTCAGGCTTCCCGTTGACATGCTGTGTTTTGCAGCTTTCCCTCAAAGCTTCCCTTCTGAACTATATGGGCCACTCTTTCTCTACTACCAGTCTCCTGGATATATTAGGCTCCAGAGGCCATTGGCTATAAACTAGACCTGACATTTCTTGCCCTTCTTCACGCACCTTCGATAATCCAGCTGTTGGTATTTAGTATCAATTCAGACCAGCAAATTCAGCCCCCTTCAGCACATGTAGGGCCACACAAGACCTTTGACTGAGTTTTCCCCAAATATTTTACGTATTTCGACCCCTTATCTCTAACTTCTTACCATATTTGTTATCACTACGCTTCTTATTTATCAGTTATTTATAAAAATAGTAATACCTAACAGTATTACCTACTAGTGTCTGGAACTATGCTAATATTTTCCTGTTATTTTTCTGGTATTGTTCTGTGTACATTTCTTGTATTAGTCATTGAATCTGTACAACTGCCCCTTTGACATTTATCCTGTCATTATCCCTCCTTGCTGAAGAGAAAACTTGAAATTTAGAGAAGTTTAGTAACTTAACCAAGGTCACAGAGTTCCTAAGACAGAGAAGGATTCTCTCCCAGGTGTTTTCACTCCAGAACTTCAGCTCTTAACTGTTACCATGTGCTACCTTACACTACAGTGTTCATCACTATTCATATTAATTTAATATTTCTTAATAACCTTGAAACAGTGTTTCACTATCCAAGTGGAAAAACTTTCCTAGCTCTGATTTTCCAAAAATAATGTAGCTTGGGTTTTCTTCACTGCTAGCCACTTTATTACCAGTCTGAAAGAAAAGGGAAAAATATATAAGCTGCCCCCAGTATAAAATACAGAGCAAAGACAAGAACATTTCATTGGCTTTGATTTCCCCAGAGTCCACCTCCAAACTAATTTACTTCCTATTCAAGGAAATCATAAGTTCGAATTAAGATCTTATCCAATCTTTACTTTTTTCTTCCCCTTGAATGAAAAAAATAAGTAAAACTTATTCACCTGGCAAAGCCTGAATACTTTATATTTTTCTTTACCGATTCCACAACCTGTATAATTGTTATTGAGAAGGACTTTTTCAATTAAACCAGTTGCTCAGCCGTGATGATAATCAAAATCATTTTGAAAGATTGTTAAATATGTATTAATGAAAAGTTGGAAACTTTGAATTTTTCTATCGTGGTACTATATAAAGTATCCACATTAGGATACTTTATAAATTGTACTTATAATTTTTAAATTATATTTATAATGTCATAAATAATACTTTGGCTCAAATTGTTACACCTAAATTAGTTTTATTATTATTGAAATTGGCTTCTTGTGTTTCTAATTTTTCTTTTTTTCTTTTTTCCTTTTTGAAAAAAAAAATTTAGCTCCTAGTCAGACTGTCACTCTGGTGACACAACCTGTGGTTACCAAGGAAACTGCCGTCTCCAAACTAGAAATGCCATCTTCCTTGCTGTTGGAGGTACCTGCTCTGGCAGATTTCAACCGGGTTTGGACAGAACTTACCGACTGGCTGTCTCTGCTTGATCGTGTTATAAAATCACAGAGGGTGATGGTGGGTGATCTTGAAGACATCAACGAGATGATCATCAAGCAGAAGGTATGGGGGAAAAAAGAGAAGGGCTGGCAGAGGTTTATCTTTAAAGTGAAGATTTTCCACAAATCATTTCCCACCAGTTTTTAGGTAGCTTTTCTCTGTGAGCCAACACACTACTCTCTCTACTCTGTTCGGTCTAAGTATGATCAAGGAAACAAATGAATGCAGTTGTCTAAAACAACCATAAATTACAAAGGAATAATACAAGTAAAAAAGCTTAGCCCTTAAAGTATAGTTGGCTTAATTAAATTCACTAAACATCTGGTATTTTTAAAACCTATTTTATATCAAATAAGTAGCTCATTTGAGCTGTCTACATTTGAAGTGTTTGTTTTGGCACTCTGCAGCCATAATATATTACAGAATCAAATATAATAATCTGGGAATTGGTTGTTCACTCTTCTGAGACGTCCATGCCAATTCTCCTCCTCCAGTGATAAGGATAATTGAAAATAAGCTCCAAATAAAAAAAGAGAAAAGTAACAAAACATAACATATTTTTAAATACCTTAGATCTTAATATTCGTATTTATTTAATGCCATACTCAAGTAAGCATGTTTTTAATACAACGATTGCATTTCTCAGCCTCATTGGAATCCATTCTGCAAAATTATGACATCAATGAGAAACATCAGAATACATTGACATAAATACGGTTTACTTAGCTAAAACAAATATACTATATATCTTTTATATTTCTGAATGAATAAGAAAAGTAGATTTGAAAGGTTTATATGCTATTGTTTTTTCACTTGTAAATGATGTTCAAGTCTTTTCTAAAGAAGTAATCAATTGTACTGAAGTTGTTTAGAAATACTTTTTGAAAAAACAGGGACTAGGGCAGACAGATTTCTTTTTAAAATGAACTTCAGCAATTCAGTAGGAATGAAAATAATTTAATAGTAAACAACCTGCATTTAAAGTGTCTTGATCTTAGACTCAGAGGACCTGAATTCAGTGGTTTTTTTGTTTGTTTGTTTGTTTGTTTGTTTTTTGCGGTACACGGGCCTCTCACTGTTGGGGCCTCTCCCGTTGCGGAGCTCAGGCTCCGGACACGCAGGCTCAGCGGCCATGGCTCACGGGCCCAGCCGCTCTGCGACATGTGGGATCCTCCCGGACCGGGGCACCAACCCGTGTCCCCTGCATCGGCAGGCAGACTCTCAACCACTGCGCCACCAGGGAAGCCCCAGTGGTCTTTTTTTGTCATTTGCAAATGGCATGATTGTGGTCAAATCATGCTCTGGATCTTGGTTTCCTCTTCTAGGTACAAGGCACAAAGGATTCACATATACCATAGTGTTGGAGATGTGTGAATATAAAGATATGTAAATATTATATAAATATATATGTATAGTTTGTTTTACTACTGCTTTATAACAAGTATTAGTAGCCAAATTTTTCCAAAAAAGCAACCGAAGCTCATAGATGTCACACTCCTAATAAGTAGCAGAGCAAATATTCAAATCCAAGTCTGTTTGGTGCCTAAGCCTGTGTTCTTACTACGTATACTGCCTGCCAGTATTAACTGTAAATGTGGCTACCATTTGGTGATATATGTGTATTTGAATATATAGTGTATGTCAGACACAAAGCTAAGCATTTTACAATTGCAGTGTGCTGATACATAAAGAAACAAGAGGTACATTCTTTCACGATATCATATTGAGCTATTCCAGTACTTCCGGGACTATTCCTAACCAGAGGAGACAGTATGTTATGATGTTTAAAGCATGGGCTTTGAAATTAGATTGTATGGGGTTAAAGTTTGGCTCCTCTACTATAGCTGTGTGACCTTGGGTAAGTTATTCAGCCTCCCTGAACCTGAGGTCATCTATCTATACAATGTGGATAATGATACTATCTTCCTTATAGGTGGTCATGAGGATTAAATTAGGTAGTACATGAAAATGCTTCCCACCTTGCCTTGATTACTGCAAGTATTCAACTAATGTTAGTAATTAATATTAGGTGCTAAGCAAACTATGTAAGTCTGCCTATTCATGGTATTTGTGTTGTGCAAACTGTATGTCATATAATAATATTACACGAAAATAAGAGCTCATTTCCACACCTGGACCCCATTCTGCTAATGACATTATGGCCTCCTGTAAAAGACACTAGATACTAGAGTGGGAAAGATAATTCACACTCCTTTGTAAAACGTTTGATGCCTCTTCAAAGTGATAGTCTTTAACTACAGGTCCAAAAGTAATTCAGAGGAGAAGTTCAAGTGCCATGTCTAGGGTCACAGAAAGCCAGTACAGTTGTCAGTCACACAAGGGATTGGTTCTGGAATCCACCATGGATAACAAAATCTGCAGATACTCAAGTCCCATAGTTGGCCCTCCATATCCGTGGATTCTGCACTGTGGATTCTGCATCTGCAGATACGGGGGGCTGATTGTATTTTTATTGAAAAAAAATCCCCGTAGAATTGGACTTGCATAGTTCAAACCTGTGTTATTCAAGGGTCAACTGTATTATAAATGTTCACACACACACACACACACACACACATACACATACACACACACACACACATATACACCTGTAATCTCTCTTCTCTTGCTAAATAGTGGGGATGATTTTCCTGCTTCTTCCCCTTACATTAAAAAGAATTATAAAGATATTGTGAATTCCTGCCTTGTATAGCTACAGTCACTAAATGGTCAGTAAAATGACCCTAAATAAACATTAAACAAATGTGTGTGTGTGGAGGGTTATAAAAAAGAGAGGTGAGTTTGGGGAAGTATTAATTGTAATATCAGAGAAGAAATATTTCCTCTATGTAGAGTTTTAAATAAAGCAATTCTGATTTTACTGTTTGAGGTGTGAGAAACGATGCAGTGTTCCATCTGTGCTTTATAAACTGTAAAACGCTATCAATGTCTATTTACTCATATATTCTTTTAGTAAATTTTTATTGAGTGACTACTAAGTGCCTGGGAAATACAGAGTTAGACAAGATAGGAATGCACAGATTAAAGAAGATGATGGGAATAAAAAGCAATAATAGCACTGTGATAGAAATAAATTTCAGGATAATACCTAGCACGTATTTAGCGTTAATGATGCTAGTCACTGATCTAAATGATTTGTGTGTATCACTTAATGCTTACAACAACACTGTGAGATTTATACTAAAGCACAGTGAGTGCTTGTGTAAGTAATGTTGTAAGTAACTTGCTCAACGTCAAGTAGTAAAAAGCTAGCAATGAGATTTGAACCTAAGCAGTCTGGTTCTAGAATCCCCACCCTTAGATGCCGTAGTTTTCCACTTCCCTGGGAATCCTTGGGCGATGCTCTAGGGACTTACTTCATGGAGAGGGCATCTAACTAAGCCAAGGAGGAGAAGAGATGTCAGGAAAAGCTTCTTGAAGAAGATAAAAGCTAAGCCAAGCATTAAAGAACAACTTGGAATTAACCAGGTAGATAAAATGACAAAGGTGATCCTGGCAGAAGGAACTGTGCTTTTCACTGAAGTAAACAGTTCAGTATTTGATAGAAATTGTGATTCCATCTGGCTGAAACTAAGGGGATGAGGAAGAAATTTATGAGGTTGCATAGAGGAGGGTAGGACTAAAAAATGGGGACCCTTCCTTGCCAGACTAAGGAGGGTTTTTAAAATAAATTATAATTGACATACAATATTATAATAGTTTCAGGTGTATAACCTAGTGATTTGATATTTTTATCTGTTACAAATTTGTATGATTTAATGCGTTAATCCGTTATAAAGTAAGCCACCATACAGAACTATTACAATACAGACTAAGGAGTTTTGATTATGGCCTGCAGGTGGTAACAATCTTGAAAGGATTTTAAACAGAGAAGTAAAATCATCAAATGTAGTGTAGTTGCATATTAGGTAGGTTTCTCTCCATGCAAGCAAGGGAAAGTACCCTCTGATTAAACCAGGCAGAAAGTAAACACTGTAATTAGCTTGAAGGCAATGGAAAAAGACCTAGAAAAAGAAAACGGACCTGAGTATGCCTGGATTTAGCTAGCAGGTACTACTTGAGTCTCTTTGTGATCCTCTTTTGCTTTATACTGTGTAACTGTTCAAAATTTAAAGTCCTGGGAGGAGTCCAGTTGACCATGCTTGGGTCACACCCCCATCTCTTAGCTAGAGGAGAGCAGAGAACACTGATTTAAAACGCTTTCCTTCCAAAGCTCCTTACACTGGGGGAGAGATCATTTCCTCACCCCCTCCTCCCAATGTAAGCAATATGTTTATCTGTTTTAACTTTGCAATATGGAGACCTGAAATAAAACTATTTGTGTCCCAGTACTCTAAATATAAGTTTGTTTGACACCTGCACGTACAGTAGTTGGTTCTCAAAAAAATGTAGATTGTGAGGGAGCTTCAAGATTGCAGAAGAGTAAGACGGGGAGATCACCTTCCTCCCCACAGATACACCAGAAATACATCTACACGTGGAACAACTCCTACAGAACACCTACTGAACGCTGGCAGAACACCTCAGACCTCCCAAAAGGCAAGAAACTCCCCACGTACCCGGGTAGGGCAAAAGAAAAAAGAAAAAACACAGACAAAAGAATTGGGACGGGACCTGCACCAGTGGGAGAGAGCTGTGAAGGAGGAAAGGTGTCCACACACTAGGAAGCCCCTTCGCGCGCGGAGACTGCGGGTGGCGGAGGGGGAAGCTTCGGAGCCGCGGAGGAGAGCGCAGCAACAGGGGTGCGGAGGGAAAAGCTCAGAGATTGCCACACAGAGGATCGGTGCCGACCAGCACTCACCAGCCCGAGAGGCTTGTCTGCTCACCCGCCGGGGCGGGCGGGGCTGGGAGCTGAGGCTCGGGCTTCGGAGCTTAGATCCCAGGGAGAGGACTGGGGTTGGCTGCGTGAACACAGCCTGAAGGGGGCTTGTGCGCCACGGCTAGCCAGGAGGGAGTCCGGGAAAATGTCTGGAGCTGCCTAAGAGTCAAGAGACTTTTTCTTGCCTCTTTGTTTCCTGGTGCGAGGAGATGGGATTAAGAGCGCAGCTTAAAGGAGCTCCAGAGACTGGCTCGAGCCGCGGCTATCAGCGTGGACCACAGAGACGGGCATGGGATGCTAAGGCCGCTGCTGCCGCCACCAAGAAGCCTGTGTGCGAGCACAGGTCACTATCCACACCCCTCTTCCGGGGAGCCTGTGCAGCCCGCCACTGCCAGTGTCCCGGGATCCAGGGACAACTTCCCCGGGAGAACGCACGTCGCGCCTCAGGCTGGTGCAACGTCACGCCGGCCTCTGCCGCCGCAGGCTCGCCCCGCATCCCTACCCCACCCTCCCCCTGGCCTGAGTGAGCCAGAGCCCCCGAATCACAGGCTCCTTTAGCCCCGTCCTGTCTGAGTGAAGAAAAGCCGCCCTCAGGCGACCTACACGCACAGGCGGAGCCGAATCCAAAGCTGAACCCCGGGAGCTGTGCGAACAAAGAAGACAAAGGGAAATCTCTCCCAG
This sequence comes from Leucopleurus acutus, assembly GCF_964270905.1. NCBI lineage: Eukaryota > Metazoa > Chordata > Mammalia > Artiodactyla > Delphinidae > Leucopleurus > Leucopleurus acutus. The sequence continues at coordinate 27,464,365 of NC_139148.1, read as the reverse complement.
CAGCCTCAGGAGCAGCGGGATTAAAGCTCCACAATCAACTTGATGTAACCTGCATCTGAGGAATACCTGAATAGACAACGAATCAAACCAAATTCAGGAGGTGGACTTCGGGAGCAACGATGTATATGTTTTTTTTTTTCTCTTTTTCTTTTTTAATGAGGGTGTATGTGTATGCTTCTGTGTGAGATTTTGTCTGTATAGCTTTGCTTTTACCATTTGTGCTAGGGTTCTGTCTGTCTGGTTTTTTGTTGTTGTTGTTTGGGTTTTTTTTAAAGTATAGTTTGAGCATTTGTTATCATTAGTTGATTAGTTTTTTAGTTTGGTTGCTCTCTTCTTTCTTTTTAATTTTTTTTATTACTTAAATTTTTTTTAAAAATTATTTTTATTTTAATAACTTTATTTTATTTTACTTTATTTTATCTTCTTCTTTCTCTCTTTCTTTATTTTCTCCCTTTTATTCTGAGCTGTGTGGATGACAGGCTCTTGGTGCTCCAGCCAGGCATCAGGGCTGTGCCTCTGGAGTGGGAGAGCCAAGTTCAGGACACTGGTCCACAAGAGACCTCCCAGCTCCAAGTAATATCAGATGGCGAAAATCTCCCAGAGATCTCCATCTCAACACCTACACCCAGCTCCACTCAATGACCAACAAGCTACAGTGCTGGCCACCCCATGCCAAACAACTAGCAAGAGAGGAATGCAACCCCATCCATTAGCAGAGAGGCTGCCTAAAATCATAATAAGGCCACAGACACCCCCAAACACACCACCAGACATGGACCTGCCCACCAGAAAGACAAGATCCAGCCTCATCCACCAGAGCACAGGCACTAGTCCCCTCCACCAGGAAGCCTACACAACCCACTGAACCAACCTTAGCCACTGGGGACAGACACCAAAAACAACGGGAACTACGAACCTGCAGCCTGCAAAAAGGAAACCCCAAACACAGTAAGTTAAGCAAAATGAGAAGACAGAGAAACACACAGCAGATAAAGGAGCAAGGCAAAAACCCACCAGGCCTAACAAATGAAGAGGAAATAGGCAGTCAACCTGAAAAAGAATTCAGAATAATGATAGTAAAGACGATCCAAAATCTTGGAAATAGAATGGAGAAAATACAAGAAACATCTAACAAGAAACTAGAAGAACTAAAGGGCAAACAAACAGTGATGAACATCACAGTAAATGAAATTAAAAATTCTCTAGAAGGAATCAATAGCAGAATAACTGAGGCAGAAGAACGGATAAGTGACCTGGAAGATAAAATAGTGGAAATAACTACTGCAGAGCAGAATAAAGAAAAAGCAATGAAAAGAACTGAGGACAGTCTCAGAGACTTCCGGGACCTCATTAAATGCACCAACATTCGAATTATAGGGGTCCCAGAAGGAGAAGAGAAAAAGAAGGGGACTGAGAAAATATTTGAAGACATTTTAGTTGAAAACTTCCCTAATATGGGAAAGGAAATACTTAATCAAGTCCAGGAAGCGCAGAGAGTCCCATACAGGATAAATCCAAGGAGAAACACGCCAAGACACATGATAACCAAACTGTCAAAAATTAAATACAAAGAAAACATATTAAAAGCAGCAAGGGAAAAACAACAAATAACACACAAGGGAATCCCCATAAGGTTAACAGCTGATCTTTCAGCAGAAACTCTGCAAGCCAGAAGGGAGTGGCAGAACATATTTAAAGTGATGAAGGAGAAAAACCTACAACCAAGATTACTCTACCCAGCAAGGATCTCATTCAGATTTGATGGAGAAAGTAAAAGCTTTACAGACAAGCAAAAGCTGAGAGAGTTCAGCACCACCAAACCAGCTCTACAACAAATGCTAAAGGAACTTCTCTAGGGAGGAAGGGAGGGAGATGCAAGAGAGAAGAGATATGGGGACATAAGTATACGTATAAGTGATCCATTTTGTTATAAAGCAGAAACTAACACACCATTGTAAAGCAATTATACTCCAATAAAGATGTTTACAAATAAATAAGTAATAAATAAATGATATCATGGAGATAAGTAATAAAAAGAGGATGCATTTATAGTACAACAAAATGTTATTCTTCGTTAATAATTGATAATTATTTTTCTCATTTCATAATATTCTAATCAATTTTGCTCCAAATATTGCAATAATGTCTCAATCTTGAATATATTGTTAAATATATTAGAGCTTTATATTTACACAGATTTCACAATAAAAAATTACAATATAAAAAATGTAAATTGCTTTATGCATAATGTGAATGAAATGTGATAAAGAAGATTCATTTTTAACAGAGATTAGAGCTGGGGGATTGTAATTGTAGCTGCAGAGCATCAGAAATTAGAGATGATGTAATAAAATGTCTTATGACTCTGGGAAAACTTAGTTTCGCATTTATTAACTTCAGATCAAACTTTAGACATGCAGTGATTAAAATATAGTCCCCAGAAAGGGAATAAGGACACGGCCTGTGAATAAGTTAGCTTTTCATAGTTGTAGATCTTGAATTGAAAAATCACACATTTGATACTAAGTTTCTGTTCTCCTTTAGCATAAGTTGTTTAATTAAATTCTTATTTTAGAAAACGGGGCTGCTACCATTTAGAAATGAAAATAACTTTTACTAAGTGAATTACATTAAGCAAAAAATAGAAGTTAAAATTACAACTGTAATTTTTAAAAGATTGTTAAATTTAGCCATTTAAAAAATTAAGCAACTCGACTACTTAATTTTAGAGTAAAAATTATACCACTATATTGTAGAGGAATAGAGATGTGTGTGAAATATGCAAATTAAGCCTTTAAAAGTAAAACATACATGAAGCTCTAAGTTTATTTTCTAAAATTGTGAATTTATAGCAGAGGATGACTTGTAATTTATAGTTTAGTGTCAGAGAAATCTGATAAAAAATGCTTTTCCTATTTCATCACATGTTTAAGTAAAATAGCTCTGAAATAAAATTGTTGTGACAGTTATTCACAGTTTTCTTTTACTGACACAATCTATCCAATGAAGGAGGAAATATGTCTAGAGTTTTTCTCTGAAAATTATGATTAAATATGACCCTTAGAGAAAGGAAAGAAGAAGAGACAGAGGAAGGAGAAGAGGGAAGGAAAGGAAGAAGAGGAGGGAAGGAAGGAGGGAAGAATAGGAAAAATGGAAGGAGGGATGGAAGGTGAGAAGGAGAGAGAGAGGTTGGGGGTAGAGGGTTGTGGCTGGCAGATCTGGGGACAGGTTGTGGCAATGGATAACTGTAATGTTATCAATAGGTAGGATTTAGGTGGCCATTTGATATTGTTGTTTTTTCTACTACTGGTCTCTGATTGCCTGTGCTAAATGAATTATAGTCTTTTTACAAGTCATCTTGGCCAGGTGTTCAGGGTAATTCACCACTAAATCTGAGCCACAGGCACCTGTATTGAATAAAGAATCGGCAAAGAGTTTTAGCCTCTGATAAGACCTCTCCAGATTGGCGTGGAGACAAATTGGCCAATCTGGACAAGATGATAATAGCATTGTTCAAGATTCATTTTTAGCTGCACATTATACTGCTACCTGGGAGATTTCATTATCCAAAGATTGAACAAGCAGCCTTAGTGAGTACAGTGTATATTTAAATGGGAGATAATTACTTGGATGTGCTTAATTTTTTTATTGTTAGGGTCAAAGTCTTTAATAAAAATTCTATGATTATTTTTTAAACTCTGGCTATATCTACACAAAGAGCAATTGAATGGCTCCAGAATCATTCTGATTATAACTTTCGTTGAATAAATTCAGCCACAATCTGATGACAAAAGAACTTGTCTAGCATGGACTTAGAAGGATTAGTGGAACAATGTGGGGGGGAAATGGCACTGATTGTTTAAACTAAAAACAAAACACAATGTTTCTTGGTATTATTCTATTGCCATGAGCATAGCAGAAAAGTGGGTATTACAAATAGTTTTTCCCTCATTCAATCAATGAGAAAGGTTACAGACAATGTAGTAACATGGTCTACGGTCACTTAGTGAATGTAGATGCCCTAATGTAAATACAGACCTCGTGGGAAATAGATGTTTCTTCTTTTTGTTTTTCTGTGAGCCCCACCACGCCCCTTCTTAAACATCTCATTTCTCCACCAAAGTTGTAACAGAACAAACTAAAACTAAACAGTTTATTTCCATTGGTATCCAACGGATTTCACAAGTTAGATGACAGTCATCTTAGTGTGAGGAGATTGATGATTCTGTTTTTCTCTTTTCTCAAACAACCATTCAGCCCTGATCATCTCATCTGTTCATTTCTGCACAACCTTGTTTAAGAAGCACCTTACCAGAGTTTGTTGTCTTTCCATATATGGAAGGTGTATGTTGCATTCTACAAAGAATAATGTTGTACTATGTTTGCCTGAAGAGATTTGCAAATTTGTACTGCAGTTATCTTCTGACAAATGTACATGTCCCCTGTAGAAAGCTCATAACTCTGGATCACTGCTCTACATGCGTGCAATTTTCTTTCCTTACCTAATGAGAGCCACATTCGCTGTTATCTTCACTGAAGATTGTTAAAATATGTCAGTGTCAGTAATATGATTTATACTGTCACAGATCATGACAAAATTAACTCCCATAAATACAAAGCTCATAGTGTTACAAACACAAACAATTCCCATTTTCAAAATATTATAATAACCTTTTTATGGAAAATGGTATCATACACATTTTTTGCTTAAAGATAAACATAAGGTTTACCAAACCACATATCCCAATGTCTGTGAATGGAAATGCATATCTTACTACATTTCAGTTCAGTTCACTGTAAAATTTTGTCAAAACCTTATCAGGTAAAACTGAACCATAATATTTACATGAATTCTGATAAAAGCCAGTATTTTGTGTTTTCAGTGAAATACCAGTGGGATTCTGATAAGGAAGTTTATGTCTGTTATTTTTTTTATTTTTTTTTAGTTATTGTTTTTAAATAGTGAATTATATTTATAAATGTCCTTGCTTGGGTTTAGATAGAGATTCCTTTACATGAAATGGCTTTTTTTTTTCATAAAAATACCTAAAATCTGGGATCTTCTTTCTTTTATAAGAAAGCAGTATAATTCAGTGTCTTTTAATCTTTTTTGAAAGCTGCATAATGTTATTATACCCTAAATATTATTACCTGCTTTGGGAGCTTTTATCATTTGGGGTCCTTGATGTCTATAATTGAAGTTACAGTGTGTTATAAAGTAGGTTCTTATTACTCTGAATGTTAGGGTAATGTTAGATAATGTTAATGTCAGGTACATGGTTCTTTGTTCATTTATTCCTTAATTCAACCAATAGTCTTTGAAAACCCATGTTACAAAGAACATTAGGAAATGACATTGGAAAGAGACAGTGGAATAAGAGTTTGGATTTAAATTTGATTTCCTGTGTATGTCAGCGAATAATTGAGAAAGAGATAAACCATTGATCACACATCACTATTAGTAAGTGTTTTTGTTCATTTATCCACAGTTTTCTGTATATGATTACTTGGGTTACAGTGATATATATATGTATACATGGTACTAAAATACCTATAATGTGGTAGATATTTTTAATAGTCTACTAATATTTTCTTTCCTCCATCAAATGCCTACTTTGGAGACCCCTGAATTACAGTGTCATGTAGATTCATTAGAAATATAATGACTACCTTTTAATGGCTTTTGATATAAGACTATTTTCATTCATCTGTTATTGAACACATGCTGGTGAAAGACATCAATGTCTTTCACCGGGGATTAAAAATAAGAATAGTTTAGGCTCCAGTTTTAGAGTGTATCTTCTGTGAAGGAAGCATAAAAAGCAGAGTGATAATTGCCACAAGAGAAAAAAAAATGCTATGGTGTTTTCAATCATATACATATTAGAATGAATGAATCATTTATCTTCTTCCTCTTAATATGTGCCTCCCTCCCTGATATAGAAGACAGTTAAACTAGACTTCTCTTTCCATATGTCTTGTTAATTTTTATTTAATAACCTAGGGGTGAAAATTTATTTTTGCATATGTTCTAATGTTTTAAAATTTTATGAACTAAGCTAGTTGGTAAATTTCCAAGGTTATCATAGCTTCACTGTTTTTGAGAGAGAGGCAGTAGCATGTTGGCTGTGTTTTGTGAACTTTTGTCAATTTACTAAAAATAATACCAGAGTTCCTAGAGTGAATTAATCACTAGAGTGATTAATTCTTTACTAGATGTATAAAAATGACTTTAAATATAGTTTTAGTAATTCATAAAACCTTCCAGATTTCCTTATCTTTATATTTTACATTCTGTGTAAACAAGTAGCATCATATTCAAGAATTACATTTTTCCTATGATTTATTCAAGGAAAAAATATCTTCTGTATTATTTATCTCAAGATAATGCTTTGAATTACCTGACATATTCTCCCTTCAGTTATGGAACCAGGATAAACTTTGTAGTGATAGACTTTACCCTTCCTCCACAAACTGATTTCATCTCTGTTAAGCTCTAGGATTATTTGGAAACCTTCTAACTAGAAGTAAGAAAAAATAAAACCATGGAGAAGGGTTGGAGCAAAAGAACATAGATCAATCTCTACTTAAGGAAGTGGAGAGAAGAGAATAATTTACAATTAACTCCTTCATGCTTTTTCCCCATAAAACTGAAAGGACTCGAGTATGGTGAGAGGGAAAATAATCTGTAGTAACTCTGCTGAGGCTAAGCTTTTCTGTCATGTCATATTATATGAAAATTATAAAAAGCTGCCACTTTTAGAACCATGAATGCCCTTTGAGAAATTTGACATAAAAATCAAACTGCCACTTTACCACACTACCTATGTTCGATTTTATTTTTCTTAGTTATATGATAAGTGTTAGGTACTAAAAGGAGACAGTTATTGGGGGCAGATAATAACAGTTGGAAAGAATGCGAGTGGGCAAGAAGCTATATATAATGAGATTTTACAATAAAATGGTACTCTAAATCAAAATGAGGATGTATTTTATTTTTAGCATTAGGAAACTTTTTAGATGAGAACTGTGCAACCATTTCAAGGTTCTAATCAAATCCAATTATGAAGTAACCACATCAATGACTTAGGGTTCCTTCAACACTCCTTAAACTTGATTACAATGATTAGAAATGTAGAGTTGACTGGTTTGTCAGAACATTGAAGCCTTTGAGGTCTTGCCCTGCCTTCTCAGTGAAATTTGTTTTGAAAGCTCCAATCTGTATTGGTCTTTTTAATCAGTGATTGACTACAAAATTATTTTGTCCTTTAACTGTATGTTTTCTTGTAAAGCTGCTTCTATTGTCTTGAACCTCTCTCTCTTTTTTTTTTTTTTTTTTTTTAAATCTTACCAACCCTTTTTTCACTTTATTTTTTACTTTTTTTTTTTTCGCTGCATTGAGTCTTTGTTGCTGTGCCCGGGCTTTCTCTAGTTGCAGCGAGCGGGGGCTACTCTTTGTTGCGGTGCGCGGGCTTCTCACTGCCGTGGCTTCTCTTGTTGCAGAGCATGGGCTCTAGGCACATGGGCTTCAGCAGTTGTGGCACGCGGGCTCTAGAGCGCAGGCTCGGTAGTTGTGGCACACGGGCTTAGTTGCTCCGCAGCGTATGGGATCTTCCCAGACCAGGGCTCGAACCCTTGTCCCCTGCGTTGGCAGGCAGATTCTTAACCACTGCGCCACCAGGGAAGTCCCATGTCTTGAACCTCTCTTATAAACATTTATTGTCATTTGACTTTTTATATTTTTGTATTTTAGCCCTTGAAATGAATTTAAATTCCCTTAAAGACAGGCATACTATTCTATTTGCTGTAGCAGCTAAGGACATGCTAGGTGTTTTACAAATATTGTTGACTTACTTCATCTTCATGAATGACTAGTTTTACTTAGCATTTGAAATTTAACAATCTGTTATAGAGCTGTTTGCATATTCATGTTTATTTTTTAAATGCAGCATGATTTATGTCTGTTTTTGGTCAGTGATGAATGAAAGACTCCTGGGAATTAAATTTGCCACATCAAGCAAAAACAATTATAATTTTAGACTCTAAGAATTTTAGGAATTAAAGGACCTTTTTTCCCCAGTTAATACAGTTAGGATTGTGTTTGGCTGCATATAGCAAAATCTTCTTAACAGTAGCTTATCCAGACAGGAGTTTATTTTTCTCACAAAGCAAGACCTTCAGAATTATGTATTCCAGGGTAGGTCCAATAGCCACAAAAGCATGTATCCCAACTCTTCCTTTAGCCTTCCCCAGCCATCCTCGACATTTGGCTTTCATTCCTTCCTGTGGTCTCAAGATGGCTTCACTGCCACAAAGCACTACGTCTTTGTCTTAAAATGGAAAAGAGGGGGAAATGGGGAGAGTAAATGCATGTGCCCAGGTGTGTCAGCTCCTACTTAAAAAGAAAGCATAAGCTTTTCTGGCAGCCCCACATAGAAGAGGTCTACTTACACCACAGAAATGTGTCACATGACCTCTCCTAGCTTTAAGAGATCCTGGGAGGGTAGAGTATTTTAAATAAGTAGTTGTGTTTCTTTATTTATAATTCAGAATAAAACTGGTGACCTAATCCTAAACCCCTGCTGTTCTGAACAAAATTTGGATTTTTTTAGTGAAGAAGGAAAGAACAGATATTGGGTAGGCAACTAGTTATGTCTGACAGTATACTCTTAACTAGAGCATATTTCTCTACTTTAGGCTTAAGTAGCTTTAAATTACCTAAAAATGATGTGATTGTTTTCCTGTCTTCTCAGTTCTCTCATTGCAGATGGCATGGAGGTGTGAATGTGAAAGAATAACCCTTGGATGAATGTTTATTAGTAGACATCATTTATTTTACTTGACAATCACGCTGTACAAAGGTCACTGAAAACAATGTAAATTAAGTGGAAAATTAAAATGCATTGTGTTTATATTTCCTCTTCTGTTCTCAAGGAATCACTTCCTAATTAGCCACAGGTGTTGTCTGTAATTCTCTAAATCTGCAATGTCCAATACAGTAGCCACTAGTCATATGTAGCTATTTAAATTTCAGTTAATTAAAATTTTTAAATCAGTTCTTTAGTTGCACTGGCCACATTTCAAATGCTCAATAGCTACATGTGACTAGTGACTACCATATTGGACAGCACAGATACAGAACGTTTCCATCTCTGCAGAAAGTACTATTGGACAGCGCTGTTCTAAATAGCTCTAACACATTAAATTAAATTAAAGAAAAGTTATATTATTCATTTCTATCCTCCTACCTCTGAATACTTTTTAAATTGGAGAAAGAGAAAGCAATCACTTTCATCATAGCTTCAGTAGCCTGTCAAATTCTGAAGCTGTCCATTGGCATCAATATACATAGCATTAGGTCATCAGTTTTCATATTCTGAATAATTAAGACCCAAACACACTCGTGGAGTTCAAGGAAAAATGTAAGCAGTTAAAAGATTAACTGTTCTAGCATGGTGATCAAACAGGAGAACAAGTAATAGGGCCCATTTAATATAAATTTTTTTTTAAATCAAGTTTTTCCTCCTTGTCTGTGTTGCCCTTTTCATAACATCTTATAACTCCTTTACACGGTCTTCTTGAGCTTTCACTGCAAGCCCCAGTGTTTACTTGGCTACCCATATTCGCTTCATTGCAGCGCTATCCCAAGGCCCAAGTACATAGATTTTTTCCTTCTTCTTTCTCATCACATTCTCCAGCAAGAACAACCACTCTTGCCTTTCACAGTGAATTGAGTTGCTGTAAAAAAAGAAAAAAAAGGAAGATGATGAGTGTTAAGATTTTGACTAGGAAATACACTATTTTTCCTAAGTGAGAGACTATCTTAACATTTCCCCGGATGTTTTCTGAAACACTAGATCCATCAGATGTCAGTAGATATTTGTCATGAAAAAGTCAAATAAGCTGAGAAATATACGTGGACTTTGCCTATCATGAAGATCCACAATGTACATCCCCATAAGCAAAGTCACTGAAGAGTCCTGCAGGAGTGTTAGCGTCATTTAGGTCAGCATTTCTCAGTCATTTCTCCATGGAAATCACTTGTGTGGAATATCTGGAGGACCACAGTTTAGAGAATATTAATATATCTTAGTCACATGTGCATGTCTCTGTAAGTCACTTGATTTCTCTACATGCAATTGTTTTTACCAAATTAACCTTTCAGAAATCTTTCTTCTTGGCACCAAGTCTAAAATGTGGAAAGTTGTTGCTAGGATAGCAGTTTTGCCTCTCATTATTATATACCTACCAGGGACCAAGTAGCTAGGCCTTCTCCAGAATGAATATCTGAGGGAAAGAATTTAGCACAGCATTCTATAAAATTAGTGTTGTCTATAAAAATATATTTATACATTATAATAATTTATCTTTAAAATATTAATTAGTGGGCTTCCCTGGTGGCGCAGTGGTTGAGCGTCCACCTGCAGATGCAGGGGACGCGGGTTCGTGCCCCGGTCCGGGAGGATCCCACATGCCGCGGAGCGGCTGGGCCCGTGAGCCATGGCCGCTGAGCCTGCGCGTCCGGAGCCTGTGCTCCGCAACGGGATAGGCCGCAACAGTGAGAGGCCCGCGTACCGCAAAAAAAAAAAAAAAAAAAACCCGAAAAAAAAAAATATTAATTAGTTATTAAAATCTGCATGAAATTTTACAGAGAAGCACACAATATAGAGCAGCATTTAAAGGCATTAAAATGCCTATATATGTTTTAGCATTTTTCTGTATAAAACCTAAAAGACAAAAAAATCACACACTTTCCACATTTTGTTTGAAATGGAATGCTTTGTCTCTTCCTTTGCGTGTTCAGTTACAGAGATCTGCAATGGGAATATAAGAAGAACCAATTTCTATTTATATTTATTCTCATTCATATTTAATACTTCATGTTTTCTAAAATACATAATATATTAGTAAAGTAGTACATGTATAAAATTTTGAATAAATATGGATTGGTATGTGTGGGCCAAAATTTTTTAAATGGTAGGTGTACGCAGTCAAAGTTTGGTGACTACTATTCATCAATGTGTCAGATGTCACCTGTCACTGGGCCTATTATTAGGTACCCTTGGTACTTCTGATTGTATTACTAATTGTTCCTTCAAGAGAACCTATCATATGATATGAAAGATCTTACGTAGACTTAGCTAATATAAAGGTCTCTCTCATTTATTTTCTTTAAATCTTCTTTACTAAATAGAAAACTACTTTTTCGATGTAAAGCAGAGAGATGGGAATCACAGATGTTCCCCAAGCCTTTGTCTCTTTAAATATGTTTTTTACAACCAGAAGGCATCTACCTTAGTTCTCTTTTTTCTCTGACCCTTAAAGCTTAGGTTTCAAAGTAAAAGTTAATTTGTTTTAAATTGCTTAGGAATATCCTTTATTTGACCAACTTCCAAATTGCATCATATCTGCTTTTAACCTTTTGTGTTAAACTTCTTATCCAATTTTTAAAGACAAAAAATGTCATATCTGTTTCTTTAAAAAGGAATATATATTAATTTCCTTACATTGGAAGATTCTTCAGATAATTTAGTGGTTGTAATTTTAAGCATTTTGAAAGGTGGGAGAGGGATTTTTTTTATCATGGTGGTTTTTTTTGATCTCCCAGTACATACCTGCTTACTTCAAATACCTATAATTATGTGGCAGTTCATTGTATGCGATCATGATACTCACTGGTATTTTTCAACCTCCTGTTGTTTTTTGTTTTTGTTTTTCTAAGGTGTAATCCCAGTGTTACAGCCCTATTTTAGTTCCCTTTTTTTCTCAGTTTTATTTATATTTTGAAATCAGGATCAGGTGGCCTACAATTCTCTCAAGGAATAGAATATATAACTGATCTGCAAATTCTCTAAAGCTGAGATGCAGTTTTTCTTTCTCATATTCAGAAAGTATGTAGTCAATTATAGCTTTCCTATTAGAAGAGCAATTACTTGCCCCCAAATATTATGACCATCTAGTCATGCTATCACATTCTTAAATTCTACCTTTAAGGATGAATTTATTTGGTTTTGAGCATTGAATCTAATTATTCTCTGTTGACATGGAAATTTCCTAGAATAATCATTTATAACCTTACAGATAAAGCTCAACTGAATTATTTCTCAACTCCAAACATGTAAGAAATGTTATGTACCTTTGGTTTTTTTTTCCTGAATCAAATAAAATTTGGCTCAGAGCCTTTCTCCTAGGGTAGTTGGGGAATTCAGCATCTTTGGTCATTTTTCAGAGTTCCCCCTTCCCTTCAGGAACCTTCTAGAGCCTTAGAGAGGCTTATGGGTATGCAGAAAAGAAATCTCCTAGTTGATATTACAGTTTTACCTTTTTTTCTTGATAGGAGTCTCAAATATTCTAGGTCATTTTCTAAAATCCAAAGTTGTCCAAAACAAAGAGCTCTTAACACTTTTTAGAGGGAAGAAAATCCAGACTTCAGGGGCACAGCCATGCCTGCTATCTAAAAGTGCAAAAGGAAATATACCTGTTTTTTACTTTTAAAGACAAAATACAGCTACTTTCTCAATCAAGTTATCTTACAACCCCATTCATCAATTTTTAGCAGGCTGCTTGCTAAGAGATTCTGAAAGAAAGCAACAAAGGGAAGCTAAGGAATCCTATGAGGGGTGAGATCTATATGTTAGTTCCTACTGTCTATGAGGTTGTCACAGCTAGGGGGCGGCTTAAGGGCATTTGCCTGTCACTGAGCTTACAAAGGGGAAAAATGGGGCTGATTTTAAAAATCACCTTATAGTCCATTCTATGATTTATTGACTAAATCATAATAAATTTAAGAAGGAAAATGAGTGTCATTGTTAATAATGCCAGACAGTAAGTGCTGTCCAGGGTAAACTTGATATATAATCACCTCATATATAGATGAGAGAAAATTAAACAAGTATCAACACTTTGCAGACTGAATTATTTGATGTATAGATTCTCTCTTGGAAAACCTTAAGTTAATGTTTTTTATAATCTATTTGAGAAAACCAAAAAAAATGGGCAATTGAGGCATGATGAAATAGATTCTATGATTGGGTAAAAAGAAGGTATTCCTTTAGATTAAATATGGCCATAAATGAGAATATCTTCAATTGCAACTAATAGAAAATCCAATTCAAACTGGCTTTAATAAGAAAGGGGCTTTATTGACTTATGTAACAAAAAATTGAGTGGGCTTCAGGCATGGCATGCTCAAGGCTCCAACTTCATTGCTCAGTTTTGCCCTTCAACATTTTCATAGCAGTTACAGTATACATTTCACATGTCATACTGTATTAAAAAGGAGAGAAAACTTTCTTGACCCTCAAATGAAAGTACTGAGCTTCTCCCTGATTGGCCTAGCATATGGACTAACATAAATCCATCCTGAACAAATCATTGTGGCAAGGAGGATGGGAGTTCCTACCCTTATTCCTTGGTTTTACAGAATGAGATGATGTGAAGGTTACCAACACACCTACCCTAATCACTACTTCATGTTAAAGGGAGCTGACAGTGGGTCAAGAAAGGTTTCCTAGAGGAGCCAATATTTAAACCAAATGTAACTGCTTTATAACCAGACTAACAGTCTTATAGACATGGTTCATTTTTTGTTTCATTCTATTTTCCTGTTTCTTGGTAGTGTTTCATAAGTAATTCTGAAATGAAAAAGCTAAAAAGGGAAAGTAGACACAGGATACTATCTCTTTTGTCATTTCAAAAAGAATACATATTCATTGTCTTTCATTACACATCAAGAGAAATGGAATGTATTACATGAATGTATAAACAAGGATTTCCAACTAATAAACAGGAAATATTTTGTCATTAACTTATTTCATTCCTTTTTTCTTTTCCTGTTTTTCTTTGTCAACTCTTTGATGACATCTCCAAATATCGGCTTTTATTCATAACAAAAATTGAGTATCATAGTAAAGTACACTGTTGTTGTAATTTGGATACTCGACCCTCTCCTCAATAAGAGGAACATTAATATTAAGTGGGCATTTTTCTTTTTCTCATATTTGTAGAAATAGCACGAGCTTTTCTGGAGTCAGGCATCTAAAGCCTTGCCTTGTGTGTTATTGACAAGCGATACAACCTCTCTGATCCTCGGTCTGAGCATCTGTAAAACTGGAATATAAAACTCTATGTCGGGCTTCCCTGGTGGCGCAGTGGTTGAGAGTCCGCCTGCCGATGCAGGGGACACGGGTTCGTGCCCCGGTCCGGGAAGATCCCACATGCCGCGGAGCGGATAGGCCCGTGAGCCATGGCTGCTGAGCCTGCGCGTCCGCAGCCTGTTGCTCCACAGCGGGAGAGACCACAAAAAAATAAAACAACTCTATGTCACATTGTAGTTATCAAGCACACTTGAAGATCTCTGTAAACAGATTTCAACTCTGCAGTTCATTTGTTCTACCTGTGTGTTACTTCTCCTCACATTTTCATTTTGTTTTAACATAACAGTGGTATTTTACATTATCCATCAAAGTAAACAATTAAAGTCACTCTTTAAAACATATTAATTTTAGATGACTAAACAGGTTTGTATGGAGGCTTCTTCGTGCTAATCGTGGCAATTACCCTAGCTGAAAAATTATAGACACTTGAAAACCCAGTTAATCATGAGTGATTTTTGCAGCACAAATAAATCAAACTTTAAAATCTGAGATGGAATCAAAAGGGCAATGGTAGTGTTTCAAAGCCCCTTGTCATTTGGTGCTAGAAATTTTTACAAAGAGGGAGATAGAGAAACTTGTTTCACACTAATTGTTTTCCAAGCGCTTCAGAAAATGTGTACTTTACTAATAGATGAGAATTTATTTTATTTTATTTTTTTCATGATGATAATACTTCTCTGGGTGGGAGGGGGCGCACCAAGCCACGCCCCATGCGGGATCCCCGACCAGGGATGGAACCTGTGCCCCCTGCGGTGGAAGCGTGGAGTCTTAACCACTGGACCTCCAGGGAGATCCTCTAATAGATGAGAATTTTTAACTTGGATTAGACAGAAACTCTTGGAGTGTAGTAAGAAGGGCACCTTCTGTTGGAAGAGGTTTTCAGACAGCAGTCTAATGAGTGTACCTCAAGTCAAAAATGGGGTGGTTTTGAGAAACTCAGAGGCTAGAGACAGGTGTGTTCGAGCCCAGGGAGACATGCAGGGCGTCCAGCACACTTACTTTCTTCCAAATCAGTCTTACCTTAAGGCCCCAAGTACTTGATGAAAGAGGAGTGGGAAGAAAACGTAAATGCCGTATAGGAAAGTTTTGCCCCTATACTATGGAGATTTTGGAGCAGAAGTGTTACAGAAATTAGCGCCAAATGCCTAGCATTTATGTGCTTAATGTCACTGCCCGGGTTCCTGGGACGCAGGCCCTAAGACGGCAGGTGAGCGTACAAAATGTTTATTTGGGAGTGTTCTTGGAGTCAACATTAGGGCAGAAAGAGACGTTGGGCTGTGATGCAGTTGCAGTGGAGGCCTCATCTGGCCCTTCAGGGAGTTCTCAAGCTGTGAAGTGATGCTTCAGAATCGTTGTGATTTGCGGGGAAAGGACTGGACTTGTATTACTCCATGTAGTATGGAAAAATATACCCAGGGGAGCAATAATAGGAAATCTGAATCTTGAGCAGAAAGGCAATGGAAAGCTTGTCATAGAGCCAAGATAAAAACGTCAGAGAGGAGAATATTTTTGCAGCCCAGTTAGGCCCCCATACGGTGAGAGGAAGCGGTCTCGTCACAGTCCTATATCTGAACGCCAGGTTTGCCTCTCCATAACTAATTTCTTGTATTCAGTGATGATCAAGCTCATTCTTTCTCCATCCCCCCCATCACACACACACACACACACACACACACACACACACACACACACACACACACACACACACACACACACACACACACACACACACACACACACACACACACACACACACACACACCCTCAGAGGGCAATTATATAAATACCAGTCTGTTTTCTTAACTAAATTGCTAGACCTGGTAATTGTTTGGGCTGTGGGGAAAAAGGTAATGCGTTGATACTTCAAGGTGAAAGGCAAGGCAAGCTTTTGTGAAATTATTCAGATGATCAAAATAGTACACAGAAACGGAATGAAAACGTTAAAGATCTGGTTATTAAGCCACATTGGACAAATATCACCATGAGGAAGCAAAAGAGAAATTTAGTGTTATACTCTCAGAACAAAAGCAAATGTATTGTCGAACAGAATGAGGTAAGGGTTACAGGGAACAATTGTTTTTATATACTGGTTACACTTCCTGAAAGAATAGTGAGTTTTAAAGAGTGTGGGTTGCACAGTGTTGTGAATTATTCTACATCAATATTGTTACGCACAGCTAACTTTTAGGTTATTTTGGGTATATAACAGTAGCAGAAGCCTAGTAAGTAGGGGTTAGTTACTCTCCCATACCCTCACTATCCTGCATTACCATCACAATCTATATAAAAGGTTCACTCAAGGCAGATGTGAGAATATTCTAGAGTCTAGGGGCAGGATTCAGTTAACCTTAGAGAGAATGTCAGACAATCAGTATCTTTGGATTCAATGTGGAGACACAGAATAGTCTGGGCATCAAATCTTGGGTAATATTCCAAAAAGTACTGGCTCCATAGCTCACTAGATTTTTATACCTGGTCCTTAATAAAGATGAAGAATGTCTCTAATATATTTCAACCAAAACATATATCTTGAATAACACTAATATTGTAAATGAAAGTCCACTTCTAATATTCATTTTGCTCATTTGCAAGACTTCTGATGTTGACTGTGGTTAAAAATAAGTTTAAATGCTTGTAGCACCTGTCGGAGGAATCTGGCCGTTCTGATTAAAGTCTAACCCCATCCCCCATATGAATTTCTGATTGAGGTAACTGACTGGTAACACATGCATACTATCACATATATAATCTCTATACTGAAGTATGTTCAAGTCAATTACAGACTTCATAACATAATTCATAATTTTTTGTTAATGAAAAATGGCTTTTGGGTTTTTTTTAATTTTACCACAGAAATTTTAACATACATGAAATCAAGTGTCCACTGATTCATAATCTTCAAGGTCACATTTATTATCCAATTTATCTTCCTTACAGTCATCATCATAGGTAGTTGAAACATATATATGTAGGTTTTTCTTGATTTAGGGTATTTAGCCTTAAGAATATATCTGGTAAACAAGCCAACTCTGGGTCAACAGTATATTTGCCAGGATTTTATCCTTGTTTATAAATATTTTAAGTGAGACATTCCTTTCATCTTTGTTTATGTCCTAACTACATGAGAAATTTCATCATTTTTAATGGTCCAACTACAAAACAAAGCACACAGCCCCCAAATCAAAAATTCTTTGTATATATTAAGAAGAGACAACCATTTGGTGTCAATTCAGTCACGAATGAATGCTATTATGTGAGAACGTCTCCCTGGCTTGTGTAGGGGTAATGGGGCATGGGTTTTACAGATTCGGCAATAACTAAGAGCTTGAGAAGATATGTAGCTTTTTCCTACAACTTTGCTTAATGAAACCCTCAGTTTGTGGTGTGAAAAGAGCTTATTGTTTTCTTTTCATGCAAATCATCTTAGTTTTTATCTGTTTATTTAATAGTCTGTAATTTGGAGTAATATATTCTTCTTTTTTTCTGGGACTGTTGTGAAGTGGCAAGCAGAAAATGCTAACAGGAAATGGATTAGCAAATATTGCATAAATTAGAGTTCTCTCCCTCTCCCCTCCCCCTCCCTCCCTCCCTCCCTTCTTCCCTCCTTCCTTCCTTCCTACCTCCCCTCCTTTGTTTCCTTCCTTCCTTCCTTCTTTATTTACTTCTTTCCTCTCTTTCTCTCTTCCTGTCTATCTGTATTTTCTGCTTTATCAATAAGATAATTATTTATTGTAATCATGCCTGCTGATAGTGAATTTTCTCTGAATTCACATGAGATTGTAGGTAGACTCTGGAGCTGCCTTGTGCTCTATATTTGGGTCAGGGCTCCAGAGTGGTATCCTTATTTGATATTCTCCTTCTCCCAGCTTCATGATTAATTCCAAGGTAGACAAAAGTTATAATCCTAAACTATCTTTCAAAATTAATTTCTAGTAACGTCGGTCTTTTAAAAATAAACATCTATCCATTGTAAAATGTTACATTAAAAAATTAAATCAAGTGAGTCAGTGACGTACAGTGCCAGGTGAGTGTGTGTGGACAGGTACAGCCATGTCACAGAATGCAATTGTAACCTTATATTCTCTATACCTTTTTGTATATCTGAAATATTGCATCACACTGTTCTATTAAAACAGTCTCATCATGTTTTTAAAAGCTAGAGTGGGTAATAAGGAAAGGGAGGGAGGAACATAGAAACAGTTGATCAACATGGTACTTCAACTCCAAATTCTCACCTTAATGTCATCACCACCAACATTTTAAATTTATGTTTTTACTATTTTGCAGTTATTTTCTTTTGATTACTCTTGTTGATGCAAGCCTTTAGGCATAATATTTATGTACAGGATTTATGCAGTATTCTTCTACTAAAGATATGATAATTTATCTGTTGTCATTTGAGAAACATCATTTTTAAAAATTTCATAATTTGGTTTTGCTCAGAAAGAATAAAACATATGTATGATTCATCTCATGAAAATTAAAACAGAAGGATTAATATTATTTCACGTATTTCTTAATATTGGGACATCTAGAAATCAGCAACAGATTTTTTCTAGTTTGAGGTATAAAATTCTAGACTTCATTAAAATCTCACTGATGTTTCACCACCTGATGATTCTATGTTTGAATCTTCTTCCACTTTGTTTTCACCTTATAAAGAGAAGAGTGGAGAAAAGAAAACCGGGGGCACTGGTAATTGCTCTTGTTCTCTCTGTCCCTATAGCACTCATTTTTTAAAAAATATCATTGAGAAATATTTCACAGGTCTCTTCCCTCTACTCGCTTTGTGTGTCTACATATTTCTATTTCATCATTTTGGAGAAAATCCTCTTCCGCCATTCTGAAGGTCATTTACCTGAAAATGATAGGGAGCAGCATCTATTCAAACAACTGCATAGTAATTATCTATCAGTTATCATTGTTCAGCATTGAGGGTCCCCCTCCCTACCTCCCTGACCCTCCCCAGCACATTATCACAGAGCCTACTGATTCATTCACATCCTTGGGCTAAATTGGCCACCCACTGTGTATCTGTTGTTGTGTGTATGGTAGTGAAACGATTTAATTGGAAATTGTTGAAACTAACTCTCAATTTTCATATGTGGTTCTTCCCTCTCCCTCTGCACCACCTCCTTTCCTTGATGAGAAAATTGTTCTCTCCATGGTAACAATAAAAAAAAAAGCTTTCAGATTTTTGGTAGTAGTTGTTACAGAGAAAAGAAGTCAAAAAGTAGAAGAGGTTTAAAAATGAAAAAGGGGAGGAAGACAGCTGGGAAGAAGGCTTAATGTTTATGAGTGGGTGTGAAGGGAAAAGAATACAGCTGAATGAGCGAAGCTGAGCTAAGGGGGGCTGCTGTTTTTGTGTCCCAGAATGTAGGGCCCCTTCTTTTCCTGCTGACTATCACTCCCCAAAAGATAAGGACTTTATTCTGGAATTCTTCCAGGATTTACTCCTGAAGAGTGGCTTGTTACAAAACAGCAACATCCTGATTTCCTCAGGGAGTCACAGTTCATTAATTTTTTAAAAAAATGTAACACTTCTGTGAGCTCCAGTTTCCACTTCTTAATAAGGACATTCAAATGGACTTTTGGTAGCAGGGTGAAAGCAATGCAACAATACGCCTGTCCTGCCTCTGCATGACTGGTTAAAACAGGTTGGCCATGCAGAGCAGGAGTCTCACTGCTTTTTTGCGTCCTGTGCTTTCTAGATTGTGGAATTTTGTAACCCTTGTCACTAACTCTCGCATGGTACTGAACCAGCCCAAAGAAGTATGCCATATTGTGACAAGCAGTTGAATTCTAAGTGACTGCAGAACCATTGTGGTAGGCTGAATAATGACTCCCCAAAGATGTTCATGTCCTAACCTCTAGAATGTGTAAATATGTTACCTTACATGGTGTAAGGGACTTTGCAGAGGGGTTAAGTTAAGGATTTTGACATAGGGAGATCTTCACGGGTTATCCTGATGTGCCCAATATCATCAGAAAGGTCCTTATAAGAGAGAAGGCAATGTGATAATACAAGCAGAGTCAGAGAGAGAAATGAGAAGATGGAAGGCGGGGCCACAGGCCAAGGAATGCAGGCAGCTTCTAAAATCTGGGAAAGCCAAAGAAATGAATTCTCCCCTAAAGACTCCGGAATGAATACAAGCTCTTCTGAAACCTTGATTTTATCCCCAGAGACCCATTTTCAAACTTCTGACCTCCAGAACTGTGAAATAATAAATTTAGGTGGTTTTAAGCCACTAAGTTTGTGATAATTCATTACAAGAGCCATAGGAAACAAATACAGCCATAAGCATTTAATAATGACCAATTTTGCAAAATTTTAATTGAGTTTCTTTTTGGAGTTTATTTTTCTTAAATATAAGGAGTAAAAATCGGGTATAGAAAAAAGGGCGTGATCCCTCCATTTTAACCATAGAAATACGTAGTTCCAATATTTAAAAAATGACAAATTTGAACGTAACCATGTGGAACAATGACAATAAAGCAGACAGAAAGGAAAACGTGTCCATTTGGAAATGAAGTTGAAAAAAAAAATGAGGAGTAACAAACCAATTGTGTAGTCTTCCCTCCGGATTGTTTCGGTTTTTTTTTCTGGATTTGTTTAACCCATCGCACTCTAGTTTAGAAACTGAACTGTAGTGAAGCATTGGTGAATTCCATGGCATGGGAAGTACAATCACAGGAGCAGGAAAGTGAAGAATAAGTTTGAGAAAAGGAAGCAGAGTAGCTTATAGAGAGGCCTTGTGGGCGTGTGGGCAGGGCTAGGCTTAGGAGTTAGGCAGACCGGGTACAAATGCTTTCCTACTTCTAACTGGCTGGCTCTCCTTGGGGGAAATTATTAACCTTCTCTGAGCCTGTTCGTCATGTGTGAAAATGGGTATAATATCCAGCTAGGTAAAGTTGTTGTGAAGATTAAAAAGGGATGTTTGTAAAACATCTAGCCCAACTTCTGCTGCATTGTAGCTACTGAAGAAGTTGTAGCTAAAATGTAATGGAGGAAAACGTTGGAAAAGGAGGATCTAAATCATTTTATTCTACCTCCAGCACGGTTAGCTTTGTGACCTCGTGTAAGTTATGTAATCTCCGTGTGCCTCATTTTCCTTGTCCGGAAAAGAGGGTAAAGGTACCTAGCTCAGACGGTTGCTGTAAATGACTATATGTAAGGTGCTTGGGACAATGTCTGGCACACAGGGGACACACAATACCTAGTTGTTATTATTGTGTTGTAATTGTTAAGCTGTAGGAGTTTGAATTGTAAGGCAGTGAACTTTCTGGGGAGTGGAGTGACAAGTTTTAGCAGATGTTTTTAGTGAATACTGTATCTAAGTGGATCAAGATGAGGGGCAGATAATTACTATTAAGATTATAAGATGGATATTTATTAAATCAAAATTGCTCAATCAGTTGCATCCCTCAGATTCCTTTCTTATTTTTTAACCTCCCATCTGTGCTGCCCATTGTCCAAATACTTAATGCTCCTGACTCCTCTCTAGTAACTCATGTAGTGGGCGTTACTTTTGTCATTACCTGTGTATAATAGCATCACTTCTGTGAACCGAAAGCTTGGAATTAGCTTTTGCCTTTAGCCTACCTAGCTTTGTGAAGTTTTAATTGAAGTATTGACCTCATTAACACCTGCTCTGGCCACTATCGTAGAGAAAACTTCCCCTAAAAATAAGGTAGATCATTAATATAACAGAGAGAGAGAGACAGACAGACAGACAGACAGACAGACAGACAGAGACACACACAGAGAGAGAGAGAGAGAGAGAGAGAGAGAGAGAGGGAGGGAGGAAGAGAGGGAGAGAGAATTAAGACTGAGGTATTAGAATGTGGAACCAACTAACAGTACTGATTTATTTATTATAGGTTTTGGTCGCTGCCTAGTCTCACGCCACTAAAGCGTCTGAGGCAGCAAAGGGTAAGCAATTTGGCTCACCTCATATAAATAAAACGGAGAAAAGTGGATAGTTGAAGAATTCTTACTGCAACCTTTCTCCAGGGATTACGGCCGCTTTTTAAATTACTTAAAATTTATTGAAATGAGTGTTAATAATAAGCAACCATCCCCGTAAAACAGAATTAAACTTAACTCTTCCGGGTAATGTAAACAGCTTGGTTAGGTGTGCAGCATTGCAAAAACCGTTCAAGGATTGATTACACTTGCCCTTGGAGCAGATCTAGAAGCTCCCAGTTGAGAAGCTGTGCATTTTCCTATCAAACAGAACATAAAGTTTCCATATTCCTTGGAATCAGCTTCATTTGAGCCATGTGTTTGCGTGGAACTACGCCACATAAAGCAATTCCCCCCAAGCTGGGCTCCTTTCATGCTGCAGTGCAAGTGTGTGATTTACTGGCACCGTGTGCTAATGTAGACCCATTTTTATAGGATGAGAACGAGTACAGTCCAGGGAATTGAAAAGGATATCTGACCTTCTCCCCATAGAATATGTCCCCTCCTTTAAAAGCTGTCACAATGCAAGTTCCAGTTGAGTTAAAGGCTGTTGGGCTCCTACAGGGAAATACATTCTATTGTAATTTTTATATCTCCTAATAACAGTCTGTTCTTTGTTTACTGAAGAGAGCTTTTATGTCATAAAGTGGTATTTTTTGACAGAGAGGAAGAATCATTGTTTTATTATAGAAATTGTCCTCTTACACCAGCAAAAATAAAGAGCTCATCTCTTAAGCTCCTGATCAATGTCTAACACCTCCTACCCCCCAGCAACACTTCGCTGCAAGTGTATTAACACTCCATAATAGCAACTCTACTCACCTACCAAGAAATGATCTTCATAAATGATTTAAGCTAAGCCATGGCTTAAACACATAGCACCCAATCAAAGACAGATTTTTCTCTTCTCCAGTCATATAATTTCTGAGAAGAAATAGATTAATGTCGGTCTCTATGAATATGCAAGGTATGGTGTCTGTTTTGAAACAGGAGACCCAATTGTTAAGCTTTTATTCCTTATATGTATGTCCAAATCGTACACATCACACCATTTGATGCGAAAGTTTGATATAGATTTGTGCATACCTCTCTTCTCTTTTTTGATCTTGCCTCTCCTGTGTGAGTACACACAGGTGCGCTCTCTCTCTCTCTCTCTCTCTCTCTCTCTCTCTCTCTCTCTCACACACACACACACACACACACACACACACAGACACATTTTACACTTGCTTATAAAACTCAAAGAGGTTTGCAAACCATTAAGAGAGCATTCCTTAGCACAAGCACATTATTGTTCACTATCCATGTGTCGTCTTCACTTCGTAACACTCAAAACATAGTGAAGTCAGAAGGTTGAAACCTGGTGGATTACATATATTCTACATAACATATTTCCCAATTACTGTTCCTATAAGGAAACCTGGACTAGCCATATTTGACTAATTTGTACCTAAGGTATTTGAATTCTTAGAAATATATTTATAGTTTTAATCGCCCCAAGACTGATTGATATAAATGTAATTATCCTTATCTTACAGACAAATAAACTGAGCCTGATTCTCTCCCTATATATGCAACATGAATTGAACAGCTGTGCCAATTATTTTGATAATTCAAATCTTAATATCTACCATTTGAAGATGGGAAGAATCATTTGAATTATACCAGTTGACTGTACATGAATTTAATCACCTCTAGATAATTGCTCATTTCTCCACTTCACTTGCCATGTACAGGTAGTATCACAGAACACCAACATCTCTTGCTTTGCCTCAGTTTATTGGTGGCTACAGTTGGCAACAAAAACTAAGGTTCTTGTATCAGTACTTAAATAAGTGGCATCTCTAAAATGTTTTGAAGACATGAAGAGGCTGAATAATTTTTAGCACAACCTTTTGTTTGCTTTGACTTTTTATTTTTGAGGGGATTAGTAGAGTACTTGTTAAAGAACAGTCAGGCTCCTTTCCTAGAGACGAGAGTCTTGTCTGAAGACTCATTTCCCAAAGAAAGTATCATATATCTAATGCAGTAATAGACTAAAAAAAGGATACTGAAACGTTAGGTTCACAAAATGTGACATCATAATATTATATTGATAATTCTTCTTACCACTCATAGTAATCTTTGAAGTTATATTTCTGGAGAAATCCCAATTCTCATATTCTGAGAGTCTCTGTTTATTCTTTGGAGCAAGAATTTAAAATTTTAACAACATATTCTGAATGTTTACTTGTTTCTAAACTGAAACTACAGTCCCTCTCTACCCCCACCCTATTTAATGTAACATTACAAATGAGATAGAAAATCTGTTTAATAATTCTCTGGGATAGTTCTTTACAAGAGCGGAGTTGAATTTATTTATATGCAATGGAGTTATTTTCTCCTGGAATAAAAGGATGCCTGAAGCTAAATTGGAAATGTTTTGCATGTTTTCATGACAGGAAATTTAGTCAAAGAGGAGATAGATGAGATTTTTCTTAGATTGCAGCGATTGAGTTTTTCAGTCTTCTCTTCAAAAGGACTTTGGATGCAATGGTACAAGATTAATATTTCTAAAATGCCACTTCGATTTTGGCATTCCTCTGTTCTAAGACCTCCAAAGATTCCCCATTGCCTTCAACATAATGTCCTTACTCATTCATCTGGTATTCAGAGCCCCAGCCTCCCCTCCCAACTTGATCACAGTCATCATAATTCTCTGCTCACTACAGAGTTGCTTTCCCCACTTTGGCCCAATCACCCTAGTGTATTCACACCTCCATACATTGGCTTGAGCTCAGTCCTTGTCCTGGAATCCCCCTCTCTCTTATCACTAGGTCGCTATCTATCGATCCTGTTCATCCTCCAAGTTATAGGCCAGGTTCCTATAACTCCAGGTCCTCTTTGGCATTTTCCCTGAACGTGCTCATCTTAAAATCCCATTCTTCAGAATCTCGTTAGCATAGAGTCTGCAGTCTGTGGACTATTGCATTTGTCATTTACATATTATCTCCTATTATTGGCTAACTGCATGTGTGAGCACGCATGCATAGGCCTGAAGGTCGTCTCCCTAATTGCATTGCAAGTTCATTGAATTCACTGGGGATGGTCTTTTATGCCATCCTCTGTCACCCACAAGATACATGCCATACTGTGGTGTATTGTGCATAGAATACCGTCAATAAATATTTCCTGCCCATTTGATTGACCAGTGCTCAATTATCTGTCAGCTCTAGCCTCCTTTATCTGGGGTTTATATAGGCTTTGGACAACATCTTTTGGACGCAAAATCAGGAAGTTCTGTACAAGGCAAAATATTAGAAATAATGCCGTCAGATAGTTACATTTCACTATTCATGTTATGTAATTTATCCTCCATTTTATTAATTTGGTTCACTTATAATTCAATTTGCTGTATAGGGTACACTGATTAGATAAAAGAAAATTTATCCTGACCAGTTGAAGTCAAAATGATTCAAAAATGGTGTTTTTCAAGCTAGAACAAGAAATGAATAATGAAAAGTTTGAGCAGGAATAATTCCAAAATATGTATATTGTAAAATGATTTCGGTTTTCCGTTTCTTCTAAAATATATGTAGGGGTAAAAAAGAAATTATATCACTTATTTTATTGGGTCAAAATATCAGAAGGCCACAAATGTGATACATGTGACAAAAACTTGTCTTAAAAGTGCCCCAATTATCCTCTGTCGATATGCTAAATTTACAGAACAATAGGGTTTCAAGACATGTGAACAATGGAGAATAACTAATGGACCTAATGTTGAATGGCTAAAAAAATGTCAGCACCCTTTCTATCAGCTTAGAACTGTATTTGCAAATCGTTATCAATGAATTGTAGCCTGAAATTCTTCTTGACTTTCAGATTATATTTCAAGATCCCCAATTTAGACCACATTTACTTACTGGCTTGTATAACTGAAAGGAGTTTTCATTGTTTTGCATGTTAAGGGTTTTATGAAATGACAAGTAAATCAATCCTTTAAGTTTTCTGTGACAGAATAACTTGAAATGATCATCATAATCTCTTTTTCAACAAAAGGAACGAATTTATTTAAAACAATAGCATACTAATAGCAGATTAGTTTGTATTAGACCATTATAAGAAAGGCCTCAAATTTGGGAGGCTGAGGCACATTTCTTAGGTATCTATCACTTTTTTTGTTTTTAAAGTTGGCCAAATGATCAGTAATATTTATAATACTGATAAACACTGCTCAAAACAAGGATGTGTGTTCTAGTAATTCCCACACCCTTCCAGTGTGGAATTTATCTTGTAATGTTCTTTCTTGTATCACTGTTTCCCCTTATTGTGTCCCGTCAGTTGGTCAGTCAACACTTTTATTTATGGTTTTCTGTTGACTGTATTCCCAGGAGAGGACTAAGAACCGAGGAAGGTATTCCAGCCAGAAAGAATAAGGTGTCCAAAGGATTACAAAAATCTTGGCTCCCATAGCTTCAGTTTTTCTAGTCTTCATCGTTTCCCATTTCCTCATGATAAAATCCAAACTGATTTTTAAAAAGCCAACCATAAACGACTTCCACTATACCTATCTAAGCCTATCTCCCATTATTTCCAATGAATCCTAGACACCAGCCAGCCCAGCTGAGGCTTTGTTTCATTTCCATGCCTTTGCTCCTGCTTTCTATTCCCTAATAATGCCCCCCACTCCATGACCTAGCCAAATCTTCCAAGGTTCAAGTGCAGCACCATCTCTGCTATGAAGTCTTTCCTGAGAATTCTCATATATGGTTACTCCCCTCACTGATTCCTTTTAGTGGTTGTTTTTATCTTTACCATTCACTCTGGTACTTTTGCTTCACAGTTTCTCAGATCCACTTTCTAACTTCCTGTTCTACCCTGGGAGGACGAATAACATGGACAGGAGCAGTGGGCTTGCTGACCCATTAGTTGCATCCTCCTAACGGGAGGCACCAGCAGAGCAGAGGGTGACAGGAGAGTGAGTCAGGGGATGACTAGGTTCCTTTACTGACAGCCACAGCTGCTATCGAGGTCCTCTCGCTGTAGCTACTTCTCAGATTCTTTAAAGGTACCCTCTAGTTTGCCTTTCAGGCCTTGAGGAGGAAAGGCTTCCCATCCCATTTTTTAAAAATATTTTTATTGGACTATAGTTGATTTACAAAGTGTGTTAGTTTCAGGTGTACAGCAAAGTGCATCAGCTATACATATACATATATCCACTCTTTTTTTAGATTCTTTTCCCATATAGGCCATTACAGAGTATTGAGTAGAGTTCCCTGTGCTATATAGTAGGTCCTTATTAGTTATGTATTTTATATAGAGTGGTGTATATGAGCCATTTGCTTATTGCAGGAACCCTGACTGATTCAGTAGTTAATCAGCTGAATAGGTAATTTCCCCTTGAATGATCCCGTTTCAATGCTCTTGTCCCATTTAATCACACCTGTATAATAATTATATCACACTATATGATAGCTATACTATAGCATAGGTACTTTTGTAACTATATCCTAATATCATAGCTTTTAAGTGTGTGAACCCTGGGGCCAAATTGCTTGTATTCGAAGTTCTACCACTTATTAACCTGTGATCCTGGACAAATTGCTTCCTTTACTTTCATTTTCCTTATCTGTAAACTAGGGATAATAAAAGAAGCAAATAGTACCTACCTCTTAGAGTATGATGAAGATGAAATTAATTAAATTTGTCTTTAGAACTTTGTTCTTATTATGCAACAAGAAATGTTCCAAGCATTTTATAAATATTAACCCGAGTAATTCTCATAACAAACTTAAGAGGTAGGTACTCTTATTATTTTCATTTTAGTGGTAGAAATAAAGAAGAGAGTAGTTAAATAACTTGCTGAAAATAAGAAACCAAGTAGATGGCAGCCAGGATTCAAACCCAGGCAGCCTTACTCCAGAATCCATTCCCGTAACCACTAATCCGTGGTAGATTCTTCTGGTGCACAGTAAGCACTCAATAGCAAGTATTGTTGTTGTTGCTAATATTATTTCCCACTGTATTAGTTCTTTATGAGTCTTTAGTTTTTGCTAGATTATGAGTTCCTTGAGAAAAGAGTCCAGGTTTTATCTTTCTATGTGTATTAGCCGAGTGCTTGGCATTTGCAGGTTAGTAACTGTGGGATTAGCTGTTTCCCAGGTGTATTTCCCAGGGCCACCCTAGCCTTAGGTAAAACTAATACTTAGCTAAAACGTGAAATGGAATTTGAGATCCCAGTGGCCATTATTGTTGCCGGAACCACAGGTTCCCCTTTTGGTCCCAAATTATTTTCTCAGATGATTCACCACTTTTGGGATAGGTCAAGTCCCCTGTTTCACTTCTCCTACAATCACAGTGACTTTGCTTCCCCAATAACCATTGGTAGTAAAAGGGTCCCATCTCAGAGGACTGCCAAGTGTCCTGTTCTGCTTTTCCTGACCAAAAGATATTTTTTTTCTCAAATATGTATTTTTTAGCTTCATGATTGCTCCTTACAGAAATTTAGAACAAATTCTCAGGAACTAAGCAAGAGGCATCTGATTGACATAATTTGCATTTAAGTGTGTTCTTGGCCATCACTTCAGGCAAGATACACAACTATTATTCTCTGCTCACTTCAGGGTTAAGGTCAGGATTGGCTACATAATTTGTGAGCCCCAATGACAAATGAAAATGCAGGGCCCCTTGTTAAAAAATAATAAAGAATTTCAAGAGAGCAACAGCAGTGGAAACCAAGCAAGGGGCCCTTCTATTTGCAGAGCCCAGTGCAGCTACTTTTAAGTTGCATGCCTGTGAAGCTGGCCCTGCTTGAGGTCTCTGCCTACCCAGGGCAATTCTGACTCAGAAAGACTTTATTTTTTTTTGTCTTAGCTTTGCTATCTTCCGTAGTCAGAAAACTTGCCTCAAAGTTCCTTTTGTCATGTCTTTCAGGATTCCGGGTGTCTTGCTTTGATATCCCAGTGTTCTTGAGCTACAGGCGTAGAACGCAACCATCCCCATCACCATGTAACACACATAAATAATCTTGTTTTCCTTCAGTTAACATCTAGGCTCATTGAAAATAATGGTCATGCCCTTTAAAAAAAAAAAAGTAGCAGTGGTTTTTAATACAGCTAATTTAAAAATACTAATTCACTTGAATCTTAAGAGGTATACTAATAATGTCCAGAAATTGTGAACTATACATCCAGGTGGTAATATCATGGAGTCACCATATTATGTGGATCTGAAGAACTGATGAGAGGTTTAGGGATTAGAAGGGCTAAAGTGGGTGTGTTAGTTGGGGCCTAAGTTTAAATGTCCTAAGACAGGATTAAACAGGAAATTATTTTATTAGAGAAAATATCAATGTGAAAGGAAATAGACAAGAAGCCAGGGAAGGTGGGACAGCCATTAGACCAAAATGCAAGTCTGACACGAAATGAAGGAAAAAGGGAGAGAAAATTGGGTAGAAGTACCCCAGTGTACAGTCTGAGGAAGGTTCAGCAAAGCTGTCGGGGAGACATGGAGCTGCAGTCAGCCAGAGGAGCCCCAGCTCTCCCAAGAAAGACTCTGCTTTAGTATCTTCATCACATTCAGTCATTGGTGGGGAGCAGTCTGTGGGAGGCTTGGCTTCTTCTCTCCAATGTAGTGATGGATTTCCAAATGCAGCAGCTAAAGTCCTCAGTCATTTAGATCTCAGTCATAAAAGGCTTGCACTTTCTCGGGGCCACCACAGTGGGAATTAGCAGCGATGGCACTTAAAGACATGGAAGCGTAAAACTACTAGAAGAAAACAGGAAGAAAGCTTCTTGACATTAGCCTAGGCAATTATTTTTTGGATATGACACCAAAATCACAGGCAACAAAAGCAAAAATAGACTAGTGGGATTGCATCAAACTAAAAATGCTTATGCACAGCAAAGGAAAAAATCAGCAGAATGAGAAGGCAACCTATGGAATGAGAGGAAGTATTTGCAAACCATGTATCTGATAAGGGTTTAAGATCCAAAATGTATAAGGAAACTCATACAACTCAAGAGTAAAATAATAATAATCAGATTTAAAATTGGGCAGAGGACCTGAATACACATTTTTCCAAAGAAGACATCCAAATGGCCAACAGGTCTATGAGAAGGTGCTCAACGTCACTCATCATCAGGGAAATGCAAATCTACCAGGTGTGAGGTAATGAAAATTACCTCACACCTGTTAGAATGGCTGTTATCAAAAAGACAAGAGATTACAACTGTTGGAGAGGGTATGGAGAAAAGGGAACCCTCCTACACTGTTGGTAACGAGGTTCCTCAGAAGATTAAAAATAGAAATACCATATGATCCAGCAGTCTCACTTCTGGGTTTATATCTAAAGGAAATGGAGTCGGGATCCCAAAGAGATATCTGCACTCCCATATTCACTGCAGCATTATTCACAGAAGCCAAGATATGTAAACAACTTAAATGTCCATCAGTGGATGAATGGATAAAGAAATTGTGGTATAGGTATATATACATTGGATATTATTAAGCCTTAAGAAGGGGGAAATCCTGCCATTTTTGACAGCATGGATGAACTTGGAAGACATTATACTAAGTGAAATAAGCCAAACACAGAAAGACAAATACTGTAAAATCTTATTTCTATGTGGAATCTAAAAACAGTTGAACTCTGAGAAACAGAGTAGAATGATGGTTGTCAAGAGCTGTGGGATAAGGGAAATGGGATGATGTTGGTCATAGGCTACAAACTTCCAGTTATAAGATGAATAAGTTCTAGATGTCTAATGTAAAGCATGGTAACTATAGTTACTAAGAGTGTACACTTGAAATTTGCTAAGAGCATAGATCTTAAGTGTCCTCATCACACACACACACACACACACACAAAAGGTAACTGTGAGATAATGGATATGTTAACTAGTTTGATCATTTCACAATGTATACATATATCAAAACAAGTTGTATACTTTTATATACAGTTTCTATTTGTCAAATCTACCAAAATAAAGCTGAAAAAAACTTTAAAAAATGGAGGTTAGGCACACAAGAAAATTGTGTAGTTTAGATAAAGAAGACCTGAGAACCAGCTCCACTTCTTTCAGAAGACTCTCCTTGACACCCTAAATTTGGTTAGATATCTCTGCTGTATGCTTTGATAACTCCCTGTGCTACCCCTATTGTAATACTCACCTCAGTTTATTATAATTGCTTATTTACTGCCTCTCCTCACTACTAGTTCATTTTTCACTTGAGAATAATAATTTTTCCTCCTTCTCTGCTATATCTCCTATGACTAGCTCAATGACTGACATAACATAAATATATAAGAGTATTTGCTGAAACCCAAATTGGGGTACATTCTACAAAATACCTGGCTTGTATTCTTCAAAATAATCAGCGATATGAAGTTCAAAGAAAGGCAAAGAACTATTTCAGATTAAAGGTGACTAAATAGATAGGACAACTAAATGCAATGCATGAGGCTGGACCAGTAAATGAAAGGCAATTAAAGGAGTACTTTTTATACTATGAATAAAGAATGCAGATTAGATTATCATACTAAAGCCATGTTAAATTTCCTGAACTAGAAATTGAGCTGAGGTTATGTAAGAGAGTGCATTTGTTTCCAAAAAATAAACACTGAAATATCTAGGAGTAAAGGGCATGCTATCTGCAGATTATTCGCAAATGGTTCAGAAGAGAATATATATAATATTACATATACAGATATTATGTGTATATGTAATGATAGAATGATAAATGATAAAATGTGGCAAACTATTGACAATTAGTGAATCTGGGTGAAGGGTATGTGTGAGTTCTTTGACCATTCTTACAAATTTTCTGTAACTTCTAGATTATATAAAAGTAAAATGCTTTTATAAAAAGTATTTCTTGAGTGAATGAAGGACAAAAGGATAACCACAGTTAGAAGGTGCTTGTGAAGAAGTTGCCAACCGAGATGCTGGTAGAACATTCAGAGAAGTAGAAAAGTTATGCCCAGCAGGAAAATATCCAGGCCAGTTTAAAATGTAAATGAGAAGTGAGGAAGTGGAGGACAAGAAAGACAACTTTGGGTTTAGCCAATGTATTTGGAGAGGCAGCCGAATGCAAGAATAGAAGCCAGAATTAAGGCCCTCCAGGAGGCAGTTGAAAGCTAGACAGATGATTAGCATCCGCACGGGTAAATCTCTTTCAGTTACTAGAAAGGCTACAATTTAGGACCTACCTGACTTAAATGCTTATTTTCTTCCATACATAAAGTAGTTCTGTAAACTGTCTCACCTTGTCAATCTTTAATGTTAATTTTTAAAATTGTAAATAAAAGACTGTAAGGTCTCCATTTTTACATTACATGTAAGTTGAATTCATGCTTATTTCCTGAAAATGGCAACAAGTGAAAATCACCATGGGCCTTTGTTCTAAAGTTAACTATGTGAAGATTGTTGATTTTTGTAGAAAAATACTAAAAATATAACAACTTTCTGGTTAAGGTCTAAGACATATAAATACTAAATATTCAACTACACATATAGAGTTTTCTATTTGAGTATTATTTAGGTAGTATTTTAACAAATAGCATTACGAACTGTAATTCTTTCTAAGAGCCTAAAATAACCTACTTCTAGTATGCATGGCTCCATCCTTTAACTCTCTTTTTCACAGAATTGCTATTCATAACCATTTCTGTCAACCCTGGGGAGACTTGGTAGGATTAACGACTTTTGATTCACTTTGTATTTGAAGATTTTTTTTTTCTCCATCTTTGCTCAGCTAGTGGAATCCATGATGAATTCTCATCTCCAAGGGGTAAGCTGTTTTTAGTAGAGCCCGGTAGCTGGCTTGTGACTCCTTAGAAATAGCACTGATTCCTTTCTTCCCTTATGTTTGTTTCTTCCAGAATGATAGATCCCTGTAGACGTGCTCAATTATCATGCATAGTTACTGTTAAGCATGTAATAGTTCTAGTTTTGTTCACTTAAGTTAGAAGTATCTGAGCTCATATCAGAAAAATAAGCCTAATTAGCATTCTACTTGTTTAGTGTGACAAATATAGACCACTAAACCTAGAATAAAGAAACTGAACAATAGAAGACAACTGGAGGTCATATGAGGATGAAGATTAGAGTAGAAACAGTGTTTCTGAGAGAGTAGCATCTGGTATGAGCACCAGATTGGGGGCAGAGAACAGAATTTTGTAGATGGATATTTGGGAAGTGGGTAGTTTGAGTAATGATTAGATGTAAGGTGTTCTCTCATCTGTGGGTGGCTCAGTGGAATAGAGATGAAGGTCATTGTATTTGAGAAGTTATGGGATTATAAAATTAAAGAAATTGTAATAGCAAATAAATAGAGTACACTCAAAAGAAAACCAAATGAAAAGAAAAAATAATTGTTCCTCTCATTGCGTGCATGTGTCCTGTTTTTTAGCAAGAAGGTATTTCAGTCACTGTTTGTATAATATCTTAAAAAAA
This sequence comes from Leucopleurus acutus, assembly GCF_964270905.1. Classification (NCBI taxonomy): domain Eukaryota; kingdom Metazoa; phylum Chordata; class Mammalia; order Artiodactyla; family Delphinidae; genus Leucopleurus; species Leucopleurus acutus. The sequence goes on along the minus strand of NC_139148.1, from coordinate 27,430,805 downwards.
TATTAAATGAATGCCATATTCAGATCCTTCCCTTTATTTCTGGAAGGAAAATGGAAGAAGAAAATTCCCATTCTGGTCTACTGAGAAACCACTATTTAATTAGCATATTAGCATCTCATAAATTCCATATATATACATACACACATAATTATTATTATTGTACATTTTCTTTTTTGAAATGGACGTTTGTATGTGTTGAGCAAAAAGTGGGATAAAGTTACAGTTTTGTTTGAAATCTTAGAAAGGCATAGTTTTATTGCAGTTGTGAATCTCCTTAGATTTTTAAGGAGCTGCTTCTAAGGATGTCATTAAGAATCTTCTCAGGTGCTGATAAAGCATGTGTCTGTCAGCAGAATTAGAGAATTACCCAACTAGAGAACAGGTTTCACAGTATCCTGAGACCTATTTTGTTCCTTAGAGAGGAAAATGGCTGGTTTTAAGTCTAGATTGACATGCTTGCTCATTTCAGCAGTAAAAGCTGTTCATTGTGGTCAGGTTTAATTTAGAGCCTGGCTAAGGTTCAGATTAAAGTTGATCAAGTTACTTCTACAACATACTCCTTAAACGAACTTTATAATCCTAAAAGAATGGGAAAAGTATAGCCATCATTGGGTTATGTATCCAGAATTTAGAAGCAAAGAATGGCCTGGTTGTTTGAGGGTGGATTAATATTAAATCAAAGAAAAAATGATGAGAAAGATAATCTTTGCTATATAAAAGTTTCCAAGTATCAAAAAACACAAAATTTTATTTAAATTGCATAAAACAAACTTAATGTATTCATTCACTGCTATATCCATAACACCTAAAACAGTGCCTACACTTGATATTTATAAAATGAAAAAGGTGAGTGAGTAAATGAATGAATTTGTGTACTTGGCTAGCTATGTGTATATAGAGGGGAAGAATTGACTTTATGGTTTCTGGGTAAGTCTTTTTTAAAAATCTATTATTGAATGTATTAAACATTTAAGAGTCAGGAATTCCAAAGTACCGTCTGAGCTTGCCGTGTCACAGGTGACCAGAGTGTAACATTCTAATCCTGGAAGACATCTGATTTCGTAAAATCTGTCTGCTACTATATGCTCCTACTTTAGAATTTATTCAGTACTCTCCAGCTGACTTACGCCACTCACGTCAATAGCTGTCTTTGGCAACTTGTTCCCTATTTCAAACACACTTTTGTGTAAAGAAACCATAAAAGTTAGGAACCTGAAAATTGGATTTTTCTTCTGAGCAATCACAGCTTACAAATGTGGAAAATTTGTTAAAAGTTAACCCCTCCAGTTTTTCGGTAGAGAGGCGAAAACGCTCAAAATAGATGTGTGATGTTTGGATAAGTTCTTCCCATTATTTTAACACTACTAAAAGCAATTGAGCTCAAATCACGAGGCCTATCTCCCTACCTCTTCACAGAAAAACACTACAGAATGATAAAAAATTGGCCTTTCTAAATACAAAAGTGTTTAGAAAATCAGCACCAGGGCATAGTAGATAACTGATGTTCATAAACATTACCATCTACCACATTTCACCTCTTCACTTTCATTGGCCTCATGTGGTAGTAGAAAGAGCGTAAGATTTAAAACCATAAAGACTTCTGGCTTAGTTATTAGTGTGGTTATTAGGAGACGAAAAATGAGAAAACGTGTAAAACATCTGTCACATACTGGTTTTAAACTAATAACAACCAATAAAATGTATTCGGTTTTAGTACAAGAACAAGGGAGATACCTTACTTTTCCCGAAACTTCTTTGTAAATATCACTGGGATTTGTGCCCTTAGTGTAGAGAGAGTAGATGACAGAGTCAATAGATGGACACTTGAGGGAAGGAGGACGTTGCTACCTATAATTAAATATATATTGTATGGTCAGACCACTCAAGATGGCTGTTGTCTTGCTCTCTGTACATCCCCTGCCCGACCAGTGCCTGTTTCGCCTGTATCTTACCCACATGACCGACCTTCCGGCATGCTTGCCCCAAGCCCCAGCTGGTGATTGTTTTCATCAAAGGGGCGGTGAGGGGCGTGCCCCTCTGCTGGTTTCCCTGGTAACTAATGAGCCCACCTGATGTCAATTCCCCTCTAACTGGCCCACTCCCACTGGGAGTGAAGACTGCCGCCATGTCCTGCCTGCTGTCTGCTACACACGCTGGGGTGTTGCCTCCAAGACGTTCCTTCAGACAGGTCAGCTCCCCCATCCATTAAACCACTGATGTCTCTGTTGCTGACTCCAGGCTCCTTCTTCAGTCTTGAAGCTGGGCAGGCGCAGGCTTTGTGGGCCTGCCGGGTGCAGCCCCACATACATATATTTGTTGGCTTCATTGTCTTTGGTACTTTTATCATAGCAGTATTAAAGTCAGTTGTAGTACAGAATACAAATATTAACTTCTAGCCTGATGCTTTCCAAACTTGCCTGATCATAAAAATTAAGCAGAGAATTTGTTAAAAATGCAGATTTCCAGCCCTCCTCCTGCCATCTAATTCATTCACTCAGAAGTGAGGCAAAGGAATCAGGTGATTGTTACTGGAGTCGATTTTGGGGAAAGACTAATTTAGCTCATCTACATCACCTCATTTTATAGGTGAGGAGTTTCAGGTACAAAGAAGTTAAGTAAGTTATATCTCTTAAATCACTTCTCTGCTTTTTCTGTTTCTAAAATATACACCTTAATTTTGACACTGCACAGAATGAGATTACAAGTATAAATAAGTGTCTTTCTCTTAAATACATTGTCATAATTCAAAATTACATTTTTTTTTACTCATGGCACTCATATGTTGGTTTAAGTAAACCCAGGTACTCTGAAATGACGCCGTCTAATCTCTTAAATAGTAGAGCAAATCCATAATCAAGATTTTCACTTGAAATAGTTTTGATATCTAAAAATGAAACACATTTCTTGTTAAATTGCTCTCTGTAAAGCCTTATACATTAGAGATTTATATCTAGTAACAGCTTTTTTTATTTCTAAAAGTGCTTTGGTTGGTTTGAAAATTACACTTTTCTTTGTATTCCATTAAAGGAATGCACAGTGCTGGAGAACCTCAATATTGTTATATCTGTTCCTTCAGGCAACACTGCAGGATTTGGAACAGAGGCGCCCCCAGTTGGAAGAACTCATTACTGCTGCCCAGAATTTGAAAAACAAGACCAGCAATCAAGAGGCTAGGACAGTCATTACTGATCGAAGTAAGTCTTTTCGTAACGGGCACGTGAAACTTAAGGAAACATGTACGAAAAGTTTCTATAATGACTTAAGTTCATAAACCTCCATCACGTTTATAAAAATAGTCTCAACAGTTGTATATTAAAACTATTGTAGGGGTAAGACACAGACCTACTAGAGAATGGGCTTGAGGATATGGGGATGGGGAAGGGTAGGCTGGGACAAAGCGAGAGAGGGGCATGGACATATATACACTACCAAACGTAAGGTAGATGGCTAGTGGGAAGCAGCCGCACAGCACAGGGAGATCAGCTCGGTGCTTTGTGACCACCTAGAGGGGTGGGATAGGGAGGGTGGGAGGGAGGGAGACGCAAGAGGGAAGAGATATGGGGACATATATATATGTATAACTGACTCACTTTGTTATAAAGCAGAAACTAACACACCATTGTAAAGCAATTGTACTGCAATAAAGATGTTTAAAAAATCTCCAATATTTTGCAGTAATTAAAAAACTCAAATTACAAAAAAAAACTATTGTAACTAAGATTTTTAGTCCATAATGTTATCTTTCAATAACTGAATGTAATTCTCTGGAATAGAGAAAATATAATTTTCATCACTCCAGACTTATGTAGTCGCAAAGCATAGCGGGGGGCTGCTGTGGTGAGCATGGCTGTGGCGGAACATTTGCTCCTCACTTGTCATTGATCTGGGCTGGCATCCATGGAGATGCCATTCTCTTTGCTCATATCCTTGGTTGTTGGTTCAAGCAGGGAGTTGCTTCCTGGACCATCTTTGTTTCCTGTCTGCAGTGGCACTTTCAGATCTAGACGTCTCTCTGCTGCTTGGGTGCCCTCATTGTGTAATATCAGAGATCGTTGTACCATTCCTCATGCCATACTGGGGTGGGTGGGAACTTTGAGAGGCTGTTTAAGGCCCATGTGCCTAGACATTGCACCTACTCTTCTTTATACGGGATGATTCAGAGTGATTGTGCATGAGGTCAGGAAGAGGGATAGAGGGAAGGGTAAGGGAAACTGCTTTCCGTCCTGTTTTCGTCAGAGGCTCTCCTCAGAAATAAGGCCCAGGTCACCTGTGCTATCAGATTCTCTTGGATTTCCCTGGGTTTCCTCCCTTCCTTCCACCTCCTTTCCCTCCAGGGATACATATCAATATTAAATTTTCTTACTTCCCCTGCAATGCCCGCTCGTTTCCCCTCCCACATCCAGAGGAATCTTTTCTAGTGCAAGGGTAGGGAAAACCTTCGTTTAATCATCCTTTTTTCCTTCCTAAGCTTTTGTCTTATACCAGGCCTAGGCTTTTGAAACTTAAAAACCAAGAGTCTGTGTCTTCATAATATACATTCTGTTGTGTCAACACTTCCCTAAGGAAGTAGAAGCAGAATGTCTGGCTGCCAGTATGTTGGGGGAGGGGAAAGAGTGACCAGAATCGAAGGTTAATATTTGGAAAATATTATTAGTCATACTTACATTTATTAGGTACATAGTGATAATAGCTCTTATTTTATTGAGTACCTCCCAGGTATCAGGCAGTACATGTTGTGTGTGGTGTGTGTATTTGTGCGTGTGTGTGTAAACCCTTTACAAAATCCTGTCAGCTAAATTTCATAATCCCCATTTTATAGACGAGGAAACAGTTTCTGAGAATGGTTAAATTGTTCAAGCTTACAAAATAATCAAAGAACAGAGCTTAGAATTTGCAGATGTCTCTTGCTGGCTTAGAAGTGTGTGTTCCTTTCACAATGTTTACCACTTCCCACCTTGTTTTGATGTTTTTGTTAATGACCTGAATCACTAGGACTGCTAGGACTAAAGACGGTTTCAGTCGGCAATTACGGATGTTTTGATTGACTTCCTGGAGACATTTCCCCTTTCAGTTGTAGTGAATATTAATTAAACTAGACTCTTCTTGATTTTGAAATTTTAATTATTGTTGATTAAACAATGTATTTGGATATATGCTAACGTATTAGTTAGGTGGCAGTGGCCACTGTAACAGGTAAGCTCTCAAATCTTGGTAGTTTACCACAGTATAAGTTCACTTTTTATTCTGGTGTATTCCAAAGTAAGCAGCACTTAATGAAGTCATTCAGGAGCCCAAGCCCCTTCCAACCTTTGTATCCAGAACATCAAAGTGTTATGCATTTAACGGGCAGGTGGGGAACGAGTATTGACCGTTGGCATTTATTATGAGCCAGGCCTGGAAGTCGTACACATTACTTTGTTCATAATCTGTTGGCTGGAACTTGTCACGTGGCCACATCTAACTGCAAGGGAATCTGGAAAATAATGTCCAGTGTTGAGCCCAGGAAGAAGAGAAATTAATTTGGCAAGAAACTAGTCGGTCTCTTCCACAGCTAATTTGGAGAAGAAGAATGCACTTCTGTGTAATGTGTAGAATGCCATTTCTAAAACCAGCAATACAAGAGCAAAATTGCCTTGTAATGACCAACATAGATAGCTGTCCAACTGATATAGTAGAATGTTCCTCCCTCAGACTGGAACCATGAGGCTTCCCCAACCAGGTTGATACACACAGGCCTAAAAGAGTGAGTGATTTATGAGACTGGATTCCCACTACACAGTTAAGTGCTCTGTTTCTTGCCTGAGAAATATGGAAATTGGGCTAAGGTGTTTATACAAATCCAAACATACTATATAGAAAGTCATTTGTTATTTTACCAATGAAAAAAACCTTCTTTTTTTCCCCCAAGAGGAAAATAACACTCATTTATTTTACAGTATCCATTCAGCTTTGTCTAAACATTTTCCATTATCCCTTGCAAGCTTTTTGAAATATTGTATCGACTTTTTTTCATGATGTAAATTAAAACTGAGTGACTGGAGGGCAGTTTTGTATATCTCTGCTAATATCCAGTGATTTGAATAGTTCTGCTTTTCTAAAGCTTTTGTCTTTTAGGAATGAATGCCTTTATGAATATTTGCAGCATAGTGGAAAGGTTCCAACTCAAATGGTCCAAAAAAGCATTTTCTTAAAATCAGGTGTCTGTTGAGACATGTCGTGTTTCTTGTTTAGAGCCTAAGCCAGAATCTTAGTTCTCAATATGCCTGGAGCCTCTAATGCTGGTACCAGGATAATTCTGACAAGATATGTTTATCTAAACAATGTCATTTGCAGCCCTGCTATACTTCAGTTTATCTCTCCATTTGAAATCAATAAAATGGGATGGAGATTGAGTACTCGTAAAGTTCCAGTCGTGTTCAAAATAGAATTTTTCTTAGTATAGATTTGGTTTTCAGGGAACGCGTAGAAATAAGATACTTGCTCATAAAATTGTATTTTCTTATTTGAAGATTTCAGTATTCCTTTTTTATTGCCCTGAAACTTCTAGAAATACTTAAAAAGGAATCAGCTAAATAAAGAAAAATATTCATTAAGTATATAGTACTATATTGAAACATGGTTCCCTCCTTGATGAATCCCAGTTCATAACTTTGAACAGTTGGGGAAATCTGTACATAGTTATTGTATTCTGTCAAGAGAAAAGGCCCGTAAAAAGCAATTCTTCTCTACTAGTAGCTGGGGCTGCAAAATACCAACCATGTTTCACTGTTTAAAACTGTTTCCATGGTATCTGTTGTTTTCAGGTGATTATATTGTTGGAAATCATGTTGTAATAATCTAGGTGAAAGAATAAATTTCATTCTAAGAGCATTCAGGTAAAAATTTCTCCTTGCTGTTTCTGATGGTCAAACTGCTCATTTTCCTTCAGTTGCTGAATGTGTCATCCATTCCTGGTCATTTTCTTCTGTAAAAGGGCTAGGTCAGGAGATCAAAAACAGATAAGAAGGATTTAAAATTGCTTCCTTGGAGGTTTCTGAATTATGCAAAACTCGTGTTCATGTCCGTTACGACTGCAAGTCTTAGTACCATAATACCTCTCGTAGCAGTAAGGAGGATATGGAAAAAAGGAACTGCTCTCTTATTGTTCTGTTTATTCCTCAAATAATATTGGTGAGCATGGCTCATCTGACATTTGTATTTGAGAACCTTGCTTCTGTAGCTTCTCCCTCCCTAATCCCCACCATTACCATTTTAAAGATCTGTGGCAATAGCACACATAGGTTTTAAGGGCAAGCTGCCTGGGCTGGCCACTTAGTACCTTTGTGACCCTGAACAAACAACTAATCTCAGTAAACTATCTGATTTCGGTTTCCTGCTCTATAAAATAAGATTACTTCTGTCCACCTCAAGGTTGGGAGAATTAAATGAGTTATTACATGAAGAGCGCTTAGCTCCTGGCCATAGTAAGAGTTCAGTGAATGTTATCTCTTGTTGTTTTAATTATAATCTAATTGCGTTGTTTGAATGCTTAGTGGGAGAGCATTTAAAGCATTTAGTAAGCTCTTAAGTAACTGTCTGATTTTTCCACTACCCACCACACCCCCCCCCCCAAAAAATGGAGAGAGAGTTTTAGAAGATCAAAAGGAGAAAGTTGCTTTGGAAAAGATGAAATAAGATATATAAATAGAATTAAACAAATATTTGGAAAAGCCTTCATGTGAGTGATACTACAAAAAGCAAGGCAATTGATGTAAGCTATTTCCTTTTCAGTATTTACTGTAACCTTAGGAGGTGGGCATTATTATAGAGACAGAAAACTGAAGCTCAGAGAGCTTAAATAACATGCCTGGGGTCCTAGTAAAATGTCATGTGAGGGACTAGGATTTAAACTGGTGTCTATATAATTCTAAAGCCTGACGCACATCAAATAGTAAGGGCTTGTTAGTCAAAAAATAGAAAGAAATACTTATTTGAGAACTTAAAATTTTAGGAGTGACCTCAGTTTACTATAATATGAATATAATGTTTTACTGCTCCCATTTATATTGCTGTCTTCTATGTATTTGCAAGTCTAATTATAGGATTGTCTCTTACATGTGTTGGAAATGTGCAGGATAGTGGACCTCAGTAATCTATTAGCTGTTCAACCTTGACCAAGTAGATTCACTTCTCTAAGCCATGGTTCCGTCATCTGTCATGTGGGGATAATAATAACACTTAAGCTGGTAGGGTGATTATAAAGATAAAATTACATGATGTTTCTAAAGTGAAGACCTGGCGCATATGAGATGCTCATTAAATGGTAGATACTATCAAGATGAGATGAATCTGGTACAGAGGAACTGGAGCTGGGAGAATATGAAGGGAAAATAATATATGGCCTTTTATTATCTAACACAAGGGTGGAACTTCTAAAACAACATACCAAGTGTTAACAGAGAGTTGTTTCTTTTAAAATTATTTTTTCGGCAAAGGCTTTTTCAAACTAGTCCAAAATTCTTTGAGAAATTTGGTGACATCATATACATTTTAAGAGAATGAATTTGTATCGTATTGCTTAAAGAGCTGGTGTACAGGGCTGTAGAGAGGAGAATGCTCTACTGTATGAGAATAAAAACACTCTCACAGGATTTCTGAATTAACTGACAGTTCTTTGGCAGCTTTGTCAACCCATCATTCATTGCTGCAACCAAATGTAAGAAATGCTTCATGGTGAAATAAAAAGACTGTTATTCTCCACATTTTTATGAAATCTCTATTGCTAATGAAATGCCAGCCAATATCTTCCTCTCAGGTATTGTCTAGTAGAGAGTTGCTTATTTTAGAAGAAGTGGAGTCAACCATATAAATTTCCTTCTTTTGACATCTAGCACCCGCTGTCAGCCTGTTATAACTACAAGCAGCTCTCAAAGTTTACATCCACCAGGATGCCGCTGGCAACCCAAGAGTTCAGTTCAGTAAATATTTGAATGCTTCCTCTGTGCGAGTTAACATCAGAGGTGATGGAGGGGATACAGGGAGGAATGATTCAGCCTTTGTCTTAAAAGAGCTAACAATCAAATGTGGGTACTTGAACAAGTATGTACGGGCAAGGCAGTCTACGGTAAGTACTTCTGTAGAGAAGTATTACAAAATGCGGACAGAGCGTGCAAGAGAAAGGGAGATTGGATCTGAATGAGGGGGTCCTGGAATGCTCCCAGGAGGTTAAATTTTGTCTAAAAATCATAAATTTGATTAGTATGTTGAAAAGCAGAAAGAGGTTGGAGACGGAAGGATATTTCAGGAAAGGATGACAGGAGAATACATAATTAGAGTTAGGTTAGCAATGGTGTGACAGATGAATTTGTAGGAGTGTGTGTGTGTGAGTGTGAGTGTGAGCACATACGCTGTGGAGGGTAAGGCAGGAAATGAAGTCAGTGAGAGCAGTTAGGAGCCACGAGAGCCCGAGCTAGAGCAGTGGCAGTGGAGTGAAAAGAAAGAACTGAATTAAGATATGCAGTGCAGCTAGCATTAACAGTATTTGGACATTGATTGGATGTGTGGAATTGAAGATCTAAGAAAGTGCTTACCTCTTAAGATTTTGAGATTCAGTTCTTTGGAAGATGGTAATATAACCAGAGACAAACTCAGGAAAAGGAGTTGATCATGGGTGATAAAATAATGTGTCTAAGATATAGCTGATGTCCAGAATGAGAAATGGTTGAAAACACAAGAGGAGATTTCAGGGGTGAAGTTTCTTCTACACAGATTTGGAAGTTACCTGGAGTGGTTAAGCTTGCATAGAGATGGGGTGTCAGGTGAAAAAAAAAGCAGGCCTAAGGAAGAGCCTGGAACTTGTCTTACATTTAAGGAATATATTGATAAGAAGAGTTAGCACCACCCCTCCCAGTGGCAACTTGCAATATAGGTGCATTTAGACAAACACACACTGAAGAGTGAGTTTATAGGTTATGCACTGTATTTTGTTTTCTGTATCTTCTGCAATCCAACCAGTCTAATAGTGTAAGTTTTGGTGCAGTGGACTTCAGTGTTATACCAAGGGTTAAACGAAATATCACTTCCTCAATCCTACTACAAAAATAAGAGTTTTACTACATTCTATTATTTTTTTTAATTTATTTATTTATTTACTTTTGGCTGCTTTGGGTCTTCGTTGGGTTGTGCGGGCTTCTCATTGCAGTAGCTTCTCTCGTTTCAGAGCACAGGCTCTAGGCTCGAGGACTTTAGCAGTTGTGGCTCTAGAGCACAGGCTCAGCTGTAGCACATGGGCTTAGTTGCTCCCCGGCATGTGGGATCTTCCAGGACCAGGGCTCAAACCCATTTCCCCCGCATTGGCAGGCAGATTCTTAACCACTGCGCCACCCGGGAAGCCCCTGTTATTATTATTAATCTTTTCTTCCACTGTTGTTATTTGCTAGGAATAGTAAGTATATTAGTTAGCATTCTCCAGAGAGCTAGCATGCTCACTCTCGCGCGCTCTCTCTCTCTCTCTCTCTCTCTCTCTCTCTCTCTCTATATATATATATATGTATAATATATATGCATATATATTTATTTATATATTTATTTATGTTTATTTAATGCACACACACTCATAAAGAGCAAAAGAGAGAGGGATTTTAAGGAATTGGCTCATGCCACTGTGGGAACTGGGAAGTATGAAGTCTTCAGGGCACACCAGCAGGATGGATACTTAGAAAAGAGTTGATACTACAGTCTTGAGTCCAAAGGCCGTCTGGAGGCAGAATTTTTTTCCGTTTCTGGGGATCTCAGTCTTTTCTTTTAAGGACTTCAGCTGATTGGATGAGGCCCTCCCACATTATGGAGGCTAATCTGCTTTACTCAGAATCTACACATTTAAATGTAATCACATCTAAAAAATACCTTTACAGAAACCTCTAGGGTGATGCTTAAATAACTGGGATACATTGTCTAGCCAAGTTGACATATAAAATTTGCCATCACAGTGAGGTTCATAGTGCCATGTGTTTCTTCACATATAAATTTCATGATTCCTTTAATTTTCATTAGTATCCATTCAATAGGGTACCTGGAAATATATATTAAAAATGGAAAAAAATAGAAATGATCTTTAACATCTTGATAAGTTTCAGAGCTCCATTAGAGTAATTATAACTCATGCACTAAATTTTTTTACCTATAAAAAACAGGTGTGTTTTTCTTTATAGAATTTTTCTTATATTGTGTTAAACTAATACTAAATATCTATGATGAAATAATTTTATTTTAATGTATCTCATTTTTAATTTTATAAGAGATTAATATCAAAATATATTTGAAAAGGATTTAAAATCCAAATTAGCTGCCATGACTATACATAATTATTAATCTTTCATGTGATCATGTAATCGGAAAAGTAAATAAATTTTATTTAAAGTGATGTAGCTACAATTATGAACATAAATAGTGTTTTCTACTAATTGCTTTTTTTAAAAATTTATTTATTTTATTTATTTTTGACTGCATTGGGTCTTCGTTGCTGTGCGCAGGCTTCCTCTAGTTGCAGAGAGCGGGGGCTACTCTTCGTTGCAGTGCATGGGCTTCTCATGGTGGTGGCTTCTCTTGTTGCAGAGCATGGGCTCTAGAGCACAGGCTCAGTAGTTGTGGCACACCGGCTCAGTAGTTGTGGCGCATGAACTTAGTTGCTCCGCAGCACGCGGGATCCTCCCGGACCAGGGCTTGAACCTGTGTCCCCTGTATTGGCAGGCAGATTCTTAACCACTGCGCCACCAGGGAAGCCCAAATTGCTTATTTTTTTCTTTATGTTTCTTTCTAAGGGGACAGATTTGGATTAGCGAATGTTCTATTCACTCTATTCAGTTTAAAAAACTGAATACGATGAACGTAACTATTAAATAAATAAACCAATTAAATAAAATGATTTTTTTCTTTATGGTATAATAGAATAAAGATGATGATGAATAAATATAAAGAATCTCACACTCAGACAAAGTGAGCTGATAAGAGAAATACAAAACAGAAAGAGATGTGCTCACAGGGGGAATTCCAGATTTTCATAGACTAGCATTTTCATCTTATGGCATATTGGGGCATTGCAACTAAAGACCTGAATTCCTCTTATATTTTGGTACCTCCGGGCACAGGGAGGGCTGTTACTCCCTGGTGTGCCATGCACTTTAGATGAATCTAAGCCAAGGGTTAGATATGTGCTATGGGCTGCTCCTAAAAGATTCCCTCACCTCTCCTCAGGTGTTGGAAGAGTGTAGGGGTTATTTGAGATCTACCATTTCTTTCTTTAACAAATGCCCTCATTAATCATTTGAAGCAGCGTAACAACTTGTTTGCTACTAGTCTTTATTCTGCTGTACCTGCCTTAAGGGAAGCATTCATGAAGTAAGGAGGATTAATGGGTTGTGAACTTTCTACATGCAGAGGACAGAGCTGGGCTCATTCTACTTTAGCCAAGAAAAGGAGTTTGTGGTTACCTACTGCTGCAAAACAACCCCAAAACTTAATGCCTTAAAACAGCAACAATCATTTATTACCTCTCACAGGTTCTCTAGGTCAGGAAATCACAAGTGACTTGGTGGAGTAGTTCTGTCTTGGGGATTTCTCATGAGGTTGCAGACAGTAGTCACCTGGGGCTGCAGTCATGTGAAAGCTTGACTGGGGCTGGAGGATTCACTCCCAAGGTGGCTCACTCATGCTGTTTGTGAGGTGGTGCTGTCTGGCTGGTTCTTCTCTACATGAGCTTCTCCATGGGACTGCTTGAGTATTCCTGCAACTTTGTGGCTGGCTTCAAGAATAAGTAAAGCAGGAGTACAAGGCAGAAGCTGTAATGCCGTTTGTGACCTAGCCTCAGAATTCATGCTACAACCCACCAAGACTTTTCTGTAGCTGCTTGACATGTTGATAATTATCTCAGATCCACTCAGCCTAGCTCCACATGGAGAAGATGGGTTTTGGAAAGAAAGCTCTTGAGTTTTGGAGGCCTACCAGAACGACCTAGGCAGCTAGCAGTTGGTTGTGGGATGAGGATGACGATTACTTTTATGTTTGTGAGACAAACACGTAAGAATGTCTTTCCTTAGTTTCATTCTAAGAGTAATGTGGTGCTAAAAGCAATGAATCTAAGATGGGAAGATGTGCTTTAAGTCCTGGCTCTGCTGTTTAATGACAACAGGACCCTTGGCAAATTATTTAGTCTCTCTGACCCTTTGTTTTCTCATCTGTAAAATTGGGCCCCTGATGCCTTCTGTACCAGATTGCTATTAGGATTAAGTGGAGTGACATCAGGAAAAGCCCTTTTCAAATGGCAAATCACTACAAAAATAACAGTGTCTTGGCCATCTTGGGCTGCTGTGACAAAATACTGTAGACTGTGTAGATTATATAATAGACATTTATTTCTCACAGTTCTGGAGGCTGCGAAGTCCAAGATGAAAGTACCAGTAGATTCGGTTCCTGGTGAGAGCCCCTTCCTAGCTTGCAGAGGGCCAATTCTCAGAGAGCAGAAAGCTCTGCTCTCTCCATCTTCTAATAAGAACACTAGTCCTGTCATGAGGGCCGACCCTCCTGACCTCATCTAAACTTAATTACTTCCCAAAGGCCCCATCTCCAAACACCATCACCCTGGGCATTAAGGCTTCATTCAGCATGTGAAAATTTGGGGGGCACAAACATTCAGTCCATAACATTCAGCTATCTTCATCTTTGACAGTTCCATTAGGTCTGCTAGGTATCAACAATGACAGAGCCCTGCTATAAGTGTAAGAGTTTTTTACATTTAGAAAATGGGTACATGAAGATTGAAAATTGTTCTTCTGTCTATACACAGAATATTTAGTACTTGCTCAAGAAATTTTCCTTCACTGAGAGTGCTGATTCTCTTAAATTCCAGTCAAGGGCCTTGGGAAAAAAATAGGTTCTACATCAAGATTTTCTTAATGAAATGCTTTATGATATTTTATTCAGTATTAAGATAAAGCAAAAATATTTATGCAGGACATTCTGTTTTTATGGTTTCCAGCTACTGTATAGTCTTTTTTTTTTTTACAAACAGAAAGTCACAAAAATTATAATCATCCTCATCAGTTCACTCAGTCCATGTAATTACTTTTTCATCTTGATCTTCTGTTAGCACTTTTATGAATTCATCAGTTTTCCATTAGAGTTCTGAAAATGCCTACTCATTCAGTTCAGCAGTATAGTCAGTTACCAGAAACCTGTGCTTGTCAAACTTTTCCATGAATTCCTTGAAGATGAAACCCTTTTATGGGAACATATTTGCAAAAGCATCAGAGTACACCCAGAACTGTCTGTAAATGACAAAAGACTTAAAAATGACCATGGTTAAAGATTTGATGAAAGTTCACGATAATGCAATTGACAAGGAAATTTAGTTATTTCTGAGATATGCATTTTAAAATAATAACTAGAATTATGACTTATAACATTATACCAGAACATACAAGATTTTTAGGAATTGCATGTAGTGTCTGAAACATTTATATTAACATATATTCATACAAATAACCCAAAGAAAGTTGAGTATTAGTTTTTTTAATTTTTTAAATTTATTATTTTTTTACACAGCAGTTTCTTATGACTCATCAGTTTTATACACATCAGCGTAAACATCTCAGTCCTAATCGCCCAATTCATCCCACCACCATCCCCACCCCCCCACAGCTTCCCCCCTTGGTGTCCATACGTTTGTTCTCTACATCTGTGTCTTAACTTCTGCCCTGCAAACCGGTTCATCTGTACCATTTTTCTAGGTTCCACATACATGCGTTAATATACGATATTTGTTTTTCTCTTTCTGACTTACTTCACTCTGTATGACAGTCTCTACATCCATCCACATCTCAACAAATGACCCAATTTCATTCCTTTTTAGGGCTGAGTAATATTCCATTGTATATATGTACCACAACTGCTTTATCCATTCGTCTGTTGATGGGCATTTAGGTTGCTTCCATCACCTGGCTATTGTAAATAGTGCTGCAATGAACATTGGGGTGCATGTGTCTTTTTGAATTATGGTTTTCTCAGGGTATATGCCCAGTAGTGGGATTGCTGGGTCATATGGTAGTTCTATTTGTAGTTTTTTAAGGAACCTCCATACTGTTCTCCATAGTGGCTGTATCAATTTACATTCCCACCAACAGGGCAAGAGGGTTCCCTTTTCTCCACACCCTCTCCAGCATTTGTTGTTTGTAGATTTTCTGATGATGCCCATTCTAACTGGTGTGAGGTGATACCTCATTGTAGCTTTGATTTGCATTTCTGTAAGAATTAGTGATGTTGAGCAGCTTTTCATGTGCTTCTTGGCCGTCTGTACGTCTTCTTTGGAGAAATGTCTATTTAGGTCTTCTGCCCATTTTTGAATTGGGTTTTTTTTTAATATTGAGCTGCATGAGCTGTTTATATATTTTGGAGATGAATCCTTTGTCCGTTGATTTGTTTGCAAATATTTTCTCCCATTCTGAGGGTTGTCTTTTGGTCTTGTTTATGGTTTCCTTTGCTGTGCAAAAGCTTTGAAGTTTCATTAGGTCCCATTTGTTTATTTTTGTTTTACTTCCATTACTCTAGGAGATAGATCAAAAAAGACCTTGCTGTGATTTATGTCAAAGAGTGTTCTTCCTATGTTTTCCTCTAAGAGTTTTATAGTGTCCGGTCTTAAATTTAGGTCTTGAATCCATTTTGAGTTTATTTTTGTGTATGGTGTTAGGGAGTGTTCTCACTTCATTCTTTTACATGTAGCTGTCCAGTTTTCCCAGCACCACTTATTGAAGAGACTGTCTTTTCTCCATTGTATATCCTTGCCTCCTTTGTCATAGATTAGTTGACCATCAGTGCGTGGGTTTATCTCTGGGCTTTCTCTCTTGTTCCATTGAGATATGTTTCTGTTTTTGTGCCAGTACCATATTGTCTTGATGACTGTAGCTTTGTAGTATAGTCTGAAGTCAGGGAGTCTGAGTCCTCCCGCTCCTCAAAGAAGTCCTCAAGACTGATTTGGCGACTTCCAGGAAGATGGCGGAAGAGTAAGACTCGGAGATCACCTTCCTCCCCACAGATACACCAGAAATACATCTACGCGTGGAACAACTCCTACGGAGCACCTACTGAACGCTGGCAGAAGACCTCAGACCTCGCAAAAGGCAAGGAACCCCCCCATGTACCTGGTTAGGGCAAAAGAAAAAATAAACAGAGACAAAAGGATAGGGACGGGTCCTGCACCAGCGGGAGGGAGCTGTGAAGGAGGAAAAGTGTCCACACACTAGGAAGCCCCTTCGCGGGCGGAGACTGCGGGTGACGGAGTGGGGGAGCTTTGAAGCCGTGGAGGAGAGCACAGCAACAGGGTTGCGGAGGGCAAAGCGGAGAGATTCCAGCGCAGAGGATCGGTGCCGACCGGCACTCACCAGCCGAGAGGCTTGTCTGCTCGCCTGCCGGGGCGGGCGGGGCTGGGAGCTGAGGCTCCGGCTTCGGTTGGAGCACCGAGAGAGGACTGGGGTTGGCGGCCTGAACACAGCCTTCAGGGCGTTAGTGCACCGCGGCTAGCTGGGAGGGAGTCCTGGGAAAAGTCTGGACCTGCCGAAGAGGCAAGAGACTTTTTCTTCCCTCTTTGTTTCCTGGTGCGCGACGAGAGGGGATTAAGAGCGCAGCTTAAAGGAGCTCCAGAGACGGGCGCGAGCCACGGCTAAAAGTGCGGACCCCAGAGACAGACATGAGACGCTAAGGCAGCTGCTGCCGCTACCAAGAAGCCTGTGTGCCAACACAGGTCACTATCCACACCCCCCTTCCGGGGAGCCTGTGCAGCCCGCCACTGCCAGGGTCCCGGGATCCAGGGACAACTCCCCCGGGAGAACGCACGGCGCGCCTCAGGCTGGCAAAGTCACGTCGGCCTCGCCGCCGCAGGCCCGCCCCGCACTCCGTGACCCTCCCTACCCCCCGGCCTGAGTGAGCCAGAACCTCCGAATCAGCGGCTCCTTTAACCCCGTCCTGTCTGAGCAAAGAACAGACGCCCTCCGGCGACCTACACGCACAGGTGGGGCCAAATCCAAAGCTCAGCCCCTGGGAACTGTGAGAACAAAGAAGAGAAAGGGAAATCTCTCCCAGCAGCCTCAGGAGCAGCGGATTAAAGCTCCACAATCAACTTGATGTACCCTGCATCTGTGGAATACATGAATAGACAACCAATCATCCCAAATTAAGGAGCCGTGTGGATGAAAGGCTCTTGTTGCTGCAGCCAGGAGTTAGTGCTGTGCCTCTAAGGTGGGAGAGCCAACTTCAGGACACTGGTCCACAAGAGGCCTCCCAGCTGCACATAATATCAAACGGCAAAAATGTCCCAGAGATCTCCATCTCAACGCCAGCACCCAGCTTCACTCAACGACCAGCAAGCTACAGTGCTGGACATCCTATGCCAAACAACTAGCAAGACAGGAACACAACCCCACCCATTAGCAGAGAGGCTGCCCAAAATCATAATAAGTCTACGGACACACCAAAACACACCGCCAGACGTGGACCTGCCCACCAGAAAGACAAGATCCTGCCTCATCCACCAGAACACAGGCACTATTACCCTCCACCAGGAAGCCTACACAACCCACTGAACCAACGTTAGCCACGGGGGACAGACACTAAAAACGACAGGAACTATGAACCTTCAGCCTGCAAAAAGGAGACCCCAAACACAGTAAGATAAGCAAAATGAAAAGACAGAAAAACACACAGCAGATGAAGGAGCAAGATAAAAACCTACCAGACCTAACAAATGAAGAGAAAATAGGCAGTCTACCTGAAAAAGAATTCAGAATAATGATAGTAAAGATGATCCAAAATCTTTGAAATAGAATAGACAAAATGCAAGAAACACTTAACAAGGACCTAGAAGAACTAAAGATGAAACAATGATGAACAACACAATAAATGAAATGAAAACTACTCTAGATGGGATCAATAGCAGAATAACTGAAGCAGAAGAATGGAGAAGTGACCTGGAAGATAAAATAGTGGAAATAACTAATGCAGAGCAGAATAAAGAAAAAAGAATGAAAAGAATTGAGGACAGTCTCAGAGACCTCTCAGACAACATTAAATGCACCAGCATTCAAATTATACGGGGCCCAGAAGAAGAAGAGAAAAAGAAAGGGATGGAGAAAATATTGGAAGAGATTATAGTTGAAAACTTCCCTAATATGGGAAAGGAAATAGTTAATCAAGTCCAGGAAGCACAGAGAGTCCCATACAGGATAAATCCAAGGAGAAATACGCCAAGACACATATTAATCAAACTGGCAAAAATTAAATACAAAGAAAGCATATTAAAAGCAGCAAGGGAAAAACAACAAATAACACACAAGGGAATCCCCATAAGGTTAACAGCTGATCTTTCAGCAGAAACTCTGCAAGCCAGAAACTCTGCAAGCCAGAAGGGAGTGGCAGGACATATTGAAAGTGTTGAAGGAGAAAAACCTGCAACCAAGATTACTCTACCCAGCAAGGATCTCATTCAGATTTGATGGAGAAATTAAAACCTTTACAGACAAGCAAAAGCTGAGAGAGTTCAACACCACCAAACCAGCTCTACAACAACTGCTAAGGGAACTTCCCTAGGCAAGAAACACAAAAGAAGGAAAAGACCTACAATAACAAACCTAAAACAATTAAGGAAATGGGAATGGGAACATACATATCGATAATTACCTTAAATGTAAATGGACTAAATGCTCCCACCAAAAGACACAGATTGGCTGAATGGATACAAAAACAAGACGCATATATTTGCTGTCTACAAGAGACCCACTTCAGACCTAGAGACACATACAGACTGAAAGTAAGGGGATAGAAAAAGGTATTTCATGCAAATGGAAATCAAAAGAAAGGTGGAGTAGCAATTCTCATATCAGACAAAATAGACTTTAAAATAATGACTATTAGAAGAGACAAAGAAGGGCACTACATAATGATCAAGGGATCGATCCAAGAAGAAGATATAACAATTGTAAATATTTATGCATCCAACATAGGAGCAGCTCAATACATAAGGCAGATACTAACAGCCGTAAAAGGGGAAATCGACAGTAACACATTCATAGCAGGGGACTTTAACACCCCACTTTCACCCATGGACAGATCATCCAAAATGAAAATAAATAAGGAAACAGAAGCTTTAAATGATACATTAAACAAGATGGACTTAATTGATATTTATAGGACACTCCATCCAAAAACAACAGAATACACATTTTTCTCAAGTGCTCATGGAACATTCTCCAGGATAGATCATATCTTGGGTCACAAATCAAGCCTTGGTAAATTTAAGAAAATTCAGATTGTATCAAGTATCCTTTCCGACCACAACGCTATGAGACTAGATATCAATTACAGGAAAAGATCTGTAAAAAATACAAACACATGGAAACTAAACAATACACTACTTAATAATGAAGTGATCACTGAAGAAATCAAAGAGGAAATCAAAAAATACCTAGAAACAAAGGACAATGGAGACACGACAACTCAAAATCTATGGGATGCAGCAAAAGCAGTTCTAAGAGGGAAGTTTATAGCAATACAATCCTACCTTAAGAAACAGGAAACATCTCGAATAAACAACCTAACCTTGCACCTAAAGCAATTAAAGAAAGAAGAACAAAAAACCCCCAAAGTTAGCAGAAGGAAAGAAATCATAAAAATCAGATCAGAGAAAAATGAAAAAGAAATGTAGGAAACAATAGCAAAGATCAATAAAACTAAAAGCTGGTTCTTTGAGAAGATAAACAAAATAGATAAACCATTAGGCAGACTCATCAAGAAAAAAAGGGAGAAGACTCAAATCAATAGAATTAGAAATGAAAAAGGAGAAGTAACAACTGACACTGCAGGAATACAAAAGATCATGAGAGATTACTACAAGCAACTCTATGCCAATAAAATGGACAACCTGGAAGAAATGAACAAATTCTTAGAAAGGCACAAGCTGCCAAGACTGAATCAGGAAGAAATAGAAAATATGAACAGACCAATCACAAGCACTGAAATTGAAACCGTGATTAAAAATCTTCCAACAAGCAAAAGCCCAGGACCAGATGGCTTCACAGGCGAATTCTATCAAACATTTAGAGAAGAGCTAACACCTATCCTTCTCAAACTCTTCCAAAATATAGCAGAGGGAGGAACACTCCCAAACGCATTCTACGAGGCCACCATCACCCTGATACCAAAACCAGACAAGGATGTCACAAAGAAAGAAAACTACAGGCCAATATCACGGATGAACATAGATGCAAAAATCCTCAACAAAATACTAGCAAACAGAATCCAACAGCACATTAAACGGATCATACGCCATGATCAAGTGGGGTTTATTCCAGGAATGCAAGGATTCTTCAATGTATGCAAATCAATCAATGTGATACAACATATCAACAAATTAAAGGAGAAAAAACCATATGATCATCTCAAAAGATGCAGAGAAAGCTTTTGACAAAATTCAACACCCATTTATGATAAAAACCCTGCAGAAAGTAGGCATAGAGGGAACTTTCCTCAACATAATAAAGGCCATATATGACAAACCCACAGGCAATATCGTCCTGAATGGTGAAAAACTGAAAGCATTTCCACTAAGATAAGGAACAAGACAGGGTTGCCCACTCTCACCACTCTTATTCAACATAGTTTTGGAAGTTTTAGCCACAGCAGTCAGAGAAGAAAAGGAAATAAAAGGAATCCAAATTGGAAAAGAAGAAGTAAAGCTGTCACTCTTTGCTGATGACATGATACTATACATAGAGAATCCTAAAGATGCTACCAGAAAACTACTAGAGCTAATCAATGAATTTGGTAAAGTAGCAGGATACAAAATTAATGCACAGAAATCTCTGGCATTCCTATACACTAAGGATGAAAAATCTGAAAGTGAAATCAAGAAAACACTCCCATTTACCATTGCAACAAAAAGACTAAAATATCTAGGAATAAACCTACCTAAGGAGACAGAAGACCTGTATGCAGAAAATTATAAGACACTGATGAAGGAAATTAACGATGATACAGATAGATGGAGAGATATATCATGTTCTTGGATTGGAAGAATCAACATTGTGAAAATGACTCTACTACCCAAAGCAATCTACAGATTCAATGCAATCCCTATCAAACTACCACTGGCATGTTTCACAGAACTAGAACAAAAAATTTCACAATTTGTATGGAAACACAAAAGACCCCGAATAGCCAAGGCAATCTTGAGAACGAAAAACGGAGCTGGAGGAATCAAGCTTCCTGACCTCAGACTATACTACAAAGCTACAGTAATCAAGACAGTATGGTACTGGCACAAAAACGGAAATATAGATCAATGGAACAGGGTAGAAAGCCCAGAGATAAACCCACGCACGTATGGTCACCTTATCTTTGATAAAGGAGGCAGGAATGTACAGTGGAGAAAGGACAGCCTCTTCAATAAGTGGTGCTGGGAAAACTGGACAGCTACATGTAAAAGTATGAGATTAGATCACTCCCTAACACCATACACAAAAATAAGCTCAAAATGGATTAAAGACCTAAATGTAAGGCCAGAAACTATCAAACTCTTAGAGGAAAATATAGGCAGGACACTCTATGACATAAATCACAGCAAGGTCCTTTTTGACCCACCTCCTAGAGTAATGGAAATAAAAACAAAAATAAACAAATGGGACCTAATGAAACTTAAAAGCTTTTGCGCAGCAAAGGAAACCATAAAGAAGACCAAAAGACAACCCTCAGAATGGGAGAAAATATTTGCAAATGAAGCAACTGACAAAGGATTAATCTCCAAAATTTATAAGCAGCTCATGCAACTTAATAACAAAAAAACAAACAACCCAATCCAAAAATGGGCAGAAGACCTAAACAGACATTTCTCCAAAGAAGATATACAGACTGCCAACAGACACATGAAAGAATGCTCAACATCACTAATCATTAGAGAAATGCAAATCAAAAGAACAATGACATACCATCTCACACCAGTCAGAATGGCCATCATCAAAAAATCTAGAAACAGTAAATGCTGGAGAGGGTGTGGAGAAGAGGGAACCCTCTTACACTGTTGGTGGGAATGTAAATTGATACAGCCACTGTGGAGAACAGTATGGAGGTTCCTTAAAAAACTACAAATAGAACTACCATATGACCCAGCAATCCCACTACTGGGCATATACCCTGAGAAAACCATAATTCAAAAAGAGTCATGTACCAAAATGTTCATTGCAGCTCTATTTACAATAGCCCGGAGATGGAAACAACCTAAGTGCCCATCATCGGATGAATGGATAAAGAAGATGTGCCACATATATACAATGGAATATTACTCAGCCATAAAAAGAAACGAAATTGAGCTATTTGTAATGAGGTGGATAGACCTAGAGTCTGTCATACAGAGTGAAGTAAGTCAGAAAGAGAGAGACAAATACCGTATGCTAACACATATATATGGAATGTAAGAAAAAAAATGTCATGAAAAACCTAGGGGTGAAACAGGAATAAAGACACAGACTTACTAGAGAATGGACTTGAAGCTGTGGGGAGGGGGAAGGGTAAACTGTGACAAAGCGAGAGAGAGGCATGGACATATATACACTACCAAACGTAAGGTAGATCGCTATTGGGAAGCAGCCGCATAGCACAGGGAGATCAGCTCGGTGCTTTGTGACCGCCTGGAGGGGTGGGATAGGGAGGGTGGGAGGGAGGGAGACGCAAGCGGCAAAAGATATGGGAACATATGTATAGATATAACTGATTCATTTTGTTGTGAAGCTGAAACTAACATACCATTGTAAAGCAATTTTACTCCAATAAAGATGTTAAAATGAAAAAAAAAAACTCTAACTAGAACATAATCTCATTAAATGACATAATGCAAAAGTGAACATAAAAACTGTACAAGAGAAACATTAAACACTTTTCAGAAGAAGTTAATGTTTATACCATAGTCTTTGATATACCCTCATCTCTAGGTTAAATGCTGTGTAAATGTAGTGCTGTGCACCAAACTAAGTCAGCCTAGTAATTTCTTATAAAATTCCCCCACTCATAGTTTATAAAGTTTGGCAATGACTTATAGGTGTTTTAGAGAGAGATTTATCCTTGAATGTTTTCAATGTTTAAACTTGAAAAGAAAATAATAGAGGTTCCTACCCAAAAAAAAAAAAAAAAGACTGATTTGGCTATTCGGGGTCTCTTGTGTCTCCATACAAATTTTAAGATTTTTTGTTCTAGTTCTGTAAAAAATGCCATTGGTATTTTGATAGGGATTGCATTGAATCTGTAGATTGCTTTCGGTAGTATAGTCATTTTCACAATATTGATAATTCCAATCCCAGAACATGGTATATCTCTCCATCTGTTTGTATCATCTTTAATTTCTTTCATCAGTGTCTTATAGTTTTCTGCATACAGGGCTTTTGTCTCCCTAGGTAGGTTTATTCCTATGTATTTTATTCTTTTTGTCACAGTGGTAAATGGGAGTGTTTCATTAATTTCTCTGTCAGATATTTCATCATTAGTGTATAGGAATGTAAGAGATTTCTGTGCATTAATTTTGCATCCTGCAAGTTTACCAAATTCATTGATTAGCTGTAGTAGTTTTCCGGTGGCATTTTTAGGATTCTATCTGTATAGTATCATGTCATCTGCAAATAGTTACAGCTTTACTTCTTCTTTTCCAATTTGTATTCCTTTTATTTCTTTTTCTTCTCTGATTGCCATGGCTAGGATTTCCAAAACTATGTTGAATAATAGTGGTGAGAGTGGACATTCTTGTCTTGCTTCTGATTTTAGAGGAAATGCTTACAGTTTTTCACGATTGAGAATGATGTTTGCTGTGGGTTTGTCATATATGACCTTTATTATGTTGAGTTAGTTTCCCTTTCTGCCCACTTTTTGGACAGTTTTTTATCATAAATGGGTGTTGAATTTTGTCAGAAGCATTTTCTGCATCTATTGAGATGATCATATAGTTTTTATTCTTCAATTTGTTAATATGGGGTATCACATTGATTGATTTGCATATATTGCAGAATCCTTGCATCCCTGGGATAAATCCCACTTGATCATGGTGTATGATCCTTTTAATGTGTTGTTGGATTCTGTTTGCTAGTATTTTGTTGAGGATTTTTGCATCTATATTCATGAGTGATATTAGTCTGTAATTTTCTTTTTTTGTAGTATCTTTGTCTGGTTTTGATATCAGGGTGATGGTGGCCTCATAGAATGAGTTTGGCAGTGTTCCTTCCTCTGCAATTTTTTGGGAGAGTTTGAGAAGGATAGGTGTTAACTCTTCTCTAAATGTTTGATAGAATTCACCTGTGAAGCCATCTGGTCCTGGACTTTTGTTTGTTGGAAGATTTTTAATCACAGTTTCAATTTCATTACTTGTGATTGGTCTGTTCATATTTTCTATTTCTTCCTAGTTCAGTCTTGGCAGGTTATACCTTTCTAAGAATTTGTCCATTTCTTCCAGGTTGTCCAATTTATTGCCATAGAGTTGCTTGTAGTAGTCTCTTAGTATGCTTGGTATTTCCACAGTGTCTGTTGTTTCTTCTTTTATCATTTCGAATTCTGTTGATTTGAGTCTTTTCCTTTTCTCTCTTGATGAGTCTGGCTAATGGTTTATCAATTTTGTTTATATTCTCAGAGAAACGGCTTTTAGTTTTATTGATCTTTGCTATTGTTTCCTTTGTTTCTATTTCATTTATTTCTGCTCTGATCTTTATGATTTCTTTCCTTCTGCAAACTTTGGGTTTTGTTCTTCTTTCTCTAGTTCCTTTAGGTGTACGGTTAGATTGTTTATTTGAGATTTTTCTTGTTCCTTGAGGTAGGCTTGTATAGCTATAAATTTCCCTCTTAGAACTGCTTTTGCCGTATCCCATAGGTTTTCGATCGTCATGTTTTCATTCTCATTTGTCTGTAGGTATTTTTTGATTTCCTCTTTGGTTTCTTCAGTGATCTCTTGGTTATGTAGTAACGTATTGTTCAGCCTCCATGTGTTTGCGTTTTTTACGTTTTTTTTTTCCCTGTAATTGATTTCTAATCTCATAGCGTTGTGGTCAGAAAAGATGCTTGATATGATTTCAGTTTTCTTAAATTTACTGAGGCTTGGTTTGTGACCGAAGATATGATCTATCCTGGAGAATGTTCCGTGCGCACTTGAGAAGAAAGTGTAATCTTCTCTTTTTGGATGGAATGTCCTATAAGTATCAATTAAATCTATCTGGTCTGTTGTGTCATTTAAAGCTTCTGTTTCCTGTTTATGTTCATTTTGGATGATCTGTCCATTGGTGTAAGTGAGGTGTTAAAGTCCCCCACTATTATTGTGTTACTGACGATTTTCTCTTTTCTAGCTTTTAGCAGTTGCCTTATGTGTTTAGGTGCTCCTGTGTTGGGTGCATGTATATTTATAATTGTTATATCTGCTTCTTGGTTTGATCCCTTGATTATTATGTAGTGTCCTTCTTTGTCTCTTATAACATTCTTTATTTTAAAGTCTATTTTATCTGATATGATAATTGCTACTCCAGCTTTCTTTTCTTTTCTTTTTTCTTTTTTTTTTTTGCGGTACGTGGGCCTCTCACTGCTGTGTCCTCTCCCGCTGTGGAGCACAGGCTCCGGACGCGCAGGCTCAGCACCCATGGCTCACGGGCCCAGCCTCTCCATGGCATGTGGGATCTTCCCAGACCGGGGCTCGAACCCGTGTCCCCTGCATCGGCAGGCGGACTCTCAACCACTGTGCCACCAGGGAAGCCCTCCAGCTTTCTTTTGATTTCCATTTGCATGGAATATCTTTGTCCATCCCCTCATTTTCAGTCTGTATGTGTCCATAGGTCTGAAGTGGGTCTCTTGTAGATAGCATATGTATGAGTCTTGTTTTTGTATCCATTCAGCAAGCCTGCGTCTTTTGGTTGGAGCATTTAATCCATTCACGTTTAAGGTAATTATCTATAT
The DNA here is from genome assembly GCF_964270905.1 of Leucopleurus acutus. Classification (NCBI taxonomy): domain Eukaryota; kingdom Metazoa; phylum Chordata; class Mammalia; order Artiodactyla; family Delphinidae; genus Leucopleurus; species Leucopleurus acutus. Next base: position 27,404,819 of record NC_139148.1, on the reverse strand, counting down.
GTATGTTCCTATGACCATTTTCTTAATTGTTTTGGGTTTGTTTTTGTAGGTCCTTTTCTTCTCTTGTGGTTCCCACTTAGAGAAGTTCCTTTAGCATTTGTTGTAGAGCTGGTTTGTTGGTGCTGAATTGTCTTCGCTTTTGCTTATCTGTAAAGCTTTTGATTTCTCCATCGAATCTGAATGAGATTCTTGCCGGGTAGAGTAATCTTGGTTTTAGGTTCTTTCCTTTCATCACCTTAAGTATATCATGCCACTCCCTTCTGGCTTGTAGAGTTTTTGCTGAGAAATCAACTGTTAACCTTATGGGAGTTCCCTTGTATGTTATTTGTCATTTTTCCCTTGCTGCTTTCAATTATTATTCTTTGTCTTTAATTTTTGCCAATTTGATTGCTATGTGTCCTGGCGTGTTTTTCCTTGGGTTTTTCCTGCATGGGACTCTGCACTTCCTGTACTTGGGTGGCTATTTCCTTTCCCATGTTAGGGAAGTTTTTGACTGTAATCTATTCACATATTTCTCAGGTCCTTTCTCTCTCTCTTCTCCTTCTGGGACCCCTATAATGTGAATGTTGTTGCATTTAATGTTGTCCCAGAGGTCTCTTAGGCTGTCTTCATTTCTTTTCATTCTTTTTTCTTTAGTCTGTTCCGCAGCAGTGAATTCCACCATTCTGTCTTCCAGGTCACTTATCCGTTCTTCTGCCTCAGTTATTCTGCTATTGATTCCTTCTAGTGTAGTTTTCATTTCAGTTATTGTATTGTTCATCTAAGTTTGTTTGTTCTTTAATTCTTTAGGTTTTTGTTAAACATTTCTTGGATCTTCTCAATCTTTGCCTCCATTCTTTTCCCAAGGTCCTGTATCATCTTCACTATCATTGTTCTGAATTCTTTTTCTGGAAGTTTGCCCATCTCCACTTCATTTAGTTGTTTTTCTGGGGTTTTATCTTGTTCCTTCATCTGGTACATAGCCCTCTGCCTTTTCATCTTGTCTATCTTTCTGTGAATGTGGTTTTTGTTCCACAGGCTGCAGGATTGTAGTTCTTGTTGTTTCTGCTGTCCGCCCTCTGGTGGATGTGGCTATCTAAGAGGCTTGTGTAAGTTTCCTTATGGGAGGGACTGCTGGTGGGTAGAGCTGACTGTTCCTCTGGTGGGCAGAGCTCAGTAAAACTTTAATCCGCTTGACTGCTGATGGATGGGGCTGGGTTCCCTCGTTTTGGTTGTTTGGCCTGAGGCAACCTAACACTGGAGACTACCTGGGCTCTTTGCTGGGGCTAATGATAGATAATGATAGATTCTGGGAGGGCTCATGCCAAGGAGTACTTCCCAGAACTTCTGCTGCCAGTGTCCTTGTCCCCTTGGTGAACCACAGCCAACCCCCGCCTCTACAGGAGACCCTCCAACACTAGCAGGTAGGTCTGGTTCAGTCTCCCCTGGGGTCACTGCTCCTTCCCCTGGGTCCTGATGCGCACACTACTTTGTGTGTGCCCTCCAAGAGTGGAGTCTCTGTTTCCCCCTGTCCTGTTGAAGTCCTGCCGTCAAATCCCACTAGCCTTCAAAGTCTGATTGTCTACGAATTCCTCCTCCCGTTGCTGGACCCCCAGGTTGGGAAGCCTGACGTGGGGCTCAGAACCTTCCCTCCAGTGGGTGGATTTCTGTGGCATAAGTGTTCTCTGGTTTGTGAGTCACCCACGCAACAGTTATGGGGTTTGATTTTATTGTGATTGCCCCCCTCCTACCATCTCATTGTGGCTTCTCCTTTGTCTTTGGATGTGGGGTATCTTTTTTGGTGAGTTCCAATGTCTTCCTGTCGATGACTGTCCAGCAGCTAGCTGTGATTCTGGTGTTCTCACAAGAGGGAGTGAGAGCATGTCCTTCTACTCCACCATCTTGGTTCCTAGTCTTAATATTGCAGTCTTGTTTATTACCATCTGTACGTAGTCTAACTCTAGATCCCAGGAGTGAATCCATTGAGAGTCTCCTATGAAGTCTTTAGGGTAGTGATAGAAACAGTAAACCTGGCCATTGGAATCAGACTTTTCTGTTTAATACAGGAGCCATAGAACTGCTGCCTTGAGCCACAGCTGGCTTTCCGATAAAACAGAATAGGTGGAGGGAAGGAAAGGCAAAGAGTCATATACCAACATAATTTCACTTGTTATCAGAAAAATGTGTGCTAAACAACAGAATGTTTGGAAAGATAAAATTGAGTCCCAAATGCATAGAATAAGAATGAGGGGAAAGCACCTCTCTCTATAAACAGAAAATGCCATGAGTTGATAAAACCCAGTCATCCTGAAAATGTGAACATCAAGTGTAATTATGCTGAAAGATAAGGTAATATGAACAACATAGGAATATATAGGTTCGAGTTGGCCTCTTGAAACAATAGGAATATATAGGTTCGGGTTGGCCTCTTGAATATGTAGGTTCGCGTTGGCATTTTACTGGCTCCCCCTTAAGGATTTGGCGTAGTCTTATCCATTGTAGGGACCACTAAAAGGGGAAGGCACAGTCCTCTTGGACTATAAAATGGGAGAATTCTCTTGATTATTACTAGTACTTGTAAATTGCTCAGAGTTTTAGAACATCAGGTTATGTGTCTCTCAATGCTGGGCATCATGCCAAACATGCTTTGTGGCACATAGCGATAAATTAAATGGGAGTCATTTTTTTCTTAGCATCTGGCAGAGCACCCAAAATGTCCAGGTTTCCTTCTTGGTAGCTAGGTGTTTTGGTAACTGAACAAACATCCCAGAGAACTCCAGAATATATGAAACATTTGAGATAGGTTAGAGCTATCAAAATGTTTTCTTATTTATTGGCAAAGTCACATTTTATTCAGATTCTAAAATATCTCATCTTATAAATAATAACAACATGTTAGATCTCTGTTATGTTTTACATGAATTGGGCAAAGAACTGTGATACATATAGGAGTTGATTTGATTTCCACAAAATCACCTAAAGTTGATACAGTTGTTCCTCGGTATCCGTGGGGGATTCGTTCGGAGGCCCTGTGGATACACAAATCTGCAGATGCTCAAGTCCCGTATATAAAATGGTGAAGGACGATGAATATAGCAGCCCCTCTGTTTCTGTGGGTTTTTTGTCCACAGATATGGAGAGCCGACTGTATTGTCCTCAGTAAATGAATGAGGGAACCAAGGATGATAGCTATTAATACCTTGTTCAAGATCACGCAGAGAGCAAATGGTAGAGCCAGGATTTAACCCAAGTCTTCTGATTCTAAAAAGGGATTAGTTGGGTGTGCTTTCCCCAAACCTATGCTGAAGGGAAATAACATTTGAGATTCGATTATTGAAAGTTTATAAATAAATATATATGTAAACTAAATAAATGTATATATACAGGTACACATTTATATACATAATTATATTCTTATATATTCATGAATATATAGATTTATATGTAAATCTTATATGTACTACTGATGTATATTTATATCAATTACTTGTTAACTTGTGATGGTTTATCTCAATTAAGTTAAAATATATTGGGAATTTATTGAATCATGAGACTTAAAGATCCTTAGAGGAATTCATTCTTAAGCCTTAAGCAAAGTCACCTTTGAAACTTCTTAGATAAGAAGCCAACGTGTGTTTAAACAAAAAAACCCAAAACCTTTCCAGCAGGAGACTCTATTCCCCTATTTCTCTGATAGTTCAGAGGTGGGAGTGTCTGAGGGAGCAGATCTCTTTCTTATGTTGCCACATTTGTAAGTTATTAAATGCCAGAGGTTAGGAATTCCAAGCACTGTTGTGTCTCTCTGAGGACATTCTCTCCCGAGTATATGTTTTATCTCCCTGACTGAACTGTAAGCTTCAGAGTGTGACTCGTTTACATTTGAATTCCTATAATTCTAACATTTTATTCTGCAAATAACAGGCACACCACAAATACTTACTGATTGAATGAACTATCTCACAGGGTCGCTGGCAAATAGTGTAAGGCTACGAGCAGATATCACCTCCATGACCATGCATCACCATTAGATAGAATTAGCCTGAAGAGATTAATAAAATGCCCTGCTTAAAAAGCAAACAAAAACCAAGCAAAACCCATGGCAAACACACCCAGACTTGGGAATGGTGAGTGGTTTTTTTCAGTTTTTAGTAATTGAGAGTCTTTTTAATACAATCTCTTATAAACGGAACAGATTTTAAAAGCACCCTGGTCTGATTCTAGTTCACATAATTCATCCTTGCAGAAAATGTACTAGGCCATGTGAAATATTCCTCAGTTCACTTCTGGTGGCTTGACTGATTTGAGCAAAATGAAAATGACATGCAAATAAAGAGTTCTTAATCTTTAGAAGCCCGAGTACCCCCTCTAATCTTGAAAGTAGAAATTTGGATTCAGATTTTCTTTATCTTTTGTTTTTTTAAATGAAAATCTCTTTTTCCTCTTATCATGATGTCTGTTGAAAGGGTTCAGAGAACTCAAATCAGGAAGTCATGTTATAACTTAAGACAAAATAAGAATGTGAATTTGTGTTATATAAAGAAAACAGTGTATGACTAAGTAGCCTGTTGTCCCTAGGGGAAGTAGAATAAATATCAACTCAGGGCAGCCAGCAAGAAGTGCTATGGCCATTAAAAGCATTACATTCCCTGGCTTTACACCTCATTAGGTAGGTAATGAGCTGTACATATTTTAAGACTTAGAACAACAAGACTGACCATAATAGTTTGCATCAGTTAGTACCAACATCTGGGATAGGGACTTGGGAGATGCTTTAACCGTGCTAATCATATTTTGTTCATGTTTTGATTAAATGGTATCATTTCATTATTTTTGTGTTCTGGTTCTAAATATATACACCAGCAAGTTGCATGCCATTCAAAACAGGTTAACTGTAAATATATATTTTGAGCTAGAGATTATATATTAGGTCTTTATCATGAATATAGGAGCCAGATTCCTAATTCAAAATTCCATCCTCTAAAGTCACTGGCATATACAGTTGTCTAGTTCAGATAAAAATTGCTGACTATATAGGATACCCAGGAAAACCGAGTAACTCCCTGAAATGGCCCAAGCCACCACCTTAAATACTACCTTCAGCTAAAGACAAAAGAAGATACTGGTAGTGGGAGGGAGACCAATTATGGGAGGTGACCAGGAAGAGCACAGTGAACAAGAGTAAGGTTGTGATGCGTATTTAAATCCCTGTCTTCTCCATTGCTGAGAGATTTAAATCCCTGTCCTCTCCATTGCTGAGAGTTTCTAGAGATTTAGAGTCATTCTTCTCTTCCTGGTACAAAGAGGGAGCACCCTTACAAATGGAGATTTCCTTTATAAATGTAAATGTCTCTTACAAAAGGGTAACTTCTAATCAGTTGTCAGAGCTTTTCCCATGTCGCTCTTTCTTAAAAATAATCAGCCTAAAATAATCCTTATACAAAAGAGGCATATTTTGGGGTGACAAATTCTGCTCCCCTTCAGTGTTTACTAATTAAATTTTCACCTTCAAGCTTGTAGAAGGAAATTAAATATAGATTGACCCTCTTTTAAAAGAAATAGAACTGATGAGACTGATGACTTTCTTTTATAAATGTGTAAATCTGCAAACATTTTATAAGGACCTAATATGCACAAATAAATCAAATTGGATTTAACGATTATTTTACTCATTTCCCTAAAGCGGAATTATATTTTAAACTTGACCTAGTATTTTTACTTAACAATTTGCATTAATATTTAAATTATGTGAAGGACAAGTACAAGCTAAAATATTGAAATTTTCATTCACACATTTATATATCAAATGTTGATTGTGTACTTATAGTGCACAAGGTTTCAGGCTAGGAATTATATGGTATTCCAAGAAAGCAATAATATACTCTCCTCAATTAAGGTGTTTGTTATTAAATACAAGTAAAATTATTATAATAATATTAGGTAAAATTTATAAACGCCACAGAAGAAATATAAACAATATTTTTATAAATATATGGGTTTATGATTTTTTTCATTTATCCATTGTTAAAAAACAAATTACCGAATAAATTTGAAGGTCTAATTGGCTTTATTAGGTGGTTCATGAATGGGGAAGCATCCCATCTAGCAACTAGAAGGGCACTCAAAGGGGAAGTACAAATGGAAGGTTTTTAAAGGAAGGGTGAGGCAAGAGAGCAATTAGCAGAAGAAAAGAAAGGATTAGTTTTAGGCCAGGATGTCTTTTTTAGGGGGAAGGAAACTGCAGGAATTTTATCACGCAGATTGTTCTTCTTCCTCTGGGGGATGGAGTGGGCTCACAAGGCAGATTACTTCCTTGGTGCTGACCAGAAAATTCCAGACTAGTTGATTAAGATTACATTTTTGGTGAAGGTTGAAACTGCAGTGAGTTTAGCTATTAAATGTAGGTTTGGTATCATGGACTTTACCACAAGTAATGCCATTATGGGCCTGTGGTTTTTCTCTTTAACAGTTCCCCCCTTTTGATCAAACTCGCAGCCTAACAGACATGTAATCAAAATGTAAGGTGTTAGCTTCACTCTCAGCTGCTGCATTGCAGCTTTGTTGATCTTTGGTGTGGTACCTATAGGTCACGACATTTTTCGCTGAACTCCGGTGATATTCACACGCCAGACCTTCAGATTCACAGTCGTTAACTTGGTCATTCTCTTCACTTACTTTCTTTCTTCTTTTTATTTTAACACCTTTACTGGAGTATAATTGCTTTGCAATGGTGTGTTATTTTCTCCTGTATCACAAAATGAATCAGCTCTACGTATACGTATATCCCCATATCCCCTCCCTCTTGCATCTCCCTCCCACCCTCCCTATCCCACCCCTCTAGCTGGTCAGAAAGCACCTAGCTGACCTCCCTGTGCTATGCGTCTGCTTCCCACTAGCTATTTTACATTAAGTAGTGTATATATGTCCATGCAACTCTCTCACTTCATCCCAGCTTACGCTTCCCCCTCCCCGTGTCATCAAGTCCATTCTCTACGTCTGTGTCTTTATTCCTGTCTTGCCCCTAGTTTCTTCAGAACATTTTTTTTTTAGATTCCATATATAGGTGTTAGCATACGGTATTTATTTTCCTCTTTCTGACTTACTTCACTCTGTATGACTGACTCTACCTCCATCCACCTCACTACAAATAACTCAATTTCATTTCTCTTTATGGCTGAGTAATATTCCACTGTATATATGTGCCACATCTTCTTTATCCATTCATCCGATGACGGACACTTAGGTTGTTTCCATCTCCGGGCTATTGTATATAGAGCTGCAATGAACATTTTGGTACATGACTCTTCTTGAATTATGGATTTCTCAGGTTATACGCCCAGTAGTGGGATCACTGGGTCATATGGTAGTTCTATTTGTAGTTTTTTAAGGAACCTCCATACTGTTCTCCATAGTGGCTGTATCAATTTACATTCCCACCAACAGTGCAAGAGGGTTCCCTTTTCTCCACACCCTCGCCAGCATTTATTGTTTGGAGACATTTTGATGATGCCCATTCTGATGGGTGTGAGGTGATACCTCATTGTACTTTTGATTTGCATTTCTCTAATGATTAGTGATGTTGGGCATTCTTTCATGTGTTTGTTGCCAATCTGTATATCTTCTTTGGAGAAATCTCTATCTAGATCTTCTGCCCATTTTTGGATTGGGTTGTTTATTTTTTTGATATTGAGCTGCATGAGCTTCTTGTATATTTTGAAGATTAATCTTTTGTCAGTTGCTTCGTTTGCAAATATTTTCTCCCACTCTGAGGGTGGTCTTTTCATCTTGTTTGTGGTTTCCTTTGCTGTGCAAAAGCTATTAAGTTTCATTAGGTCCCATTTGTTTATTTTTGTTTTTATTTCCATTTCTCTAGGATGTGGGTCAAAAAGGATCTTGCTGTGATGTATGTCATAGACTGTTCTGCCTAGGTTTTCCTCTAAGAGTTTTATAGTGTCTGGCCTTACATTTAGATCTTTAACCCATTTTGAGTTTATTTCTGTGTATAGTGTTAGGGAGTGTTCTAATTTCATTCTTTAACATGTACCTGTCCAGTTTTCCCAGCACCACATATTGAAGAGGCTGTCTTTTCTCCATTGGATATTCTTCCCTCCTTTATCAAAGATAAGGTGACCATATGTGCGTGGGTTTATCTCTGGGCTTTCTATCCTGTTCCATTGATCTGTCTTTCTGTTTTTGTGCCAGTATCATACTGTCTTGATTACTGTACCTTGGTAGTATAGTCTGAAGTCAAGGAGCTTGATTCCTCCAGCTCCGTTTTTCGTTCTCAAGATTGCCTTGGCTATTCGGGGTCTTTTGTGTTTCCATACAAATTGTGAAATTCTTTGTTCTCTTTCTGTGAAAAATGCCATTGGTAGTTTTTTAGGGATTGCATTGAATCTGTAGATTGCTTTGGGTAGTAGAGTCATTTTCACAATGTTGATTCTTCCAGTCCAGGAAGATGGTATATCTCTCCATCTCTTTGTAGCATCTTTAATTTCTTTCATCAGTGTCTTATAGTTTTCTGCATACAGGTCTTTTGTCTCCTTAGGTAGGTTTATTCCTAGGTATTTTATTCTTTTTGTTGCAGTTGTAAATGGGAGTGTTTCCTTAATTTCTCTTTCCCATTTTTCATCATTAGTGTATAGGAATTCAAGAGATTTCTGTGCATTATTTTTGTATCCCGCTACTTTACCAAATTCATTGATTAGCTCTAGTAGTTTTCTGGTAGCATCTTTAGGATTCTCTATGTATACTGTGGTGTCATCTGCAAACAGTGAGAGCTTTACTTCTTCTTTTCCAATTTGGATTCCTTTTATTTCTTTTTTTTCTCTGATTGCTGTGGCTAAAACTTCCAAAACTATGTTGAATAAGAGTGGTGAGAGTGGGCAACCTTGTGTTGTTTCTGATCTTAGTGGAAATGGTTTCTGTTTTTCACCACTGACAATGATGTTTGCTGTGGGTTTGTCATATATGGCCTCTATTATGTTGAGGTAAGTTCCCTCTATGAGTACTTTCTGGAGGGTTTTTGTCATAAATGGGTGTTGAATTTTGTCAAAAGCTTTTTCTGCATCTATTGAGATGATCATATGGTTTTTATCCTTCAATTTGTTAACATGGTGTATCACATTGATTGAATTGCATATGTTGAAGAATCCTTGCATTCCTGGGCTAAACCCCAGTTGACCATAGTGTATGATCATTTTAATGTGCTGCTGGATTCTGTTTGCTAGTATTTTGTTGAGGATTTTTGCATCTATGTTCATCAGTGATATTGGCCTGTAGTTTCCTTTTTTTATGACATCTTTGTCTGGTTTTGGTATCAGGGTGATGGTGGCCTCGTAGAATGAGCTTGGGAGTGTTCCTCCCTCTGCTATACTTTGGAAGAGTTTGAGAAGGATAGGTGTTAGCTCTTCTCTAAATGTTTTATAGAATTTGCCTGTGAAGCCATCTGTTTCTGCGCTTTTGTTTGTTGGAAGATTTTTAATCATGGTTTCAATTTCAGTGCTTGTGATTGGTCTGGTTATATTTTCTGTTTCTTCCTGGCTCAGTCTTGGAAGGTTGTGCTTTTCTAAGAATTTTTCCATTTCGTACAGGTTGTCCATTTTATTGGCATAGAGTTGCTTGTAGTAATCTCTCATGATCCTTTGTATTTTTGCAGTGTCAGTTGTTTCTTCTCCTTTTATCATTTCTAATTCTGTTGATTTGGGTCTTTTCCTTTTTTTTCTTGATGAGTCTGGCTAATGGTTTATCAGTTTTGTTTATCTTCTCAGAGAACCAGCTTTTAGTTTTATTGATCTTTGCTATCTTTTCCTTCATTTCTTTTTCATTTATTTCTGATTTGATCTTTATTATTTCTTTCCTTTTGCTAACTTTGGGGGTTTTTTGTTCTTCTTTCTCTAATTGCTTTAGGTGTATGGTTAGATTGTTTATTTGAGATGTTTTTTGTTGCTTGAGGTGGATTATATTGCTATAAACTTCCCTCTTAGTACTGCTTTTGCTGCATCCCATAGGTTTTGGGTCGTCGTGTTTTCATTGTCATTTGTCTCTAGGTATTTTTTGATTTCCACTTTGATTTCTTCAGTGATCTCTTGGTTATTTAGTAGTGTACTGTTTAGCCTCCATGTGTTTTTTCTTTTCCTTTTTTTTTTTTCCCAAGCAGGTAGGAAGGAGATATGCATTTCATTTTGAGACTTTGCATTTTTACTCTGGGAGAAAAACCCTTCCTACGAGATTTCATTTCAGTGACCAGAGACATGACACATGGATGCCAGTAGGTGCTAAGGATTCTGGGAAAGTATGCACTGCACTTTCTAGCCTGTCAAGCAGAGGAAGAGAAGCGAGTTGGTTTGTATATTGAGTGAGTCAACCTACAGTATCTGCCATGGTGTTTAAACAATTAATTGAAGTAATAGCTACCATATATTTCCTATGTATCTGAATAGGCCAAGTCTGATCTCTTTGCCCCTCAGTGTGTCCACCTCAAAAAGAGGAAGATGCTCACCTGAGATACATGTGAAAGACTTTTGCCAACTCTACAGTGTGGAAAATTCAGGTATAATGATGATGATGATTATTTAAAATCCCCCCCCTTGTCTATACTCTGGCTCATGATCTTCACGTGCTGTGATTAAGTCCCTTTCACAGTGGGCCCCATGAACTCTACTACTAGCTAGTTTGACTTGTCAGGGGCCTTCAAAGCAGAGCCAAACTGGGGATTCTTGTGCAAATGATTCATTGAGGAGATACCTCAGCAGAGACCTGTAAGGGAGGGAGGGAGGGAGGGAGGGAGGGAGGGAAGTACAAAGAAGGCAAAGAGGTAAGGAGAGATGGAAACACAGCTGAGCTTCAGCCTGACCCGGGGAGGAACTAGAGAGTTCCTAGATTCAGGGGCTTGGGCTTTTATACTCCCATTTCAGTCAGTCATTGCCCTTTGGCTGTCCTTGTGCATAGGGATCATAACTCCCAGGCACTGTTAGACTAGGCAGGTCATCAGCCAAGGGCAAGTCTCTGGAGACAGGCACAGGTGGAAACATCAACAGCCAGTAATTGTAGAAGCTGGGGGATGCTTCAGGCCAGGTACAGAAAGATCCGGGGAGGTTGTCAATGGCATCTATTACAGATGATCTGAATCACTGCAGTGTCTTCTATCTGACCTCCCAGTCCTCAGTCCTGCTCTCCACCAATCCATCTTCCCTTTCTGCCTGAATGAAGAAAGTTTGGGAGGGGGCTGGAAAAGGCTGGGAAAGCTGTCTGACTGGAAAGTAAGGAGACGAGGAGAGAAGGCTGAGTGGAAGCGTCTGATGTGTTTGTATTTTTTACATTTTTTTTCCCTGTAATTGATATCTAGTATTATAGCATTGTGGTCTAAAAAGAAACTTGATACAATTTCAATTTTCTTAAATTTACCAAGGCTTGATTTGTGACCCAAGATATGATCTATCCTGGAGAATGTTCCATGAGCACTTGAGAAGAAAGTGTATTCTGTTCTTTTTGGATGGAATGTCCTATAAATATCAATTAAGTCCATCTTGTTTAATGTATCATTTAAGCTTTTGTTTCCTTATTTATGTTCATTTGGGATGATCTGTCCATTGGTGAAAGTGGGGTATTAAAGTCCCCTACTATTATTGTGTTACTGTCAGTTTCCCCTGTTATGGCTGTTAGCATTTGCCTTATGTATTGAGGTGCTCCGATGTTGGATGCATAAATATTTACAATTATTATGTCTTCTTCTTGGATTGCTCCCTTGATCATTATGTAGTGTCCTCCTTTGTCTCTTGTAATAGTCTTTATTTTAAAGTCTGTTCTTTCATATATAAGAATTGCTACTCCAGCTTTCTTTTGATTTCCATTTGCATGGAATATCTTTTTCCATCCCCTCACTTTCAGTCTGTATGTGTCCCTAGGTCTGAAGTGGGTCTCTTGTAGGCAGCATATATATAGGTCTTGTTTTTGGATCCGTTCAGCCAGTCTGTGTCTTATGGTTGCAGCATTTAATCCATTTACATTTAAGGTAGTTATTGATATGTGTGTTCCTATTACAGTTTTCTTAATTGTTTTGAGTTTGTTATTGTAGGTATTTTCCTACTCTTGTGTTTCCTGCCTAGAGAAGTTCCTTTAGCATTTGTTGTAAACCTGGTTTGGTGGTGTTGAATTCTCTTAGCTTTTGCTTGTCTGTAAAGGTTTCAATTTCTCCATCAAATCTGAATGAGATCCTTGCTGAGAGTAATCTTGGTTGTAGGTTTTTCCCTTTCATCACTTTAAATATGTCCTGCCACACCCTTCTGGCTTGCAGAGTTTCTTCTGAAAGATCAGCTTTTAACTGTATGGGGATTCCCTTGTATGTTATTTGTTGCTTTTCCCTTTCTGCTTTTAATATTTTTTCTTTGTATTTAATTTTTGATAGTTTGATTAATATGTGTCTTGGCGTGGTTCTCCTTGGATTTATCCTGTACGGGACTCTCGGAGCTTCCTGGACTTGATTGACTATTTCCTTTCCCTTATTAGGGAAGTTTTCAACTGCAATCTCTTCAAATATTTTCTCAGTCACTTTCTTTTTCTCTTCCTCTGGGACCCCTATAATTCTAATGTTGGAGCGTTTAATGTTGTCACGGAGGTCTCTGAGACTGTCCTCAGTTCTTTTCATTCTTTTTTCTTTATTCTGCTCTGCCATCGTTATTTCCACTATTTTATCTTCCAGGTCACTTATCCATTCCTCTGCCTCAAGTTATTCTGCTATTGATTCCTTCTAGAGAATTTTTAATTTATTAAAAATTGTGTTGTTCATCATTGTTTGGTCTTTAGTTCTTCTAGGTCCTTGTTTAACATTTCTTGTATTTTCTCCATTCTATGTCCAAGATTTTGGATCATCTTTACTATCATTATTCTGAATTCTTTTTCAGGTAGACTGCCTATTTCCTCTTCATTTGTTTGTTATGGTGGGTTTTTACCTTGCTCCTTCATCTGCTGCGTATTTCTCTTTCTTCTCATTTTGCTGAACTTACTGTGTTTGGTGTCTCCTTTTCGCAGGCTGCAGGTTCGTAGTTCCCATTGTTTTTGGTGTCTGCCCCCAGTGGCTAAGGTTGGTTCAGTGGGTTGTGTAGGCTTCCTGGTGGTGGGGACTGGTGCCTGTGTTCTGGTGGATGAGGCTGGATCTTGTCTTTCTGGTGGGCAGGTCCACGTCTGGTGCGGTGTTTTGGGGTGTCTGTGGACTTATTATGATTTTAGGCAACCTCTCTGCTGATGGGTGGGGCTGCGTTCCTGTCTTGCTAGTTGTTTGGCATAGCGTGTCCAGCACTGTAGCTTGCTGGTCGTTGAGTGGAGCTGGGTCTTAGCATTGAGACGGAGATCTCTGGGAGAGCTCTTGGCAATTGATATTATGAGGGCCCAGGTGTCTCTGGTGGACCAATGTCCTGAACTGGCTCTCCCACCTCAGAGGCTCAGGACTGACCCTTGGCCAGAGTACCAAGATCTTGTCAGCCACACGGCTCAGAAGAAAAGGGAGAAAAGAAAAATATATAAAATAAAATAAATAAATAAAGTTATTAAAATTAAAAAGAAAATATATATATATATAAAGGAAGAGAGCAACCAAATCAATAAACAAATCTACCAATGATAATCTCTAAATACAAAACTAAGATAAACATAAAACCAGAAACCAGTCAGTCACAGACAGCAAACCCCAAGTCTGCAGTTGATCCCAAAGTCCACTGCCTCAATTTTGGGATGATTCACTGTCTATTCATGTATTCCACAGATGCAGGGTACATCAAGTTGATTGTGGAGACTTAATCTGCTGCTCCTGGGGCTGCACAGAGAGATTTCCCTTTCTCTTCTTTGTTTGCACAGCTCCCGGCTTTCAGCTTTGGATTTGGCCCCACCTCTGCATGTAGGTCGCCCTCTGGCGTGTGTCCTTCACCCAGACAGGAGGGGGTTAAAGGAGAGGCTGGTTAGGGGCTCTGGCTCACTGAGGCGGGGGGAGGGAGGGGTAAGGAATGCAGGGTGAGCCTGTGGTGGCAGAGGCCAGAGTGACGTTGCAATAGCCTGAGGCGTGCCATGTGTTCTCCCGGGGAAGTTGTCCCTGGATCACGGGACCCTGGCAGCAGCGGGCTGAACAGGCTCCCAGGAGGGGAGGTGTGCATAGTGACCTGTGCTGGCACACAGGCTTCTGGGTGGCTCCAGCAGCAGCCTTAGCATTTCATGCCCATGTCTTGTGTCCGCGCTGATAGCCACAGCTTGCGCCCGTCTCTGGAGCTCATTTAGGCAGTGCTCCGAATCCCCTCTCCTCACGCACCCCAGAACAATCGTCTGTTGCCTCGTAGGCAGCTCCAGACTTTTTCCCGGACTCCATCCCGGCTAGCTGTGGTGCAGTAGCCCCCTTCAGGCTGTGTTCACACAGCCAACCCCAGTCCTCTCCCTGAGATCTGACCTCCGAAGCCCGAGCCTCAGCTCCCAGTCCAGCCCGCCCCGACAGCAGAGCAGACAAGCCTCTTCGGCTGGTGAGTGCTGGTTGGCACCAATCCGTTGTGTGGGAATCTCTCCGCTTTGCCCTCTGCACCCCTGTTGCTGCGCTCTCCTCCGTGGCTCCAGAACATCCCCCCCGCCCCCTCCCCCCCCCCCCCCCCCCGTGTCCGCCAGTGAAGGGGCTTCCTAGTGTGTGGAAACTTTTCCTCTTTCACAGCTCCCTCCCAGAGGTGCAGGTCCCGTCCCTATTCTTTTGTCTCTGTTTTTCCTTTTTTCTTTTGCCCTTCCCAGGTACATGGGGAGTTTCTTGCCTTTTGGGAAGTCTGAGGTCTTCTGCCAGCGTTCAGTAGGTGTGCTGTAGGAGTTGTTCCACCTGTAAATGTATTTCTGATATATTTGTTGGCAGGACCGTGATCTCCACGTCTTACTCCTCCGCCATCTTGAAGGTCCTCCCTTCACTTCTTTTCTGATGTTCCAGTCTTAGGGAGATCTTTTCCATGCTGCTGAGTGTCTGTGAATATGCATTTAAAACTTTTGAGAAGATACAACGTGCTGGGGGATTATTATGAAATCTGTAAGCAGGATAATTTCCAATGTCTAGAGTGCACTTTGAAGCCCTAGTCCCTAAGACCTAATACAATCAAAGGAAGACAACTCCCCCCATGCCACCCACCCATCCAGCATTGAAGGAGTCACCCTTTTAAGCCAACTGGCCTCCTCAGTGATGTTATGTAAGTGAGTTTCAACTTCCCCAGTGGTGTCAATCCAGGAGTAGCAGGTAGTGTTGGTCACATACCAACATATCTCTGCTTAGCTAAAAGAAAATCAAGGGTTATCTTATTATCAAGAACAGCTTTGGCCAGAGAGTTTAAGGATTTGTGTTGATCACCTAGTGTCTTAGCAATGGAATCTGCAGCGTCTCTAAGAGTTAAGGAAAAGTTCCTGATCATGATGCCGAAAACTTGGCCTCTGTGCACCGGTGCCAAATTGAATCTTGGAGACAGAGTTTGGGGTGAAGTAGAAAAGGTTGGCTTTATTGCTTTGCCAGGCAAAGCGGAGGGACACAGCGGGCTCGTGCCCTGAAAAACTGTGTCCCAACCAGGTGTGGGAGAGGTGTGGAATTTGGTGAGGAGTTTTACAGCAGTGGCTCAAGGGCTGGGTTGCTGATAAGGATCAGGGTGTGTGCAGGGCCTGCATTCCTTTAATCTGGCCTCAGGGGGTCTCCTGATGAGCTCCTGGGGTTCTTGAGGTTATCAAACTGTGACCTTCTCTCTGGAATGAAGAAAACTTCATCAAGGAGTTAACATCTTCCATTTGTTGGGGGTTTTAGTTCTGCAGAAGAGCTCAAAGATGCTGTTCTGTGTATCCCTTGAGGAGGAACCAGGACCCTGCCCCAAGGCTACACTATTGTTTCTTGACTGCTCCTCCCTTGTCTCTGCATCCTGTCTCTTCCCTGATTAGCAACTGTTTGAACCTGCCCTTTGGAACACAGGGAAAGTCATGGAGGCTGAAGCCTGTATGCTACAAAGAAGAAACTGGGGACACAGAAAGCTTTCTGTGCCCAGGAACCCCACAGGGTCCTGCTCGGTTTTAATCATATTCTCATCTCTATTAACTCCTAACCAGGGAAGTAGGGCCCTGCCGAAGGAGGCAGTTCTTGAATCATGAAGGCCTCCTGGTAGGTACTTTTTAGAACAGTTAGGGGAGCAGTTAAATAACATAGGAGCCATAGCTCAGCTGTGCCCTAATCGTCTAGGCATTCATAGGCCCAAGGAGAAAGATAACCACCATAGACAAAGACAAGACCTGCAGGGTGCAAACCATCCCTGTTAAGGAACTACTGTTAATGGACTTATTCACAGGGACTGCTACATTAACATGTTCAAGCCAGGGGTAATTCAGGTTTTTAGAGCATGTGAGAAGAGAATTTCCTAGCCTGAAAGAAAGAATTCTTCTAAATTCCAGAGTTTTTCCCCCTTAGTAATGGCCTGGGAGATACAGATGAGGGTGTTACATTTCCAGGCTAATGCCAGAGTGAAGAAAAGAAAGGGTTTCATGTTTAACTAATGTAGGAAGTCTTGATCTGCCCTCTTGGGTGGAAGCAGTGTACAGTGATGTCAGCTACTTCTCTTCCTCACTGATTTCCTTCAGAGGCCTCCAGCATCTGTACAGACCAGGTGTCGGAGCTTAACTGTGAGGTGTGTACCTGAGGCTCAGTACCTTTTAGTATTACAGCCGTGTCAGGGGTCCGAAAGTACTTGGTAGGGTCCCTTCCAACAGGGCTCTACAGCTACCTTTGTTCTTAGTGATTTCAAGTCAGACGGTGGGAGAAAATTGAAATGTTAGTTTGGCGAGTCATAGCCAGATATTTGAGGAAACCAGAAGAATTCAGGATCCTGTCCAATTTACAGAAGTATAACAAAAACTCAAATACAATTAAGAGGACTAGAATCTACTATGTACAAAGGTGCAAACAACTTTTCTCACTACAATTACCCCCATTTTTTACCAGAGATAATCACAGTAAAACTAATTAGTTTATATTTAATTTGTCCTGATTATTTATATAAGTGCAGCTAGAATAATGATTGACCACGTAAATTTTTCTTTAGGACTGCCTTGCTGGAGTTTTGTAAGCAAGGTACCAGGTCGATTTTTCCAAGCAGTTCCTCGAAGCTATCTGGTCATATCTGAGTCTGTGCTTGTCTCTCTCAAATATGATATTCCAGTCAAAGCCTTGGTAATGTAGCCAGTGTTTCTAATTGTGTCCTGTTATAAAAAGAACAGATTCTTATTGAACTTATGCAAACAAATATATTGTCATGAAAATAAGTGTACTCACAGAGCGTTTCTGAATTCTGGAGGGATCAAGTAGGTAGAAAAAGTAAATATTTCATCTTTGTTCATGAAGGTATACTTTACCAAATTACAGTAAACCATAGATAACTTAAGTGAAATGGTATTCTTAAATCTGGAAAAACAAAACATTACAGATCCTCCTCAGTTCATGTAGTCACACGTAATTAATACACGTTCTGCTTGAATCCAGTTTTTCTATCAGTTCTCTTGACCTTACCTGATGATTGAGGGTGATAGGAACAGTGATAATTCTAAGTCTGTAAGGTTTCCATTAAGGCTTGTATGATTTGCCCAGTGAAGTGGGTGCCTTGATCACTGGAAATTATGGGAGGTATACCTCAAGTGGGAAACACATTTTCTAACAGTTTCTTTGCCACTGTGAGGGCATCAGCCTTGCAATGGGCCAAGGCTTCAGCCCATCCAGAAAACATACATACAGTAGCGCGAACACGTTGATAACTCTACTAAGTGGCAGTTGAATGAAGCCCAGCTGCAGGTGTTTAAAGGGTCCAGAAGTAGGAGGTCTCAGGCCTCTAAGGACAAAAATAGTTTTTCTTAAATGCACTGTGGTGGGTGTAGGAATGCAAAAACCAAAAAATGGGGACTGCCAGGATACTAGGACGAACAAAGTGGCCATCTTGGGCTTCCCATATCCCTGACTGTTTAACTTACAGCCATTATTTACCTATCTTAATTTCT
The DNA here is from genome assembly GCF_964270905.1 of Leucopleurus acutus. NCBI lineage: Eukaryota > Metazoa > Chordata > Mammalia > Artiodactyla > Delphinidae > Leucopleurus > Leucopleurus acutus. The sequence continues at coordinate 27,386,819 of NC_139148.1, read as the reverse complement.
CTGATTCAGGAGGAGACTGTTGCATGTTACATCAGGATGGCAAAAGTCTGGTAATAAGAGGTCATGTTTTGCAGAAGCAGAATTGACTTGATCCAGGTGTGCCACAGTCTTTATCGATTCTATTGCAACTGCCTTTGCATGAAGGTCAGCTAGGGCATTTCCCTGATACTCAGGTTCAGTCTTTTTAGTGTGAGCCTCGATTTTGGTGGCAGACAACATTTTTATGCCAGGACATATCGGACTTCCAGGAATTTCACACAACTTCTGGAATACTTACAACACATACCTGTACAGAAACGATATAAAGAAGGCTTAATGTTACTTATTTGACAATGCTTCCCATGTAATTTAACATCAAGTAAGCCTAATTAGTTTAATCTTTTGGAATGTCCCAAGGGTCTTCTGGAAAAAAATCTCAGTTTCTTTCAGGTCAAAAACACTTCAGTTTTAGAATTTCATTTTGGGAAGTTTAGCAAAGCTATCAAAATATTTGGACTCTTGACTAATTAGGATCAGAGATTAGTATGAAACAATACTTAGCTGTTCAGCAGTTGAAGGAAAATGAAGTTCTAGTTTTACATTAAGTACACTATTGATATTAAAGCTTAATTTTAAAACCCTTAGAATAGAAATTTAATTTTTGCTAGCCTGATTACACAAGGAAAGTGTTTCTTTCTCTCTTCGGCCTTTCGTATACTTTTGGGTTGTCCTTCATAACCAGAAGTTCTAGTTTAGACTAAATTACCCTCATTTCCCTTAACAAAAATGTGTCTTCATTCCTCATATGTTTCCTTAACCAAAAACACATCCTACTTTCCTTGCATATAAAGATGTTTCCCTTTTTAATTAGCTTTAATTATGTTAGAATTCTTAACTCTTAGAAACTTTAATTTCTATTAAAAATTTAGAGAGTAAACAAGTGTGGACTATCTCTTACACTAGCATTCTTTGGATTGACAGAATTATAAATACTTTTTATAATTTCTAGAAACGTGCTTTGTCATAAAAATTTCTCAGCATGGCACAAAGCATGCTTACTAATAGAACCAAATTTATCTTTAGTTTCTCTGTAATTAGAAGCTAAAAGTAGATAAACCTATGTTCATTAATGTTTCGGTATTTTTTTTTCTTATTTGGAAATGCTCTTGATATCCACTGAATTCCCATCATTTAACTTAGCAGACTCTTAAGATTTCAAGTCACTGAAAAGATCCAGGAAACTGTTTCTAAGTACTTATACCATAAAATACAATTGTTGCTAAAAACTTTATCTGTAAACTCTTATTCCAATGACATCTAAGTCATTTTCCCCCCAAAATAGGTTTAGGTTACCTATGAAAACATCATAACAAGTTATTTTTCTTGCTGGCAGATTTGTAAGCCTAGGTAGAATAGACGTACGCTTTAATGCTGGTAACTCTAAAGACATGTTTGTTTAGTGAAACCAACAAACTTAAACTAGCTTTTATTTACTAAAGAGTATCTCAGATCACATGAACTTAAAAGAATCACTTGGGTTAATTTCTGTATTTCTGAGGGCAGTTTTAGCTAATCCTTACGAGCACTTGACTTTCAACCCAATGAAATGGAGCTCTTGTATAAATTAATTTTCATAATACCATCCCAAGGTAGAGAAATACCACACATCTACAACATACATATGTGTAGACATACAGACAAACACATAGACAGACACAGAGACCTTATAATTACTGATATTTGTGCAGCAGATTTATAAGGCTTCTCATCAGCCCGTTTTCTAAGTATCTCCTTTTTCTTTCCTTCTGATGAGAAACACTTGCATTTCAAAGAATGGCTCATAGAGAATATAGGGAGAGAAAAGCTACATCACAAAGACACACAGAAGGTATCCAGGATTTCTCCAAGATGGAGTTTTTAGGGGGCATATTTGCAGGACATTTCTGCTTATAAGGTCCCAATAGCTCCAAGTATTTTGAGATAAGGAAGGGCAGTTTGGGGATTGGCAGAAAGGACTGAAACACCTATCCACCTATTATTGGAATGTTTCTTTCCCTCTGGGTACATTTAGCTTAGAGGAGAAGGCCAGAGTTCTATCAGACTGGTGGCCTCCCATTTTATTTTTCTGCTTTTTTATTTATCCGCTAATCTCAGGAGGTAATCCATTTATTAAAACTTTTGAAGATCCTCCCTGGGTTAAGAAATTCTTTATCTATGGCCCTTAGATTGGCCTTTGACCTAGGAGTGAAAGGTATCTGAGGAGGATTACCTGTAGCCTCAGGTGGTCTTCTTTTTTTTTTTTTTTTTTGCGGTACTCGACCTCTCACTGTTGTGGCCTCTCCGCTCGTGTTGCAGAGCACAGGCTCCGGATGTGCAGGCTCAGCAGCCATGGCTCACGGGCCCAGCCGCTCCGCGGCATGTGGGATCTTCCCAGACCGGGGCACGAACCTGTGTCCCCTGCATCGGCAGGCGGACTCTCAACCACTGCGCCACCAGGGAAGCCCAGGTGGTCTTCTTTTAAAATGCATAGTACCCAAATAAAGGATGATAGAGGGGAGTGGGAGAAGTTATATATTACTCTTATAGTCTTTTGTTTAGGGCACCTTTTATTTCTTTAATTTTTCATTAGCCTTTTTCAATGAATCTTTCAATGAAACTATTTTGGAATTTCCAAATCTTTTGGACGCTTCTGCATGATCTTTGCTTTTTAAGTGCACTTTTTCAATGATTTTATTTCTTTGGAATGTTCCCCATAATGGCCATTGTAATTCTAGGTTGTTTTTAGTAAAACTTTGTCATTTTGTTAAATATGTACAGTTTCTGGGACCACAGTTCTTAAACAAAATAAGCAGGTGTGCTGGAAGGTAGCCTGCTCAACTCTGGATATAAAAGACCTCATTTCTTGTAGCTAGGCCTTCGGTTTTCTCAGAGCCTCACTAATCAGCTCCCAGCACTTCCGAGATTCCGCTTAGCAACTGACCTTTATTTAATATCCACCTGAGGCCTCCCACTGGACCTTGTCCAGTTCTCAAATCAGACCCAGTCTAAACTCGGACCCAGTCCAGTTTTCAAATAGGACCTAGTCCAACTCCAGCAGCAGCCACCACCAATTTCCATGGAACTTTGGACTGGGGGAAAGGGTTGAATCGACAGACCACAAAGAATGGGGACCGGGGACTGATTGCATACAAATGGAGGATTGCAGCTGTCACCATCCATTCCCAATGTAGAATCTGGGGAAGGATTTCAAACGAATGGGGAATGGCAGACTAAACCATCAGCAGTTCCCAAAGTTGAATCCAGGGGCACAGCTCAGGGCTGGGGTTTTGCACCTGGGGAATTCCAGTCTGAAAGGCTAGGGGCTTGGTTCCAGGCAGAGTCCTCTGCCAGCTCGGTTGAGCCCTGAACTGAATCATCTACCAGCTCAGGCTAACCTGCCCAGTAAAGGAAAGCCAGTCAGATCAGGAGCTCAGACGCTGAAAGAGCAGAGCTCAAGCAAGAGGAACTCACTAACGGCCCTCAGAAGTGGAAAGACAGTGGACTCAGAAGGGTGCGTGGGGTACCATGCCTGTGTTTCTTGTTGTCCCTGAATGCCAGTGAAGTTCACTTCTCATCGCTGCCACTGATCTATTAAAAAACAAAAATTCAACCGAATGAACTTGAAGATATCATTGGCCTTTTAGGTGATTGATGAATCAGGTAGCATCCCATCTAGCAACAAGACTGGCACTCCAAGGGGTTGTACAGAATGGAAGGTATTTACGGAAAGAGTTGGGCAAGGGAGCAGTTAGCAAAAGAAAGGATTAGTTTTAGTCCAGGACGTCTTCTTTTGGGGGGGGGAAGGGAATGGCACAGGTTTTTAGCATGCAGACTGCCTCTTCTTCCTCTGGGGGTGGGGGTGGAGGTCTCATGTAGCCGGTTACCTCATTGGTACTGACTAGAAAACTGTAGACTGGTTGATTAAGATAACATTTCTGGTGAAGGTCAAAACTGCAATTAGGTATTAAATCTAGGTTTGGCATCATGGACTTTAGCACGAGTGACGCTGTTTTGGGCCTGTGTTTTTTCTGTGTAAAACTATTCATCCCTCTGTACATCCATGAGTTTATTCATTGTTCATTACTTCATTTAATAATGATTATTTCTTGACTATTGGGGTATATAAAAGTGCATAAAATATGGATCCTTTTATAAAAGGGTTGGTAATCTAGGGGGAGACAGATGTGTACACACAGTAACTTTGATACAAAAGCGAAGCATAAAAGCAAGTTACAAGTAAAGTAAAACAGAGATGCAAAGGAGAAAGAGACCTGGCTCCAGGAGGGTAAGGTCTGTGTTTTGTTTAAAAAAATTAAATGTAGATTTCTCAAGTCCTAGGCCAGCGCTCGGCACAACAAAGTAAGTTGTTTTGTTGGGGGGCGGGGCCGTGGGGCAGCAGATGACCCTCAGAAACCGCGATTGACTTTGCCAGTAGTTTATTTGACAGGGCTTCACTGTGGGGATTTTACAAGCCAATAGCATACAGGGTGATGTCTCTTAATAAGTCAATAAAGAAATAACATACTCTAAGCAAATGACAGATTAGTTACAGTATTGTTCCAGGCAAGGGGAGATAAAGGAATAAAGTCCCAATCTAGTGGTGTACCTTTTCTATGGGTTTAGGATGGTTTCTCAGGAGAGAGACTTTGCCAGCTGAGAGCTGACATCCAGCTGCCAGTGAAATAATAAGGGGTAGCTCGGCCCTGACCCAAACTCTCAGATATTCCTCACAGATTCTCAGTACTTATAGTCTAAATGCCCCCTTGCTTCTCCACACGTTCTTAGCAGTAAGCCCACTGCGAGAACCGTCAACAGCTGAGGTGATGACGTCCTGACGTAGCTTACTTCATTCTTATATCAAACCAACTTTACTCCCAACGGTAACTTTCTTTTGTCTTTGGACAAAAGTGGATTAAAACAACTTCAGTTAAGTCATAAGCAAGTTGATTTGAAGTCATATCAAACCAATGCACAACAGTAGGTTCAGATGATGTGTTGACTGTCTACTGAAGTAATAGTGGAACGGTGGAACGTATCATGGAAGAAGTGAATCTGGAGCTGAGCCTTAAAGTCGAGAGAAATACATTTCAAGTGGTAGATAGATTATAGACCTTCAGAAGTGGAAGAGACCTTAGAGACCATCTAGTACAGTGTTTCTCCTACTTTCTGTTTTCATTGTTAGAGCACTCTGCTCTAACAGTCTATCAATAAACAGTTTCATTTATAACAGGATGCTAAATTGGAAATGCCTGTGACTGAGGTGCTATCAGTAGCAGACCACCAACATGCACGTTTGGAAAGGAGATGGATAGAAAAAGATCCAGAAGATAGTGACTTGGAAAAAAATTGAGGTTTTCTTGGGGAAAATGCTGCTGTTGAACACTACCCCTTTTTTACAGTCCCCCACTTTCACGAGGGGAGGCATTGACCTTCCCATTTTAAGAGACGAGTTTCTCTAGGAACACCTGCAGGAGAACTTGGAGGAGTGGCTCATTGGATTCCGAGTTCGTGAGGGGGGAGTGATTGACCTTGCCAAAATTAAATAACGACAACAAAAATACATTTATCTGGATTCAGTACAGCAAATAAAAGAGCACCAGTGATTGTCAAGTCTAGAAAAGCTTCATGAAACCCCTCTCGATACTTAACATCAGCCAGACCCAAAAAGCAGAACGTCAGATTCTAACAATGACAGTACTGAGCCGAAGAGGAGCTTCCTGCTTCCCTTCCCTCTCCTCCCTCCACTCCCATTCAACCCTGTTAGGAAAGAGCAGCTGGTGCATGGGGCAGAAGGTGAGTAAGAGGAAGAGAAGCAGCTCTCTGTACCCCCTGCTCAAGGTGGTGAGGGACCTGGCCCAATTGCAGCCTCTCCAAGTCGGGGGAGAAGTCATATATGTGAATTAAGTTTGAAGTGTTAATGAATGTATTAGACTGGAAATTCTAATTTTAATGTCTTAAAATGACAGCAGGACCCTGTATTACCTTACAATGGCCAGAAAAGACATGGGACCTCCTCGTATTTTCACCCAGGGAGCAAGCAAGAACTACCCCCTTGAGCAGATTTAAAGGGAGAAAGAAGACAGATAAAGTTGTCTTTATGCTTATATGCCATAAGTCCTGATTATTCAACATACAGCTTACACCCTTTACATATTTTTGTTTTAAAGGGAAAGGAAAACAATGTAAAGGGATTTACATCAGGATACAGATGAAGGTGCAGGTGACTTTTTAGTGGAACCAAAATATTATGATCAAGTGGCACCGAAATAGATTATTTAACTGGACAAATTTAACAACCTATAGAATACTAAAATTAACAATTAGTCAAAGACATGGATTTTTGGAAGTGTGTGGTAACCTAGGAACAGTGATACAGCTGGAACGTTGCCTCTTAAGGATTATCAGAGAGGGTGGCTGGCTGTTCAGTAGGACGTGGTGGTGGTAGGCAAGCCTGCTGCATTATGTAACAACAGAGGGCGACATTCCGATTCTGTTTAGTGCCCCATAGGGGGCACAGTTCGCACAGGATGATGATAATGTGGTGGGCTGAAAGAGCCTCCCAAGAAACCATGCCGATGCTTAATTAGTGAGTTACTTCTCTGTTCCATCAAAATGTCAAGATCAGACCCACAACTGCACATACATTTTTTGGTAATTTTCTTACTTTGAACATGTTTACACTTCTCCAAGATCCATCCATATCCTCTTGTCACTTAAAAATAATTTGTCAGACAATTTCAGTCTGTTAACTCTCCTATAAATTTTAACAATACTTCTATACACACACTTAGCATTCCAGAGGAATATTCTTCAAGACCATGGGGATCAACAAATTTTCAAATGCCATTACAGTGTCTGTGAGGTATGTATTTTCCCCAAAATGCATAATTTATAATCCTCATAATAGATCTTTTACAGATGAAGAAAATGGGGCCTAGGAAGTTTAAGTAAAATAGGTAACAAGTGTCCCAATTAATATTTGAACTCGGTTCTGGCTAATTCCAAAACATGCATTCCTAACTCTCTTTCGTGTATTTGTTTTCTGTTCTTACTGTGTATGCTATACAGCTTTCCCACTGGGGCTCCTTTTCAGGGTCTTCCTAATACTTAAAGTCACTTGTAAAATGAGTACTTTCGTTGAATGAGAAATCCATTAGGCAGAAAAAAACAACTTGGCAATAACTTTTAGGCATTAACCGCATGCCAAGTAATTATCAGAAGACCTAATGCTTTGAGCCCTCACAAGTGTGATCTTAAGATAATAGAGTGAGGCTTGCTTGCATTGTGAACTTTCTTGATGCTTTATATTGTGATGTGCTTCATGGATTGGCTTCCTAAAAAAGATTTGTGAAGCATTCTGGGAAGGTCTGCCAATTAAAAACCGGAGATTGGCTGAAGGCTTGCAGCAATTAAAGTTTGAATACGGATGGTGCCAAATTGAATGTTTCCCTGGCAACAGATTTTTCCTTAATAACTTTTAGATGGGAGGGGGAGCGTAAAAGGAAACCATCTTTCAGCATATGTATAGTCCTACAACATGTTTGCAAATTGATTTTGGAAGCTAATTTGTACTTAACTAGTGATTGTTTTAAGTGGATCTGAATATTACTAAACTATCCTGAGGAAATATTTTGAGAATAACAGAAATAAGTTCTAGGAACCTTATAAGGACATAAAAAGTGCATGGTTTTAAAAAAACATCTCTTGGTCTGTAACCAGTTATCCAAGATATTTATTTATTTATTCATTTATTTTTGGCCGCACTCTGCGGCTCACGGGATCTTAGTTACCCAACCGGGGATCGAACCTGTGCCCCCTGCATTGGGAGCGCAGAGTCTTAACCACTGGACCACCAGGGAAGTCCCGGGATTTTGTATTAAGCACAATTTACCATTGTCAAAGATTTCTGGATTCTTAACGTCCGTTAAGATCAAAAGTTTAGAACATAGGTATAACCAAGGAAAAAGTGATATGTATATCATGGATTTGGAGTTGATCTTGATATATATAATGTTATATGTGTTATTAATATATATGTTCAGGTTTATGGGTTAGTTTTTCATTATCTGTTTAAAGATATTTTTAAATTGTTGATTGTTTAAATCGTTTTAGGAAGTACCTCATAAGGAGGTCATTGATAGTGTTTATATCATGTGGTGTGTTACCATAGATCTAATATCTGGTCCTCAGCTTTGCATAGCCAATGACTGGATTTTAATAGTTCACCTTCAGGTGATGAGTCTCCGGGGGACTGACTCATACTACACAAACTCACATGAGACTGGTTTATTAATCATTTGAAAGAAGAGGTAATAAATTGAAATTATTATTTTATAGCACAGCATAAGGCTGTCAAAAAAATTAATAATGATAATTTGCTCATAGTGCCCTCCCCAGTGAGGACTGTGCAGAAGACCAAGGTTTGATGGTGACCAAAGAATTGGAGGAAGGGTAATATTGTATCATTAAAGGATGGTTCATTAAGTGAGAGAATCTAGATAAACTTCCCACCTTTACTGTTCTGGATGACTTCTACTATAGAAATAGAGAAACAGACAGTTTCTCTCAGATGGTACCAAAGACATAATAGCAAATGCTGGCTCTTTGGCTTTCTTTTTAGATTCCATGCAACATGTCTTCCTCCCCACATGTGCACACTTACCTTCCTCCTCTGGCTATTGTCTCTCACAGAGCCATACAAAACTCAGGTATGTTAAGTAGATGTAAATCAATAGTTGGAAATTTGTGTTAGTCACATTATTACCCATTACTTGCTTGACTGAAGTAGGCTACGTCATCACCAAAACCCTTACAAAACAACTCTTTCCACAAGAATTTCCAGCCCTGGTGGCAATTCCAGGACTACCACCACAAGAAATTCTGACATAATAGGGATATAAGGTAGTCCTGGGAATCTACATTTTTATGAAGTTATCCGAGGCTCAAGCAGGTTATTTTTACAGATGACTGATACTATCCACCATGTCCTTTTTGTTTCTAATTTTACTTTTAGATGATAATCTTTTTTCTGGCTTTTTCCAAATTTCTGGAATTTTAGGACTCAGAGACTCTAAGAACTTGTGCGTGTAAAGAGAAACTTAAAGAGCTATAGAGGTAGAGATATGTAGGTACATAGAAATAGACATGTACATAAAATAGAAATATACATGTATACATAGAAATAGAAATGTGTTGCTTAAAACTGTAAAAAATACATTCTTAAAAATATAAATTAAAAATATTAATAGTTCACTCTCAATTGAAGATACAATGATAAACTTGAATGAAATAAGGACCCTGAAAACAAATGTATCCCTTCCTCCCCTACCCCATCCTATCCCTCCCCCCTCCCCCCCCCCCCCACACACACACACGAAGCTCTACAACTCAGCACAGGGTTAAAATGTTAAAACCAATTCCTAACCCATGTAAATAAAGGAAAATGTTTGTGTTCTTCCTCAGTCTTTAATTATCTTCCCTAGATTAATTTACAAATGGTAATCACACGTAAGAACAAGTATTATTGCCCTATAAACGATACAACGAAGAATCAGATGAGAATTAAGTAAAAATAAAGAGTACACTTTCATTAAAGACCCAGTTCTCATGACCTAGTCCCAAACCCTTTGTACTCTGCACTCATTCTTTGAATTGACTCTCTTTAGAGCTGCAAAGGTAGGAATATGACTCACATAAAACATTCCAAAAGGTATGATTTGAAAAACCTCCTCAAAAGAGAGAGACAGACAGAGATAGGAACAGAGAAACAGAGATGGAAAGCTAAGGGAAAAGGTAAAATAGCATTGTTTGATCAGAGATGGAAACTGAGTAATGAATTTGGTTACTAACCACTTAAGTATATAGCTTTTATTTAAGCTTGTAATTTGGTTATGTATCATGAGAAAATGATTAATAATCTAAAATACGTACTTTTATAATACTATCTAATGCTATAAAGATAGTAATTCAATTTTTGAAGAATGTTTCTTGTTAAAGGTTGGTTTATGCCTACTACTGAATATCACCATGTTTATTAGAAGTAGTTTCAAATAGTATTTAATGGCATAGAGAAAGAATAATTACAACATTAATGCTAAGTTTAAAAAGTAAGATATGCATAGTAAGTGAAGTAAGTCAGGCAGAGAAAGACAAATATTATGATATCACTTATATGTGTAATCTAAAAAATAATACAAATAAATTTATTTACAAAACAGAAACAGACTCACAGACAGAGAAAATAAATTTATGGTTACCAAGGGTGGAAGGGGGGGAGGGATAAATTAGGAGTATGGGATTAACAGATACATACCACTGTGTATAAAATAGATAAGTGACAGACATTTACTATATAGTGCAGGGAACTATATGCAATATCTTGTAATAACCTGTAATGGAAAATAATCTGAAAAAATTACGTGTATACACACACACACACACACACACACACACACACACACACACACACATATAAAATTAAATGACTTTGCTCTGCACCTGAAACTAACACAATATTAGAAATGAACCATACTAAAGTTTAAAAAGTAAAAGTAGGATATGAAATTATTTATGCCCTATGACCCTAATTTTGTTTAAAAAAAAAAGTAAGGAGGAAAAGAAAAAGAGAGAGCCGGCAGGACACATTATAACTGGAAGGAAATACTTTCAAATTTTTCACAGCTATCACAGGTGGAATTTAGGTGAGTTTAATTGTTTTCTTTTGTATCTATCTGTGTTTTCCCAATTCCATACAATACAATGTATTACTTTTATACACAGAAAATGTTTTCAAGTATATTACACAGGGATGGTGTTTCTCAACCTTTTATTAATCATTACCCTGTAAGAAGCTTTTTAGAGTTTTATTTGCTAATCAACCCCCCATGAAATTTTGATAACATAGATAGTTTCTATATCTGTTTATATTGTGGCTTTTTGGAGGGTCACAAACCATCGTGACCCTTAGATACATCTAAGACTTTTTGTTCCCCAAGAATCAATTTTAACCCCCTTGGGACACTATTGCCCTGTTGAAAAGATATGCGCTACTCGCCCAAGAGCCAGAAGATTCTCATTCAGTAAGTTTTTAGGGGTAGGAACAAAGTAAGTACATTTTTAAAATAGTGGTCAGGTGTTTCAAAAGGAATGTATAAATGCATCTACTTAATGTTATTCCAAATTTTTTCAGAAACCTGAAATATGAGCATTTATCTATTTTTAGGAATAATACTAATGATGGAACATTTTTACACATTTACAAATCTTTAAGAGTTTACCTTTTTTCCCCTACTGCCAGGAACATATAACTTTGAACACAATTTAGAACAACTTTCATGAAATATGATTTCTTCCTTATCTTTTTTCTTGACCTTTACTTTGTTATCTTTTCTACCACCTACTTCTGTGTAGGTCTTTTCTTTTCATCATTGCTTATTTCTTTAGTTTTTCTTTCACAAAATTGAAGGAAGATGTGGGCTTAGTATTCTGAATTCATAGTTCCATTGTGGTTATTAAAACGTGAACTAAAACCTTGCAAGCACATGGTACCGTGTATATAATTTTCAACATTCAGACAATTACACAAAGGCCTCTGAGTATTCTAGGGTCATTGCTGAAGCTATTTTTTTTTTTTTAATCCTATAACCTTTTCTCATTGTTGGTTGATTTTCAGAACATAGAAGTTTTCACTTTTAAGGTTAAAAAAAAAACCTGATGAATGGAAGAACTATTCAGCACAGCAGGTTATAAACCAATCAGGATGATGATGTCTTGGTTGGAGATTTTCATGAACCTCTCACATTAGCTATTTCAGCTTTTTTTTTTTTTTAATGTTCAAAGTAAATAGAATAATGAAGAGGCTATTTAGGAAGGTCTGGACTCAGGGGGGAAAAAAAAACTCTTTCATTAGGTTCCAAATAACAGCTAGCTTAATAAGCAGCAAAAGACAGAGATTTAGTGTAGAAAAAAAATAAAAGGATAAAAAAATAAAGCAATGAGATTAGAAGGTCGGTAATATCATTGGAACTGGCAGCAAGGCAGGTTCATGTGAGATTATTTTGTTTGGGGAAACAACTATACTAACTTTGTTCTGAACCTCTTGCCAATGCCTGTCTTGAGAAAATTTAACATTCTTAATCTGTGTGTACCAAAATGCCCAAGGACAGAGCTGTTACCTAAACTTTATTCAAATTGAGAGAATTCATGTACGAATTTGTGGCTAACGTCTTAGTCAGTGTACTACATAATGTCTACTGCTTCATAGCACGACTTTCTAATTTTCAAGAACAGTGTAGTAACTGCTTACCAGCCAAGAGAAAGGCATGGGACCATATTTGTCATTGGAGTCAACGTTAGTTCTGCCTATGGTAGTTACTTAGGTAAAGATAAGTTTGTTCCAAGCTAGGGCCTTTCACTGGCACTTGTTACGCGTAATAAGGAAGTGCTTTCAAGTGGACCCTGGAGTATAGGGAAACTAGAGTCTGATGTCACCAAGAGGAATGTTGATGAATTCAAAGATAGTGAAAGAAAGGAGGGGAGTAATTTTGATAGAAATGGTAGAAAAGCAGGAAACATGGCAGAATTGGGGGGAAAGAAATCTTTAGAGATTTTACAAATTACAAGCTCCTTTTAATAATCAGATTAAGATTGTAAGTGTAGAGTGACTGGATAAAGGTGCATGTTCTGACCTGGCCAGCTAATTAGTAAAATCTTCTAGTCCAGTTTTCACATTTTTCATTTTAGCATATTTTTGTATGATAAATTATATTTCCAATGGAAACCTTCTACTCCTGTTGACTAACTTGACTCCCTGATACTTTGCCTACCCTTCTACTTTCTTGTTCCTACTTCTTTCAAGACTTTGCACGCACAATAAGGCAGCTCATATTCCTTAAGTGTCCTATCTGATTTTGCTTCTTGAATTGCCAAAGTGAGCTCTACAGACATTTCTATCATTTCTTTTTATACCTAATCTCTTGTGGTCCATGCTGTAACCACTTCACTGAAGCTGCTAATGACCACCATGTGCATTCTAGTGACTACCTCTCAAGCTTCATCTCCGGAGCCTTTGCCTTGAACACAGGGATAACGTAACCTTTCCCAACCTCTCACTTCAGTTTCCTGCATTTGGTCTGCCTCTCTCCAGAATTTTCCCAAGGCTTTGCCTCTGTCCCTTACACTCATGACTTCAGTATTCATCACTATATGAATGACAGCTCTCATCATAACACCTCTGACCCCTTATCTGTTTTATCCGTTCCATATGGCAAGCTGTCTACATTACCTTTCTTCTTGGGGATTATTATAACCTTATATTCAACATGAAATTGTGTGTTCATGTCGATGTCCAACAGCAACGTTTTTCACCATTTTTAGATACAAAAGGGGTCAACATTTCTGTCCTACTTATTTATCGGCAAACGACTCAAAAGTCAAGCCAAAAAAAAAAAAATACTCAAGTAAGATTTCCCAACAAAGAGGCTTTAAGCAAAGAACTTGCAGGTGTCACATGCAGGCTGTATTCCAGAAGGAGCATAGTGAACTAGGCATACATACCTGACTGGAAAACATCGGTCACAGTCTCTTAGTTCCATCTTTTCCTGTGAGAGGGAAAAATCATTATATGACAAGGCCAGAACTTCTATGACCCCTTTCAAGAATTGAAAGGTTTTTATGACCCCATTCATTTCCTGTCAAAAACTTTCATGAAGTACCCAGGCAATGCATTTTATACAGAGGGAAGAACCTAGACAAAGTCCTATATATTTAATCTTCTAAATATCTTACTAATCTGTTCTTATCTTTCAATCCGCCAGCCATCAGGTTTTACCTGGACCCCTATCCTAGCATCTCACGCTGTTTTTTTCTGTATCTTTTCTTGCCCTCCCCTCCAATCTGTTCTTTAATTAGCAGTATGACTAATATTTTGAAACCCAGATCAGATGGTGTCACTTCGCTGCGTGAAACCTTTCAGTGGATTCCAGTTGCCCTGCAGACAAAGGCCAAAATCTTTACCATAATTCATAAGACCACTGGGAGCTATGGAAGTCCCCTCTTTTAGCTTTTCTTTCTAGTGAGTGATACATTCAGACAAGTGGATTCTCTTTTAAGGACATAGATTCCAAGTGCATATGAATATTGAACTAGGTATTGATAGTTTACTTATAAAATGTTTACTATTCCTTATGCAGCTTTGATTTTGCATCCATTCTAATTCAATCTCAAGCACATAATGGATTATCAAGAAAAAGGTTTTAATAAATGATTGGCTAGACAAAGGAACAAATAAATGAATAAATGTATAAAAACAAATCATTATCAGACAGTCAGATGGCTACTTATAAGAACTTATCAGAACAAAAGTATAATCTTGCTTAAGACCAAATTCAGGCAATTTTTGTGTGTCTTTTTGTTTTTGGTTAAAAAAGCATCAGTTTTATATGTTTTTTTTAACATCTTTATTGGAGTATAATTGCTTTACAATGGTGTGTTAGTTTCTGCTTTATAACAAAGTGAATCAGTTATACATATACACATGTTCCCATATCTCTTCCCTCCTGCGTCTCCCTCCCTCCCACTTTCCCTATCCCACCCCTCTAGGTGGTCACAAAGCACCCAGGTGATCTCCCTGTGCTATGCGGCTGCTTCCCACTAGCTATCTATTTTACGTTTGGTAGTGTATATATGTCCATGCCACTCTCTCACTTTGTCACAGCTTACCCTTCCCCATCCCCATGTCCTCAAGTCCATTCTCTAGTAAGTCTGTGTCTTTATTCCCGTCTTACCCCTAAGTTCTTCATGAGCTTTTTTTTTTCTTAGATTCCATATATATGTGTTAGCATATGGTATTTGTTTTTCTCTTTCTGACTTACTTCACTCTGTATGACAGACTCTAGGTCCATCCACCTCACCTAAATAGACATTTCTCCAAAGAAGATATACAGATTGCCAACAAACAAATGAAAGAATGCTCAACATCATTAATCATTAGAGAAATGCAAATCAAAACTACAATGAGATATCATCTCACACCGGTCAGAATAAGCCATCATCAAAAAGTCTAGAAACAACAAATGCTGGAGAGGGTGTGGAGAAAAGGGAACCCTCTTGCACTGTTGGTGGGAGTGTAAATCGATACAGCCACTATGGAGAACAGTATGGAGGTTCCTTAAAAAACTACAAATAGAACTAACATACGACCCAGTTTTATATGTTTTTAAAGGATTCTGTTCCCTTGCTGCAAATAGTATAGGCACAATGCTATTCTGTTTCTCATTTTAAAGGAAATAATAATAATACCATATGCTTGTGTTCAGCTTTGCAGTATAAAGCACTTTTCACACAGATTACCTCATTTTAGATTTCTCTATTTCTTCTTTTGCTGTGGGGATTCATTTTAAGAATTTCCTTTTAAAATTAAGGCAATAACACTACTCTGTTCCTGTATTTCTTAGCAACACCTTCACTAGGATATTGTCTCTCTCCTGGGTCTTTCTTCTCCAGATGCACAGTTATGATTTATGCAGAGGTAAATGGAAATAGTAGGAGCAATACACAGAATTTTTTATTGTTTCTTGTAAACTCAAGCATTTCATTTTAGGAGCTGCCGTACTATTTTAGGAATTGCTGTACTAATGTTCAAAATTTATTTACATATTTTGGATGAAAGAATTTTGTCACTTCAGTTGGGCTTATTAGAAGAGGGAAAGAGTTACTTTTTATCTCCGCCATATTTCACATCATTTACTATAACATTGACGAGTTGCTGAGGTTTAAATAAGCAAAGATTATCTCAAAATGAGACCTGGAAAGGGCAATTCAAGTCTCTCATCCACTTTCCTTTTTGGATTTTCAGCCAACACTTTAGTCTAAAACATATTTTATAATCATTGATCCTGTGTTTGTCTTAATAACCAGACATATATTAAATGAACTAGAATTGATTGATCTTTATTTTTGATCTCATATTTTGCATTTCTGGAGAAGCATTTGAAGGGATCAGTTGACGCTATACTTCATTAATTCATTTCCTCTTTTTCCCCTTAATACAGAAGCCCCATTTTCATAAAGTCTAAAAAAATTGGAACATGTATTTTGTTTTTATAACATTGATTAAATGAATATATTTGTTTTGTTTATATATTGTATGTTTGTGATTATTTTTGTTTTTTCAGTAGTGCATAAATTCTTACTTGTGACTTAAAAGTTGTGTTCACCCTTTCCACACATTCTTTTATACTCCCCTCATGTCAAACTTGTGTTGGGCCATGAGTATAAAAGCACATTCTTTGTAGAGAGGTGGATGAACCTAGAGTCTGTCATACAGAGTGAAGTAAGTCAGAAAGAGAAAAATAAATACCGTATGGTAACACATATATATGGAATCTAATTTAAAAATGGTTCTGAAGAACCTAGGGGCAGGACAGAAAAAAAGATGCAGACGTAGGGAATGGACTTGAGGACACAGGGACGGGGAAGGGTAAGCTGGGACGAAGTGAGAGAGTGACATGGACATATATATACGCTACCAAATGTAGACTAGTTAGGTAGTGGAAAGCAGCTGCATAGGACAGGGAGATCAACTCAGTGCTTTGTGACCACCTAGAGGGGTGGGATAGAGAGCGGGGGAGGGAGATGCAAGAGGGAGGGGATATGGGGATATATGTATACACATAGCTGATTCACTTTGTTTTAAAGCAGAAACTAACACAACCTTGTAAAGCAGTTATACTCCAATGAAGATGTTAAAAAAAAAAAGAAAGAATGAAGTACTAATATACCCTAAACATGGATAAACTTTGAAAACATCATGTAAAGTGAAAGAAGCCAGACACAAAGACCACATATTGTATGATTCCATTTATATGAAATGCCCAGAAGAAGCAAATCTATAGAAACAAAAACTAGATGAACTCCAGCCTAGGGCTGGAGTGGGGAGCTGGAGAGAAATGGGTAGTGACTGCTATGGTTTTTGGGGGGTATGATGAAAATATTTTTAATTTCACAACTTTGTGAATATACTAAAAACCATTGAACTGTATACTTTAAGTGGGTGAATTATATAGTCTGTGAATGTATCTCAATAAAACTTAAAAAAATAAAATAAAAACACATTCCCTCAATTCAAGTAATTACCTTTTGAAAGGTAAGACAGACAATAAATAGACAATTGCCAAGTAGGGTAATAAGTGTGTTTAGAGGTAAGGATGTGAATTCAATGCTCTGGAAATCATAACATAGGATACCCTATCCAAGCCCCTGAAGCACACAGAACCTGGGTAAGGTGGAAGAGAATGGTCAGGAAAAAATGGCTAGTGGCAGTGACTTTTGAGCAGAGTGCTACAGAGTGAAAAAGAGTAGAGAATATTCTGGGCAGAGGAAAAGCATGGACTCATGTGAGACATGTGATAACATCCTGCATGTAGAGGACTCCTACGTGGCTGAATAGGGTTCACAACAGGTAATAGAAGTCAAGAAACTGGAAAAGTAGACAAGGGCCACATTACAAAAGATCTTGTAAGTCAGGTCAAGAGTTTTGATTTTATGCTGAAAGCAATGGAAGGGTGACATTAAAGGAATTTAGTAAGTGATGACAGACTCAGATCCTCATCTTCAAAAGTCTTCTCTGACCAAAGTTTTGAAGATAGATGGGGAGTGCAAAAGGCTAGTATTAAAGCAGTAGTTCTCAGTCCTGGCTGCACGTTAGAATCACTAGGGGGAGCTTCTTAAAATCCAGTGCCTGGACTCCACCCCAAACCAATTAAATCAAAATCTTTGGGAATAGGGCCCAGACACTGGTAGTTTTTAAAGCACCCCAGCTGATGCAAATGTGCAGACAGGGTTATGATTCACTAAATAAGAGAGAGCATCAGGAAGCTTTTAATTAAAATAGTCTAGAGAAGAGACAGCTGGATGATAGAGAGGTTAGAAGAGCCATTAAGGAGGTTGAATGAATGACTTGGCACCTTGGTTAAAGGATAAGGAAGAAAGAGGAATCAGGCATGATTTGTAGGTTTCTCCTTGAATGACTAGGTAGAGGAACAGATGTGTGTCAGTAATTAGGGGAGAGGAAGGGTAAAGATGATGTGATCAATTTTGGATATGTTGAATATTTAAAAGGAATCTTGTAGGCATTTGGCTATGTGAATATGGAGCTCAGGAGAGAGTTCTTAAGTTAAACACAGATTCGACTATGATCGCTGTATAGGTAGTAAATGAAACAGTATGAACTCACCAGGGAGTGAATGAAACAATATGAACTCACCAGGGAGTTTATGTAAAGTGAAAAGAAAAAAGGTCCAAAGGAGACCTGTAGGGGATAACAATGTTTTAAAGATGAGCAGAGAAGGCTGAGGAGTGGCCAAAGAGGTAGACTAAATAACTTTTTAAAATCTTGCAGTGTCAGTCATTGCAAGATTTCAAGGAAGAGGTTTCAAGGAGGGCTCATCAGTGATGGCAAGTACTGAAAGGAGGTCTGGAAAGATAAAGACTTTAGAATCTCTAATGCTGTGGTAATTTGAAGGTTATCGTTAGCATCTTCAAAAGTAATTTCTGTGGCAAAAGTGAAAATTCAATGGATTGAGAAGGGTATGTAAGGTGTGAAAGTGGAAATAGTGGATGTAGACTCTTCTCAGACTTTAATGTGCATACAAATCACTTTTGGACTCTTGTTTAAAAATGCAGATTTGATTCAGTAGGTATAACGTGTGGGGCCTGAGATATTGCATGTCTAACAAGCTCCCAGGTAATGCTGCAGCTGCTGGTACATAAACCATCCTTGAAGTAACTCTGGTGTAAATCACTCTTTCATGAAGGAGAAAGGATTGGCCAGAGGGGGTGTAGAGCCAAAAGGAAGAATTTTTAATTTTGTTTTTTGTTGTTTTCTTTTTAGATGAGGTTCTAGACTGAGATTGAAGGTACAGAATGGGTAAAAAATGGAATCACTTGTCTTAGGAGGTAGAAGAATTTGGAATACTGAGTACAGGAAGGGAATTAGGCATGAGTAGGGGCGACACTAAACCTAAAGAGAAGAAGGTAAGGAAGACTAGAAATACAGAAAAGTCCATTAGTAGACAGTACCTGGCATTTTGCTTTTTAACCCATGGTTTCTGTTCAAGGAATTATTTATTATTTTTATTCCTTAACTTGATTGGCTAGACTGTGGAGTGTGCTTGTGAGGATACAAGTGAGCCCACTTGGCTTTTCAGGTATAACCTGCATTTTCTGTACTCATCAAATCAAAGTTTGAGTGACAAGGTGTAGGGATGAAATTCAGTGTGTGTTCACGGCGGGAAAAAATGTCTTTTTTTATTCTACATATTTAAAAATATTTATATTCCAGCAAATGCATCAGTTTTGATGTGCAAATTTGGGTTTTATGTGTGCATTGCATGCTAGTGACACGGTAATAAATCCGCGGTGCTGGAATTATAATGGTTCCCTTTAGCTCCACTTTAATGACCTCTTGCTGAATGAGTTGTGAGTACTTTATTTGCTACATTTGGCACTTAATTAGTTGAGGGTGGGGCAGGCTGGAGAGTGGGATTATCCAGCGATATGTTGTGTCTCTATCACATTTTTTTTTTTTTTTTTTTTTTTTTCCCATTATTACTATTTTTTTATTAAACTGACATCAAAAATAACTATTCAATTAAAACTCCTTATATATTTGAAAACATAAGGAGTCACCCTAGAAATTGTATATTGTAAAATCACCAAAAATAAAGATTCACAAGGATACGTATCTTTCCATTTGTTAATCTATCACATTTAAACAATTTCTTTTCTATGTCTTGTGAGTGACCTAAGATTATAAGCTGAAATATTTTTGCATAATTATAGATAAAGCTGCTCCCCCAACTTTAAGCTTTCATCTCAACCAATAGTTCCCCCTTGCCAAAGGAAGCCATTATTTTTTTAAGTTAATTCATTTTAATGACCAAATAAATCACATTTCAATATCTGCCTGTTTATGTAACTAATACAATAACTTACATGTTCCATTATGACTGGATGTTGGTATTTTCTTATAAATCTGTGACTCTCCAACCAGTGGCAAAAATGCAATCCTTTTACCTTAACTCATCTTTCAATACGGGAACCAACACACACTTTCCTATATTTTATAACCAAAACAGAATGAGCTTTTGTCAGAGGACTAACTTATTTTCTCTCTGAGAATATTCAGCATACTTTTAAGGAGGTAATATGATCTTTGACATTCTGTTGATGAGGAAATTAAGAGATCAGCCTGAATTCCTTTTCGAGCTCCTCTCCATATATATGTGACTTTAAGCAAAACATTTTGTCATTTTCACTACTGTAAATTCTGTTTACTGTCTTTTAAACTTCTATATTCCATAGATGGTATTTTTTTCTTAATTGGAAAGTGGCCTTAATAACTTAGAAATATGTTTAAATAATATGCTGCTTTGTGCTTGCTGTGAGAGAGCATTTTATCTAACATTTTATTATGAAAAATTCCAATACACAGAAAAGTGGAAAGAATTGTCGAGTAAATATCCCTGAACCCACCACCTAGATTGTGCTGTACAAATTCATGCTTTCTCTGCCCATCAGTCCTGACTATTTTCTGATGCATTTCAAAGTAAGTTTAGAGACATCAGTACCCTTTACCCCTAAACGCTTCAGCATGCATATCATTAACTAGAGCTCAGCATTCATTTACAGTTTTTTTTGTTGGTTTATTTGCTTACTTGTATGTCTCTGTGGGGCAAAATGTGCAGAGTCAAAAGTACAAATCTTATGTGTACCAATCAATGAGTATTGTTGAATGGGTGCACCTGTGCGACACATGCCTCTATCAAGATAAAGAAAAACACTATCACCCCAGAAAGGAAAGAACCTTTGGATGTTAATTAGACTTACTATGGTGATCATTTCACAATACATACCAATATCTAATTATGTTTATACCTGAAACTAATGTAAGTTTATATATCAGTTATATCTCAATTAGAAATATTAATAAATGAAAGGAAATTTTTTATGTTGGCTTGAATTTTTTTCAACTGAATTTTAACATGACTGAATATAAGATTGCCAAGTTGTATCACAGGAATAGTCCGTCCAGGGGAATGATATGGATGTCTATATGCTATTTGTTCATCCAGGCACTGGAATGACTTAGTTCTTCCTAATAGCCTTGTAAGATGAGCTTCAATCTCTGACAGAAACATAAAGTAACATGTATTTCACAGACTTTTAGAGCTGGAAAGAACCCCAGGGGTCATCCAGTCTACTAACCCGCTTTGCTTAATGGCTCAGGATTTAAAAAGTTCAATGGTGGGCTTCCCTGGTGGCGCAGTGGTTGAGAGTCCGCCTGCCGATGTAGGGTACACGGGTTCGTGCCCCTGTCTAGGAAGATCCCACATGCTGCGGAGCAGCTAGGCCTGTGAGTCCGGAGCCTGTGCTCCGCAACGGGAGGGGCCGCAACAGTGAGAGGCCCGTGTACGGGAAAAAAAAAAAAAAAAAAAAAAAAAAAAGTCCAATGTTGTTACAAAGTGCATAACTGCCTGTCTTTACCCCTGTAATTAGGGGCTAGATACTTCGCCCAGTGTCTTGCGTCCATCATTTCCTTAATCTTCACAGATTGTTAATCTTCTTGTTATTATTATCCCCATTTTACAGAGAGTAAACTGAGTGTGAAAATAGCATTAAATTACTAATCTTTGCCATGTTCAAACTAACCTTAAATGTTAGACTGATATTATAAAATATTTTTACCTTAGTTATTGGGTCTGGGTCTGTCTTCTGTGAATTTAAAACTAAATACTTGGCTGTTCCTGAATTCCAGTTTTGGGGGGACTTAGAAAGGAAACATATCTTCAAATTAGTTGTAGCAGCTAGGATTTAATCATTTGCCTATAATTCTCCTCTCTTTTCACCTTTGTGGTCTGAAATGTCTTCTCAGACATTTTATTCTGTGTTCGCACAGCAACCACATTCCTCCTCTCCTGTTCCTAAATAGATCAAATGCTTCTTCCTCTTCTTAATGGGTTTAAGTTGAGACTTCTCTTTGCAGAGCTTAACTACAGATAAGACTTCTACAGAACCATGTTTAAATTCCTTGTGGAAATAGGAGGAACACATCTTAATATTTCCTATAATTTGGGTTATTATTATTTTGACTTTCTCTGGTTCCTTATAAGTCTTTGAATGTAAAACATTGAGATATACTCACATTACTCAAGATATAGTTGTATCCTAACTTTATACACGAGTAGAACAATGATGATTTCTTTGTTTTCAGCTCCCTTCTTGATCATGCCTAGCCTTTTGTGGACTATTTTGGCCTCAGGGAACTGTCTGTTGTGATTACCATATCTTTTTCCTGATACTTAGAAATGGTTCAGAGTTTATTGTCTTAACCTCAGTTGGGAAAGTTTTCCTTACAGTTGACCACAGTTAAATATATGACACTTTACCCATTCAAATGACCTCAAAAGATTTACCAGTAATTTAACTCTTTAAGCTCAGTATTTTCTACCTGGAATCATTGAGACCCACGTTGAGACCCTCAGAGTGCCCCCACCTGGCAGATTACAAATGTTTGCTGAGATTATTGTCCATTTTGATGACTATAGTCAGTTTTGCAATTGAGGAGCTTGAAGTTGTGCCGAAGCAGCTTTTGCAAATTACAATACCTATTTCATCACAAATCCAGGGCTATAACGCATTATTAACTGCTGGTCAAGGTTTCTTTCTAAAACTTAGTCACAGTAACTTCTAATTCTCAGACTGTAACTTGAGTGCAGAAATTGGAACCGAGTTGTTCTTTGTTCTGTAGCAATATGTATTCAAAAAGGCAAACATTTTATTTTTGTAAATAACATTTTTCCCTAGAAGAGATGTTGAGGGAATTAATATCAGTCAAGGTTGTGTATCGATAATCAAACATAGCTAGCTTAAAAACTTGAAGTGAAAGATTGGTTAATACTCAATCAACTGAACTGTTTCTTTCTCTGCAGTATTGTGGTTCTTGACATGATTGCTTAGTTTCCAGTGTGACTCTTCTGGAGATCCGTAAATCAGGACACATGCTGAGTCCCAGTCTATCATCCTGAGTCCTAGCATTCGTTATTTATTCCTTTCATTATCCAGCATCTACTTACTGCACAAATCAGTTGAGAAGCTTATCATGTTGGACCTCTGAAAGAAGAAGTACACACATTTGGGTAGCTCTTCAATTACCAACATGCACAGATTATCTGAGTTTATAAGCATATATTTTATTATTATTTCACTTTTAAATGTCAGATGAATCTGGTATAAATATAAATCTACAGAATGGGACACAGTACACTGCCATAATATATCTTTGGTCTATCAGTAATATCCTGGATGAAGTGTTGCAAGAGTCGTGAAATCCTGTAGTTTGAATTGTTTCATTCCTTAACAAAACGATATAGATAAAAAACTTGTAAATTTTTCTTTTCTATGTATTCTGCAGGGTCTACTCTTAGGACAGCTGTATCAATCAATTACACTGCCTTTTTTTTTGTTTTTTTCTGGCTGTGCCGCACGGCTTGTGGGATCTTAGTTCCCCAATCAGGGATTGAACCTAGGCCCTCAGCAGTGAAAGCGCAGAGCCCTAACCACTAGACTGCAATTCCCTACACTGCTTTTTTAAAATTGCATAACTCATAGCTGCTTCATCTGTCTCTATGTGCTGATTTGTTTCTGTGAGTCTAGTCTGATTCACTGTCCAATGAATATTTCTCACATGTTCTTTATCACAAATCTAAGCCCTCAATTTTATTGTCCTTAGCAAAAACCATTGCATCTCTTATTATCATTCATATCTGCCCAAGTGATACATATTTCACACGTTGCAACCCTTTTAGAAAAGATTAATTCTCCAAAGTTGTATGTAAAGTACATTTTACAAGTTGAAAATATATTATTAAACTTTTATTGAAGTACAATATACGTAAGGAAAAGTACATATAACATAAATGTCTAGCTTGGTGAATGTGCACAAACTGATTACAAGTGTGTAAACAGCACTCATATCAAGAAAAAGAATATTACCGGAACCTCAAAAGTCCCTGTCATGTCTCTTTCAGTGACTACCAGTCCAACAAAGGTAACGGCTATCCTGACTTCTATAGTCATCTTACTTTTTCCTGATTTTATACATTTTATAAATAGAATAATACAGTATGTCCTTGGTTTTGGCTGGTTTCTTTGCCTCAACCTTATGTTTGTGAGGTTAATACATATCATTGAATATAGATGTAGATATTTAATTCTCGTTGCTGGATAGTATTCTGTTGATAAACTTGCCACAATGTATTTGTCCATTCCATTTTATAGTAGATGGGAATTTCGGTAGTTTCCAATTTGGGTAATCTTCTAATTTAGTACATGTCTTTTGATGAATATAAGTATGCATTTCTCTGGGCTATATACCTGGGAGTGGAATACAAGTCAAATAATATTTTAAATATCTTTGACAAGTTGATTAGAGAAATCTATGGTGTATCCTTTTATAAAGAAAATATTCTGTCCGTAATTTCTACTCTGCAAAATGGATTCTCACATATGGTTAGTTATTTCACAAGGGGCGATACATCTGCTGTCTTTCTAGTATTCATCGAATTGTACTTATGTTAATAACAATATGATAGTTTATTGTTGTTATTATCCTCTGGAGCTCAGTATGTTTCAAATATTGAAAATGCCCATAAAAATATCATCCAATATACACATGTACTTTTCCATGTTACTCAGTCTAAAATTTAATTTAAAAGACAGACTGAGGCAAAAAGACATGCCAACAGATTCTCTCTGACCTACAGCTTATTTTAAGAATGTTAGAGGTCACTGATTAGTTTTGGCTTACAGGATTCCTCCCCCCCACAGTTATTTTTAATTTATGGATTTTTTTTTTTTTTTTTTTTTTTTGCTGTACGCGGGCCTCTCACTGTTGTGACCTCTCCTGTTGCGGAGCACAGGCTCCGGACACGCAGGCTCAGTGGCCATGGCTCATGGGCCCAGCCATTCCACGGCACGTGGGATCTTCCCGGACCGGGGCATGAACCCGTGTCCCCTGCATCGGCAGGCGGACTCTCAACCACTGTGCCACCAGGGAAGCCCCCAACTGAATCATTTAGTGGTATAGCAGGTTAAGGGCTAGAGGCAGTGGGTTTATGAGACAGAAAAAACATTGTGAGCAATTCTCATATCAGACAAAATAGACTTTAAACTAAAGACTATTACAAGAGACAAAGAAGGACACCACATAATGATCAAGGGATCAATCCAAGAAGAAGATATAACAATTGTATATATGTATACACCCAATACAGGAGCACCTCAATACTTAAGGCAAATGCTAACAACCATAACAGGGGAGATCAACAGTAACAAAATCATAGAAGGGGACATTAACACCCCACTTTCACCAATGGACCGATCATCCAACATGAAAATAAGTAAGCAAACACAAGCTTTAAATGACACATTGAACGAGATGGACTTAATTGGTATTTATAGGACATTCCATCCATAAACAACAGAATACACTTCTCAAGTGCTCATGGAATATTCTCCAGGATAGATCATATCTTGGGTCACAAATCAAGCCTTGGTAATTTTAAGAAAATTGGAATTGTATCAAGTATCTTTTGTGACCACAGTGCTATCAGACTACATATCAATTACAGGAAAAAAACTGTAAAAAATACAAACACATGGAGGCTAAACAATACACTACTAAATAACCGAGAGATCACCAAAGAAATCAAAGAGGAAATCAAAAAATACCTAGAAGCAAATGACAAGGAAAATACGGCGACCCAAAACCTATGGGATGCAGCAAAAGCAGTTCTAAGAGGCAAGTTCAAGCAATAAAATCTTACCTCAAGAAACAAGAAATATCTCAAATAAACAACCTAACCTTACACTTAAAGCAGTTAGAGAAAGAAGAACAACAACAACCCTAAATTTAGCAGAAGGAAAGAAATCATAAAGATCAGATCAGAAATAAATGGAAAAGAAATGAAGGAAATGATAGCAAAGATCAATAAAACTAAAAGCTGGTTCTATGAGAAGATAAACAAAAATGAAAAATCATTAGCCAGACTCATGAAGAAAAAAAGGGAGAACACTAAAATCAATAGAATTACAAATGAAAAAGAAGTAGCACCTGACACTGCAGAAATACAAAGGATCATGACAGATTACCACAAGGAACTCTATGCCAGTAAAATGGACAACCTGGAAGAAATGGAAAAATTCTTAGAAAAGCACAACCTTCTGAGACTGAACCAGGAAGAAATGGAAAATATAACCAGACCAGTCACAAGCACTGAAGTTGAAACTGTGATTTAAAATCTTCCAACAAACAAAAGCCCAGGACCAGATGGCTTCACAGGCGAATTCTATAAAACATTTAGAGAAGAGCTAAGAGCTAACACCTATCCTTCTCAAATTCTTCCAAAGTATAGCAGAGGGAGGAACACTCCCAAACTCATTCTATGAGGCCACCATCACCCTGATACTGAAACCAGACAAAGATGTCACGAAAAAAGAGAACTACTGGCCAGTATCACTGATGAACATAGATACAAAAATACTCAACAAAATACTAGCAAACAGAATCCAACAGCACATTAAAAGGATCATACACCATGATCAAGTGGGGTTTATCCCAGGAATGCAAGGATTTTTCAATATATGCAAATTGATCAATGTGATACACCATATTAAATTGAAGGATAAAAACCATATGGTCATCTCAATAGTTGCAGAAAAACTTTCAACAAAATTCAACACCGATTTATGATAAAAATCCTCCAGAAAGTAGGCATACAGGGAACTTACCTCAATCTAATATAGGCCATATATGACAAACCCACAGCCAACATCGTTCTCAATGGTGAAACATTGAAACCATTTCCGCTAAGATGAGGAACAAGACAAGGGTGTCCACGCTCACCACTGTTATTCAACATAGTTTTGAAAGTTTTAGTGACAGCAATCAGAGAAGAAAAAGAAATAAAAGGAATCCAAATTGGAAAAGAAGAAATAAAGCTGTCACTGTTTGCAGTTGGTATGATGCTATACATAGAGATTCCTAAAGATGCTACCAGAAAACTACTAGAGCTAATCAATAAATTTGGTAGAGTAGCAGGATACAAAATTAATGCACAGAAATCTCTTGAATTCCTATACACTAATGATGAAAAATCTGAAAGAGAAATTTGCAACAAAAAGAATAAAATACCCAGGAATAAACCTACCTAAGGAGACAAAAGACCTTTATGCAGAAAACTGTAAGACACTGATGAAAGAAATTAAAGATGATACAAACAGATGGAGAGATAGACCATGTTCTTGGACTGGAAGAATCAACATTGTGAAAATAACTATACTACCCAAAGCAATCTACAGATTCAGGGCAATCCCTTTTAAACTACCAATGGCATTTTTCACAGAACTAGAAGAAAAAATTTCACAATTTGCATGGAAACACAAAGGACCCCGAATAGCCAAAGCAATCTTGAGAAAGAGAAATGGAGCTGGAGGAATCAGGCTCCATGACTTCAGACTACACTACAAAGCTACAGTAACCAAGACAGTATGGTACTGACACAAAAACAGAAATGTAGATCAATGGAACAGGTTAGAAAGCCCAGAGATAAACCTACACACATATAGTCACCTTATCTTTGATAAAGGAGGGAAGAATATACAATGGAGAAAAGACAGCCCTTCAATAAGTGGTGCTGAGACAACTGGACAGCTACATGTAAAAGAATGAAATTAGAACACTCCCTAACACTATACACAGAAATAAACTCAAAATGAGT
Organism: Leucopleurus acutus; assembly: GCF_964270905.1. Lineage (NCBI taxonomy): Eukaryota > Metazoa > Chordata > Mammalia > Artiodactyla > Delphinidae > Leucopleurus > Leucopleurus acutus. The sequence goes on along the minus strand of NC_139148.1, from coordinate 27,358,965 downwards.
TAAAGACCTAAATGTACGGCCAGACACTATAAAACTCTTAGAGGAAAATATAGGCAGAACAGTCTGTGACATACATCACAGCAAGATCCTTTTTGACCCACCTCGTAGAGAAATGGAAATAAAAACAAAAATAAACAAATGGGGCCTAATGAAATTTAATAGCTTTTGCACAGCAAAGGAAACCACAAACAAGACGAAAAGACCACCCGCAGAGTGGGAGAAAATATCTGCAAATGAAGCAACTGACAAAAGATTAATCTTCAAAATATACAAGAAGCTCATGCAGCTCAATATCAAAAAAATAAACAATCCAATCCAAAAATGGGCAGAAGATCTAGATAGACATTCTCCAAAGAAGATATACAGATTGGCAACAAACACGTGAAAGAATGCCCAACATCACTAATCATTAGAGAAATGGAAATCAAAAGTACAATGAGGTATCACCTCACACCCGTCAGAATGGGCAACATCAAAAAGTCTACAAACAATAAATGCTGGCGAGGGTGTGGAGAAAAGGAAACCCTCTTGCACTGTTGGTGGGAATATAAACTGACACAGCCACTATGGAGAACAGTATGGAGACTCCTTAGAAAACTAAAAATAGAACTACCGTATGACCCAGCAATCCCATTACTGGGCGTATACCCTGAGAAATCCGTAATTCAAAAAGAGTCATGTACCACGATGTTCATTGCAGCTATATTTACAGTAGCCAGGACATGGAAGCAACCTAAGTGTCCGTCGACAGATGAATGGATTAAGAAGATGTGGCACATATATACAGTGGAATATTACTCAGCCATAAAGAGAAATGAAATTGAGTTATTTGTAGTGAAGTGGATGGATGTAGAGTCAATCATACAGAGTGAAGTAAGTCAGGAAGAGAAAAACAAACACTGTATGCTAACACATATATATGGAATCTAAAAAAAAAACAGCTTTTGGAGAACTTAGGGGCAAGAGAGGAATAAAGACACAGATTTAGAAAATAGACTTGAGGACACGGGTGGTGGGGGGAAGTGTAAGCTAGGACGAAATGAGAGAGTGGCATGGACATATATGCAGTACCAAATGTAAAATAGATAGCTAGTGGGAAGCAGTCACATAGCACAGGGAGATCAGCTCGTTGCTTTGTGACCACCTAGTGGGGTGGAATAGGGAGGGTGGGAGGGAGACACAAGAGGCAGGGTATATGGGTATATATGTGTACATTATAGCTGATTCACTTTGTTATACAGCAGAAAGTAACACAACATTGTAAAGCAATTATACTCCAATAAAGATGTTTAAAAAAAAAGATTAAAAAATTAAAATGTCGGGCTGCCCTGGTGGCGCAGTGGTTGAGAGTCCACCTGCCGATGCAGGGGACAGGGGTTCGTACCCCAGTCCAGGAACATCCCACGTGCCGCGGAGCGACTAGGCCCGTGAGCCATGGCCGCTGAGCCTGCGCGTCCGGAGCCTGTGCTCCGCAATGGGAGAGTCCACAACAGTGAGAGGCCCACGTACCGCAAAAAAAATAAAATAAAATAAAATAAAATGTCAAAGAAAAAAAAGAGGGAAATGTGAAAGACTTAATCCAGTGTTTAAATTATATAGACCTGAAATGCAATAAAGAGACAGTTATTGCTTTTAGAGAAGAAAGACTCAAGGTCCTGGCTAGGGGTTAACTTTGAAAGTAGTGTTTTTACATCTTTCTAAAAAGGAAACATGGATATTTGAAACAGTATACATGGACAATTCATTTAGCAGTTATCAAAAGTATACCAAGTGCCAAGCACTGAGCTGTGCCCTGAGAAATTTTTTAAATACATACAATTCTAACTTAGACTAGGTTTCCCCAGAAGCTGACCTTGAAACAATGATTTAAGTAATGATGATTTACTTGTGTGGTGGTCCCTGGAAGTACCAGTAGGGGAGTAGGACAGTGAAATGTGTAAAGGAAAGAAGCCAATAATTGAGCCAGTTATACTGAGCAGGTTATTGCTGTGGGCAGCTAGAGGGCAGCCCCAATGAATGAAGTGTAGGAGATAGTGAAAAATGCACCTGACAGTTGTCACCAACAAGGGGCAATTATCTCCCCCCTCTCATCCATCATTGGCTGATTGACTTGTCAGTTCTCTACAGTAAGATTTCTACCACTCTTTAGCTATATGGTCTTCAGGAAGTTTCTTGTGGTCAAAGCCAGTGGATACTTTCGGCATGGGCTTTGGGAAATCTGACTGCTTGGGTCTAAGTGTTGGCTTTCCACTCACTATCTGTATGACCTTAGGCCAGTTCTTTAACATGGTCCCTATTTCTTCATCTGTTAAATGAGGAGAACAGCAACAACAATAACAACACAAGCAATTATACCTACCTCATAAGATTTTCATGATGATTAAATGAGTTAATTCAGGTAAAGAGCTTAAAACAGTGCCTTGAGCAGAGTGGGTATTCAAATAATGTTTTATTATGATTTTTATTAGCTCTTGTGACATCTATGGTATTTAAAATGTTAACCACGCTTGTGTTTGTGAAATTTTCTCTTATCCACATTTCTATGGAAGCGCACTTTCCAAGTGATCCTCCTGCCTCTCTAGCCATTCATCCATCTTACTGACTGTTGACACTGTATTCTGTGTTTATGTGTTATATTTTTCAGGACTCCATCTTTAACCCTCTTTTGCTCAATCTATACCCCATACCAATGAGAATGTGTTCCTCTTAATGGCTTCAGTTTTTACTTCTCTCCAGTGATTTCTAATCTTGGATTTCTCTGTCTTCCAAAATATGCAGCTATACCACAGCACCTTCAAGTCCAGCTGACTAAAATGATAGTCCTATGTGAAAGATCCTCAAAACTTTTCACTGAATAGGTGTAGGATTGAACTCATTATCTTTTCCCTAGAACTGTTGATCTTTATTCCTCGAGTAGATGGTAAATAACACTTCCATCTAACAGGTACCAACCAACCAGAAGCCAGGGAATCTGTCTTAGACTCCCTTGTTTTCCCAGTGCTTGGCCTAATGCCTGGTATCCAGTAGCTGGTAAATAAAAAGGTAACTGGCAGGATGGATAGATAGGTGTGAATGGAGGGGTAGCTAGATTGTTGAGTGAGTCTATAACTATAAATCTGTTTCGTTAAGTATTATCTCATGATCAAGTACAGTTGAAGGTCAAGGATGAGAAAGCACATCTTTAGTGGGACACACACCCAGTAAACCATTTTCTCCTGCTAAATTGTACACACATGACCCCTTTGGGATTAAAACCTCCATTGCTGTGATTGAACAGGCATTCAAATGGTATGTTTGTCTGAAATAATGTTATAGGCTATAAAAGTTTCCTCCTTTTTCCACAATTAAGAAATATCTACCCACATGATAGGAGAAACTACTTCTTTCTCATATCAAGTGATGGCCTAAAAATATAGATTATGTCTACCCTATTGAAATGAATTTAGGATGTAGAAAATATTCACTGGCATGAATGCAAATGGCTTACCATGTTTTTGTCAAAAATACTAGGCGTTCTAAACATTTTGACAGCGTAGTAAAATGTCACTAATTAAGGCTGATTAAGGCAAATTGTAATCATCGGCTTTTAGAGGAAAGTCAATTTCATTATTTGCAAATACATGTAATACGTATATAACAATAGGCCAAGAAAAAGAAGAGGTGCCAGCTATGCATAATAAAGTAGCCTGCTGGGATAAGTTGGAAAATGGTTTGTAATTGTGTTATTAGTTGTTTCTATGATTGATAAGAAAATATTCCAGAACACTTAAAGACTCTTTTACTAATATTTTAAATAGCTTTTTTTTATAATAGCATTTACACTAGTAGTTTTGTAAACTAAAGATTAAATAGACTAATAATTGTAGATCTCAACTATAATGAGTGCTATACTACCCAGTGGGTGAACAACAGCAATGCAACGAGAAAAAAAAATGGTGCTCAAAGATTATAAGGAGTTATTGACATTTAAACAGGTTGACATGTTAACCAAAGTTGGAAGATGATATGTTGACTGGATTTCTAATGCATAGCAAACACCCAAACCAAAATGAAACTGATAAAAACAGTACCTGTAATGAATGTCACTTACTTGGTTTTACCTATTCTAGGTACCACATTCTTTAATTCATGTCACAATCAGTAGTCTTGTAGGGTCTGTTTAGTACTGATGGTTATTTACAAAATATCTCAGGTACTTCTTTAACTCATAACTTCTTATAACTTTAGGGAGGCAACAGCAGGTTTAATTAAGAAAGACCAAACTTATGTCATGCAATAAGAAGCACAGGGGCTTCCCTGGTGGCGCAGTGGTTGAGAGTCCGCCTGCCAATGCAGAGGACATGGGTTCGTGCCCTGGACCGGGAAGATCCCACATGCCGCGGAGCGGCTGGGCCCATGGGCCATGGCCGCTGAGCCTGCACGTCCGGAGCCTGTGCTGTGCGATGGGAGAGGCCGCAGTGGTGAGAGGCCCGTGTACGGCAAAAAACAAAACAAAACAAAATAAAAAATAAAAAGCGCAAGACTGTGCCGTATGCGTTTTATTTGTCCATTGCCCTTCTCTACCTCGCTCTCTACTCTGGGTGGTTGATCTGTGTCATCATCGGTCTCCCATGCCCTCTGGCTTCCAATTGGTTTAGCCACTGGGGAGCCCTGGTAGGAAATTGAAGAGAGAGGGCAGAGAGGTCAGGGTATTTATTCTTCTAGTTCCCTACCTGTGAATTTGCTTCAGGCTGACTCTGTCCCTTGATAAAAGGTTACTGCTCTTCTCAAGGTGGTTTCTCCTCATGATTCTCAGCTTCTGGCCACTTCTCCCTCCCCTGATTTCTTGGGCCTAGATGTACTAACAGCTCCACTGCTGCAAGGCCTAGTTTCTTGTATTAAATTTGGTGATTTTCCTACACTCTGATTATGTTATAATTTGTTCCTTTGTCAATAAATCTCTCAGATTATCCAGGCCAGATCACAGAGGAATATGTATATCAAGCTAAAATATTCCAGAGGACTGTGGGGAGACATTGAAGGGTTTAAATGAGAGAGTGGGGTGATCAGATTTATATTAGTTATTACTATGTCTACAGTGTAGAAGTTACATTGGAGAGTGGAGACTTGAGGCAGAGGAACTATGTACAGTCTATTGCAAACATGTAGACAGAAAATGTTGGAGCTTTGCCGTGGAAACGTGGGGAAAGAAGAAAGGAGTTCTGTATGAGAAAACTTAGTAACCGGTTATATATGGTGTTTGGTGAGGCTTAGGGAAAAATCTAGAATGTCTGTCAGATTTCCTGCTTAAGGAGTAAAGTAAGTGGTGGTTTTATTTCCTGTTTTCTATGGCATTATTTCCATTTTATGAAATCAGCTTAAAATGAAGATTATGTGGTGCTCAATGAAAAGAAAAAGCAATCTTGTTATGTTTATTTTTAATATTCTAAAATAAAGTATTCCAGAGCAAAATCTATAGGGAATCTCCATCTTTGACTCACAGTGATACCAGAAAATAGCCTCGATGTAAGCCTGTCCTACTTACAGAATATAACTGTCATTGTTACAAGAAGTTTCCAATGTGCGTATCTGGTCTTGGATTGCAGCAGAACAAAAGTTTTGAGAGCAAGTGGTTTATTTGGGAGTTGAGAGAAATATCAGTAGGGGAATGAGAAAATGAGACAGGTAAGGCAAGACAGCCAGTAAAGGATGGTACATAATCAAGCAGTTTACCACCATGACCCACTAGAGCTTTATCCCACTGGGAGAACTCTGGAACCCTTATAAATCACATACCTCACAGATATCTCCCATAGCAAAAGCATGCTAGAATATTCATACCCTGATGACTACCATCAGTCATTGGTTACAGGCTGTTCCTGGGAGGTAAGGTGGTGGGAGACTGGGCAGGGGAGCCTCAATTCCTTAGTGTATCTAGCCTACCACGTAGATGGCAAAGCAAACGTTATGACAACACAAAGCCTACAAAGAATGAAATGTCAGTGATGGTATTGGAGGTCAGGCTGTTGGGCAATGAAGTGATAAGGGCAAGGAGATGTGGGCATTCTGCTGTAGGAGCTTTCGGAAAGATTACTCATATTTGGCTCTAAAGATTAAGAAAAGACACAGTAAGAGTGGGCAGACAGCAGAAGCAAGAAGAACTACAATCCTGCAGCCTGTGGAACAAAAAATACATTCACAGAAAGATAGACAAGAAGAAAAGGCAGCGGGCTATGTACCACATGAAGGAACAAGATAAAACCTCAGAAAAACAATTGAATGAAGTGGAGACAGGCAACCTTCCAGAAAAAGAATTCAGAATAATGACAGTGAAGATGATCCAGGACTTCAGAAAAAGAATGGAGGCAAAGATTGAGAAGATGCAAGAAATGTTTAACAAACACCTAGAACAATTAAAGAACGAACACCTGGAAGAATTAAAGAACAAACAAACAGAGATGAACAATACAACAACTGAAATGAAAAATACACTAGAAGGAATCAATAGCAGAATAACTGAGGCAGAAGAATGGGTAAGTGACCTGGAAGACAGAATGGTGGAATTTACTGCCATGGAACAGAATAAAGAAAAAAGAATGAAAAGAAACAAAGACAGCCTAAGAGACCTCTGGGACAACATTAAACGCAACAACATTCACATTATAGGAGTCCCAGAAGGAGAAGAGAGAGAGAAAGGACCCCAGAAAATATTTGAAGAGATTACAGTTGAAAACTTCCCTAACATGGAAAAGGAAATAGCCACCCAAGTCAAGTCCAGGAAGCACAGAGAGTCCCATACAGGATAAACCCAAGGAGAAACACACCGAGACACATAGTAATCAAATTGACAAAAATTAAAGACAAAGAAAAATTATTGAAAGCAACAAGGGAAAAACGACAAATAACATACAAGGGAACTCCCATACGGTTAACAGCTGATTTCTCAGCAGAAGCTCTACAAGCCAGAAGGGAGTGGCATGATACATTAAAAGTGATGAAAGGGAAGAACCTACAACCAAGATTACTCTACGCAGCATGGATCTCATTCAGCTTCAGTGGAGAAATCAAAAGCTTTACAGACAAGCAAAAGCTGAGAGAATTCAGCACCACCAAACCAGCTCTACAACAAATGCTACAAGAACTTCTCTAAGTGGGAAACATGAGAAGAAAAGGACCTACAAAAGCAAACCCATAACAGTTGAAAAAATGGTAATAGGAACATACATGTGGATAATTACCTTAAACATGAATGGATTAAATGCTCCAACCAAAAGACACAGGATTGCTGAATGGATACAAAACCAAGAACCATATATATGCTGTCTACAAGAGACCCACTTCAGACCTAGGGACACATACAGACTGAAAGTGATGGGTTGGAAAAAGATACTCCCCACAAATGGAAATCAAAAGAAAGGTGGAGTAGCAATGCTCATATCAGATAAAATAGACTTTAAAATAAAGAATGTTATAAGAGACAAGGAAGGTCACTACATAATGATCAAGGGATCAATCCAAGAAGAAGATATAACAATTATAAATATATATGCACCCAACATAGGATCACCTCAATACATAAGGCAACTGCTAACAGCTCTAAAAGAGGAAATTGACAGTAACACAATAATGGTGGGGGACTTTAACACCTCGCTTACACCAATGGACAGATCATCCAAAATGAATATAATTAAGGAAACAGATGCTTTAAATGACACAATAGACCAGATAGATTTAATTGATATTTATAGGACATTCCATCCAAAAACAGCAGATTAAACTTTCTTCTCAAGTGCACATGGAACATTCTCCAAGATAGAGCACATCTTGGGTCACAAATCAAGCCACAGTAAATTTAAGAAAATTGAAATTATATCAAGCATCTTTTCTGACCACAGCGCTGTGAGAGTAGAAATGAATTATTGGGGAAAAAAACGTAAAAAACACAAACACATGGAGGCTAACAATATGTTACTAAATAACCAAGAGATCACTGAAGAAACCAAAGAGGAAATCAAAAAATACCTAGAGACAAATGACAACGAAAACACGATGATCCAAAACGTATAGGATGCAGCAAAAGCAGTTCTGAGAGGGAAGTTTATAGCAATATAAGCCTACCTCAAGAAACAAGAAAAATCTCAAATAAACAATCTAACCTCACACCTAAAGGAACTAGAGAAAGAAGAACAAAGAAAACCTGAAGTTAGTAGAAGGAAAGAAATCATAAAGATCACAACAGAAATAAATGAAATAGAAACAAAGAAAACAGTAGCAAAGATCAATAAAGCTAAAAGCGAGTTCTTTGCCAAGATAACCAAAACAGATAAAACATTACCCAGACTCATCAAGAAAAAGAGGGAGAGGACTCAAATCAATAAAAAGAAATGAAAAAGGAGAAGTTACAACAGACACCAGAGAAATACAAAGTATCCTAAGAGACTATTATAAGCAACTCCATGCCAATAAAATGGACAACCTGGAAGAAATGGACAAATGCTTAGAAAGGTATAACCTTCCAAGACTGAACCAGGAAGAAATAGAAAATATGAACAGACCAATCACAAGTAATGAAATTGAAACTGTGATTAAAAATCTTCCAACAAACAAAAGTCCAGCACCAGATGGCTTCACAGGTGAATTCTGTCAAACATTTAGAGAAGAGCTGACACCCATCCTTCTCAAACTCTTCCAAAGAATTGCAGAGGGAGGAACACTCCCAAACTCATTCTGTGAGGCCACCATCACCCTGATACCAAAACCAGACAAGATACTACAAAAAAGAAAATTACAGACCAATATCACTCATGAATATAGTTGTGAAAATCCTCAAGAAATTATTAGAAAACAGAATCCAACAACGCATTAAAAGGATTATACACCATGATCAAGTGGGATTTATCCCAGGGATGCAAGGATTCTTCAATATATGCAAATCAATCAATGTGATACACCATATTAATAGATTGAAGAATAAAAACCATATCATCATCTCAATAGATGCAGAAAAAGCTTTTGACAAAATTCAGCACCCATTTATGATAAAAACTCTCCAGAAAGTAGGCCTAGAACAAACCTACTTCAACATAATAAAAGCCATGTATGACAAACCCACAGCAAACATCATTCTCAGTGGTGAAAACCTGAAAGCATTTCCTCTAAGATCAGGAACAACGCAAGAATGTCCACTCTCGCCACTGTTATTCCACATAATTTTGGAAGTGCTAGCCAGAGCAATCAGAGAAGGAAAAGAAATAAAAGGAATACAAATTTGGAAAAGAAGAAGTAAAACTGTCAGTGTTTGCAGATGACATGATACTATACATAGAAAATCATAAAGATGCCACCAGAAAATTACTAGAACTAATCAATGCATTTGGTAAAGTTTCAGGATACAAAATTAATGCACAGATATCTCTTGCATTCCTATACAATAATTATAAAAATTCTGAAAGAGAAATTAAGAAAACACTCCCATTTACCATTGCAACAAAAAGAATAAAATACCTAGGAATAAACCTACCTAGGGAGACAAAAGCCCTGTATGCAGAAAACTATAAGACACTGATGAACGAAATTAAAGATGATACAAACAGATGGAGAGATATACCATGTTCTGGGATTGGAATTATCAGTATTGTGAAAATGACTATACTACCGAAAGCAATCTACAGATTCAATGCAATCCCTATCAAAATACCAATGGCATTTTTTACAGAACTAGAACAAAAAATCTTAAAATTTGTATGGAGACACAAAAGACCCTGAATAGCCAAAACAGTCTTGAGGGGAAAAAAAAGGAGCTGGAGGAATCAGACTGCCTGACTTAAGGCTATACTACAAAGCTACAGTAATCAAGACAATATGTTACTGGCACAGAAGCAGAAATATAGATCAATAGAACAGGATAGAAAGCCCAGAGATAACCCCACACACCTATGGTCAACTAATCTATGACAAAGGAGGCAAGAATATACAATGGAGAAAAGACAGCCTCTTCAATAAGTGGTGCGGGCAAAACTGGACTGCTACATTTAAAAGAATGAAAGTAGAACACTCCCTCACACCATTCACAAAAATAAGCTCAAAAGGCATTAGAAACCTAAATGTAAGACTGGGCACTATAATACTCTTAGAGGAAAACATAGGAAGAACACTCTTTGACCTAAATCACAGCAAGATCTTTTTTGATCCACCTCCTAGAGTAATGGAAATAAAAACAAAAATAAACAAATGGGACCTAATGAAACTTAAGAGCTTTTGCAATGCAAAGGAAACAAGACGAAAAGACAACCCTCAGAATGGGAGAAAATATTTGCAAATGAATCAACAGACAAAGGATTAATTTCCAAAATATACAAACAGTTCATGCAGCTCAATATTAAAAAAAAAACCCAATCCAAAAATGAGCAGAAGACCTAAGTAGACATTTCTCCAAAGAAGACATAGAGATGGCTAAGAAGCACATGAAAAGCTGTTCAACATCACCAATTAGAATGGGCATCATCAGAAAATCTACAAACAACAAATGCTGGAGAGGGTGTGGAGAAAAGGGAACCCTCCTGGCACTATTGGTGGGAATGTAAATTGATACAGCCACTATGGAGAACAGTATGGAGGTTCCTTAAAAAACTAAAAATAGAATTACCATATGACCCAGCAATCCCACTGCTGGGTATATACCCAGAAAAAAACGTAATTCAAGAAGACACATGCACCCCAATGTTCATTTCAGCACTATTTACAATAGCCAGGTTATGGAAGCAACCTCAATGCCCATCAACAGATGAGTGGATAAAGAAGATGTGGTACATGTATACAATGGAATATTACTCAGCCATGGAAAGGAACGAAACTGGGTCATTTGTAGAGACGTGGATGGTTCTAGAGACTGTCATACAGAGTGAAGTAAGTCAGAAAGAGAAAAACAAATATCGTTTATTAATGCATTTGTGTGGAACCTAGAAAAATGGTACAGTTGAACCGGTTTGTCAGACAGAAATAGAGACACAGATGTAGAGAACAAACATATGGACACCAAGCAGGGAAAGTGGTGGGGAGGGGAGTGGTGATGGTGTGATGAATTGGGAGATTGGGATTGACATATATACACTAATATATATAAAATGCATAAGAACCTGCTCTATAAAAAAATAAACTTCTACAATTCAAAAAAAAGAGTAGTTTAAAGATTGCGGGAACATCCTTGGTAAAAAATGGAAATTAAGATGTGAACTACATCACTAGGAAGAGCATGAAAAGATAGATTCAGGGGAACCTGTTTGTGTGGATGAAAAGGAGAAGAAGGCATATGATTTAGATATGTCCTACTTGGGGCTGAGTAAATGGTTATGACATTTGCAGTTAGGAAGTGAGAAAAATCAGGTTAGTCAACATGTTGGCACAGTGACTGAGGAAGAGAGAATAAGTAACAGGCTCTTTTTTTAGAAAGAAATAGTTCCTTTTCTATAGGTTCTGTTTTAGACGTGTAGTGCTTGAGATGCTTTAGGGGATATTATGTGAAAAGGTCTTGCATTCAGTTATACAACTGTGTTAATGTACTATGTTAATAAATGTTTTATCCTGCTTTTAAAACTAAAAAAAAGGAATAGACACAGTTAAATTTTCACATGTACTATTGATGTTCTAGATCACCTTCAGGAAGTTGGTTTAACAAAAACTTATGTTTGCCTTTGAAAAAAGTAAGAAATTCCATTGTCCATCATTCTAGCTGTAACACAATGAACAATTTCTTTTATAAGTAATATAAAATGTGAGATAATATTTGGGTGTTAAATTTCAAATGTCTTCTCCAGAGTAACATTTACTCCCATGTATTCATTTTTCCTTCTTTTCCAGTTGAAAGAATTCAGAGTCAGTGGGATGAAGTACAGGAACACCTTCAGAACCGGAGGCAACAGTTGAATGAAATGTTAAAAGATTCAACACAATGGCTGGAAGCTAAGGAAGAAGCTCAGCAGGTCTTGGGGCAGGCCAGAGCCAAGCTTGAGTCATGGAAGGAGGGTCCCTACACAATGGATGCAATCCAAAGGAAAATCACAGAAACCAAGGTTAGTATCAAAGATATGTTCTTAAAATAAAATACACTGGATAAAATTATACCATGGATTAAAATCTACTGATTTTTAATGTTAATTTATGAAAAGAAAGCAAGCTGAAATGAACAGTAGTCTTTGCAGTCAAAGTAAAGTAGAGATTAGAGGAAAATTGATGGCTAATATCAATGTTAAAATTAATTTTGTTTAATAAATCAGATACAGTGGTGTGGTTTTCACACTGCATCATCTTTTAAGATCACTTCAAAATTGTTGTGCGTACTTCTGTAGTATCAGGAAGTCAATCAGGTGGACTTAATTCCTTCTTAGAAAAAGTAACAGGTCTACTCCTTCCTACTTTATTTGAGGGCACTGAATGGAGAAGGGAAGGGTGGATATGAGAATAAGGTAGGGATAAGGTGTACTCTCACTTTCTCCTCCCATTTTCTGACCTCCAGCCCAACTTCCCTTCTTCCTCTTCCTTTTCTTCTTCTTCTTCCTCTCTCCCCCCCACCAAACTTCATCATATATTTGTCCACTTAATAATCTAGAACTTTTCAGGGTAAATGAAACAGAAAAAGGAAAGGAAAGGAAATTTGTTTGACTGTGCATTATCAAGCACCATGCGTGGTACTTTATAAATATTGAATCCTTTCAAACCTTATATTTATAGGTCAGTTTGGAAAGACCTTAAATGCTAAACAATGGGTAGTCCTTAGGGGATTTTAAGCAGAGAAGTGGCATAGTGAGAACTTGATCACATTGATGACAACACTCTATAGGGTTTTTTTCTGGTAGGAAAAGGCCTTCTGCTAAACACGTATTTGAATCTCAGATTGCCTATGTCATCTGAGAAAAAAAGCCATATAGTTTTCTTGCATGGAACGGCTCCCATTTCTAAATTAATCCTTGTTTAGACTATGCTGAGTCACAGAGTATATTTATTTACACTAGGTTTATTTGAAAAATAAACCCTGAAATCTCAGTAGCTGAATACAATGGTGATTAATTCCTTGGTTGTGTCATAGTTCAATAGAGGTCAAAGAACCCTTCTTGGGAGCTCTCTCCTAAATGGTGATTTGGGGGCCCAAACTTTTCTAATTTTATCAAACTATAATTTTAAAATCATGGCTGCCCAAAGTCACCACAGAAGAGTAAGAGAGAATGTGGTCAAGACATGGGATTTTATGGCCAGGCCTCGAGATTATGGACATCACTTCCACCCAAAACCCATTGACCAGAACTTGTTCCCAGTTTAATTTCAGGAAGAATAAATGGGAATGATGAACTAGTGAGCTTTTAGCCAGTCCTTGTCATAGCTAGTTTTCCAAAGGGTCTGAACAGCAATGAGGACAGGATTTTTATTATATGACAAGAATGTTAGAAAGCCACATAGGATTTTACAAACCTATCAGTACCTTTGTTGGAGGCAACATCTAGATGAATAAAAATTCTCTCTTTCACAAGATACTTTTTACCACTAAGATTTTCTCCCTTTGATGAGCATAGATGAATTAGGAATTTCTAATGATGGTTTGTCCAATTTTCCACTTGACTATGTGAAACAGAATCCATGTGGTTATTCTTGAGGGTTCTGGTCTTATCCGTCATGTACTCAGTATGTTATGCTATTTCTTTTTTCTTCTCAAAAATTTAGGGTTCTGTGAATCTAGCGGATCACGGAACAAAGTGGTTAACTGGTCAGGAGGAATTACCAGGGAAAAATAATTTGGATTGGACCCTTGAGTTAGATGAGGGAAAGGAGAGATGAGAGGCATATAGAGACAGAGTTGATCAGGGCAACAAGACTCTGAAATTTGGCAATTGAGAAATACGCTTTTTTTTTTTTTTTTTTTTTTGCGGTACGCGGGCCTCTCACTGCTGTGGCCTCTCCCGTTGCGGAGCACAGACTCTGGACGCGCAGGCTCAGTGGCCATGGCTTACAGGCCCAGCCGCTCCGCGGCATGTGGGATCTTCCCAGACCGGGGCACGAACCCGTGTCCCCTGCATTGGCAGGCGGACTCTCAACCACTGCACCACCAGGGAAGCCCGAGGATTACTCTTAAAACATACAGGAATCCTAAAGTGATAGCAAGAAGGATTTGGGTTTAATAGCTTTTGGAAAAGCAAGGAGCTTTAAAATAAGAGACAGAAAGAGTTGCAAAAGAAAATATGAAAGGAGGAAACAAAACAATTTTTTCATCAAAATGAGTAAGGTGTTTTGGACACCTGAAACAAAGGCAAGATTGTATTATATTTGCTATCCTTGTCAAACTTTTGAAATAAAAATTTGCTTTTGAATAGTCCATCTAAAACTGCATCTTAAAAATGGCTCCGCCATTATCTTTGGAAACTTATGTTTTTGTTTGTATTATATGTTTAGGAATTTAATGATATATATTGCTGTAACTTCACTGTAAGTTCCTAACGTAAAGAAGACTAAAGCTGTAATTTTCCTGTCCATTTCCTAAATGACATATGCTAAAACTAAAAGTAATGCTAACCCTAATAACTAACATTTAGTGAGTACTTGGCTATTTGTCAAAAACTGTGCTAACCACTTCACATATATTGGCTTATTTCATCCTCCCAAACACTTTCCATGAAAAGTACTATTATTGTTCCCTGTTTACAGATAAGTAAATTGAAAGCCTAGCGAAGTTCAGTAACTCCTCTTTAAAAGCAGCGGAGTTGGGATACGAATGCATAGCAATTACTCTTTTTTTTTTTTACATCTTCATTGGAGTATAATTGCTTTACAGTGGTGTGTTAGTTTCTGCTTTATAACAAAATGAATCAGCTATACATATATCCCCATATCTCCTCCCTCTTTTGTAAACGACCTCACAGATTTCCTCCTTAACCGGTTGTCTGTGTGTCTAAAACAAATCAAGAAAACACCGTGAGGATCAGAAAGGGAGACCATTGGAGTTGTGAACTGACAAATAAGATTATATTACTGATAAGCCAACAGGTGGAAAATGAAAGCAGTGAAACAGTATACCAGGGAGAAGTTTTCATATTTTGTTTTACTGTGAAAAACTAAAAAGATAATTGCAAATTGTATTCCATTTTTAATGAAACTACAATGTTTAATTCTTATAAAAGGAGGCTTATAAAATCAGGGAGCCTTATAAAGTGGAGGGCTGCCTTTATGTCTAATGTGTTATCATTCCTGAATGATATTAGCTGGCTTATCACTTACAATTTTATTTGCGGAAGAAAGTGTGAAAATAGACATATTAGACAATGGTTAATTTGACAAGGATCTCCTTGCTCCATGAATTCTTTCTTAGTCTATGTGTCTAGGGTTAACAAGAGAGCTTGGTGAGCCTCGTAAGGCAGTCATCAGGCTGTCTCTATAGAATTGGAGAGCTGTGATTCCAGCAGCCAGCCTCCTTTGCAGCAGCATCGCTGTGACTGCCCTCCCTGTGACAATGAAATGGTTTCAAAGCCAACCACCAGCACCGTTACACTCTTTGAAAACTTAAACCAGTCACCATACCTGAGCTAAAGAAAAAAATCACTCATAATTCTGATATTTTCATGATTCATAATTGCCAACCTCTGTCTATAATCTCTTCCATTTCTTTTTTTCTTTTTCTTTTTCTTTTTTTGGGCCGCACCACACGGCTTAAGGGATTTTAGTTCCCCAACGCGGGATTGAACCCAGGCCCTCGGCAGTGAGAGCATGGAGCCCTAACCACTGGACTGCCAGGGAATTCCCCTCACTTCCATTTCTTATCTACATATTTTTAATTGTCTTCATAATGTAGATAAAATTTTGAATTCTGATTTTAAAGTTAGTATTATATAAATATATATGTTGCTACATAACTTTTAATAATTATCATTTTTAATTATAATATTTCATTAAGTTCCATCTTTCACCATTTCCCTACTAATTAGACACTTAGAAAACCTCCACTCTTGGTTAGAAAAAAATAGTGGAGAAAAAATTGGAATAACAACAGCCCCTTCACAAAGTAGAACTGAAATCTGAGATAGCATCTGGGAAAAGTCCATCTTGAAAGCATAGACAAGGTGGAAGGAGATAGAAACAGTAACTATTTGGCAAAAGAATAGACTGTAGATAGCCCATCGTGTCAATAATTAATGAGTAGATCATTAAATGATGCCCATAATGTATGTTCAGTTTCTTTCTTTCCTATATAACCCTTAATTTTTTGGAAACAAAAACATAAGTTGAGTAAGTACTTGATTTTGTTAACTGCATGGCTTCATTTGCTCTTCTACATGGTCCTAGTAAAACAATAATGCTCTTTTGAGATAGAAAGACAGATATTAGGCGAAATCATACAGGATTTCCATCCTAATCAAAATGTCTGCCAAAAGGCTATGGCAGAATCCTATGAGAGATGATGCCATTTAACTTTCATAAGAGGTCAGATGGTATGCCTTTGGCACCTAAAACTGCCAGCAATGGTCATCATGGGATTTCTTTTTTTTTTTATTTAACATCTTTATTGGGGTATAATTGCTTTACAATGGTGTGTTAGTTTCTGCTTTATAACAAAGTGAATCAGTTATACATATATATATGTTCCCATATCTCTTCCCTCTTACGTCTCCCTCCCTCCCACCCTCCCTATCCCACCCCTCCAGGCAGTCACAAAGCACCGAGCTGATATCCCTGTGCTATGCGGCTGCTTCCCACTAGCTATCTACCTTACGTTTGGTAGTGTATATATGTCCATGCCTCTCTCTCGCTTTGTCACAGCTCACCCTTCCCCCTCCCCATATCCTCAAGTCCGTTCTCCAGTAGGTCTGTGTCTTTATTCCTGTCTTACCCCTAGGTACTTCATGACATTTTTTCCCTTAAATTCCATACATATGTGTTAGCATACGGTATTTGTCTTTCTCTTTCCGACTTACTTCACTCTGTATGACAGACTCTAGGTCTGTCCACCTCATTACAAATAGCTCAATTTCGTTTCTTTTTACGGCTGAGTAATATTCCATTGTATATATGTGCCACATCTTTATCCATTCATCCGATGATGGGCACTTAGGTTGTTTCCATCTCCGGGCTATTGTAAATAGAGCTGCAATGAACATTTTGGTACATGACTCTTTTTGAATTATGGTTTTCTCAGGGTATATGCCCAGTAGTGGGATTGCTGGGTCGTATGGTAGTTCTGTTTGCAGTTTTTTAAGGAACCTCCATACTGTTCTCCATAGTGGCTGTACCAATTCACGTTCCCACCAGCAGTGCAAGAGTGTTCCCTTTTCTCCACACCCTCTCCAGCATTTATTGTTTCTAGATTTTTTGATGATGGCCATCCTGACTGGTGTGAGATGATATCTCATGGTAGTTTTGATTTGCATTTCTCTAATGATTAATGATGTTGAGCATTCTTTCATGTGTTTGTTGGCAGTCTGTACATCTTCTTTGGAGAAATGTCTATTTAGGTCTTCTGCCCATTTTTGGATTGGGTTGTTTGTTTTTTTGTTATTGAGCTGCATGAGGTGCTTGTAAATTTTGGAAATTAATCTATTGTCAGTTGCTTCATTTGCAAATATTTTCTCCCATTCTGAGGGTTGTCTTTTGGTCTTGTTTCCTTTGCTGTGCAAAAGCTTTGAAGTTTCACTAGGTCCCATTTGTTTATTTTTGTTTTTATTTCCATTTCTCTAGGAGGTGGGTCAAAAAGGATCTTGCTGTTATTTATGTCATAGAGTGTTCTGCCTATGTTTTCCTCTAAGAGTTAGATAGTTTCTGGCCTTACAGTTAGGTCTTTAATCCATTTTGAGCTTATTTTTGTGTATGGTGTTAGGGAGTGATCTAATCTCATACTTTTACATGTACCTGTTCAGTTTTCCCAGCACCACTTATTGAAGAGGCTGTCCTTTCTCCACTGTACATTCCTACCTCCTTTATCAAAGATAAGGTGACCATATGTGTGTGGGTTTATCTCTGGGTTTTCTATCCTGTTCCATTGATCTATCTTTCTGTTTTTGTGCCAGTACCATACTGTCTTGATTACTGTAGCTTTGTAGTATAGTCTGAAGTCAGGGAGCCTGATTCCTCCAGCTCCGTGTTTCGTTCTCAAGATTGCTTTGGCTATTCGGGGTCTTTTGTGTTTCCATACAAATTGTGAAATTTTTTGTTCTAGTTCTGTGAAAAATGCCAGTGGTAGTTTGATAGGGATTGCATTGAATCTATAGATTGCTTTGGGTAGTAGAGTCATTTTCACAATGTTGATTCTCCCAATCCAAGAACATGGTATATCTTTCCATCTATTTGTATCGTCTTTAATTTCTTTCATCAGTGTCTTATAATTTTCTGCATACAGGTCTTTTGTCTCCTTAGGTAGGTTTATTCCTAGATATTTTATTCTTTTTGTTGCAATGGTAAGTGGAAGTGTTTTCTTGATTTCACTTTCAGATTTTTCATCCTTAGTGTATAGGAATGCCAGAGATTTCTGTGCATTAATTTTGTATCCTGCTACTTTACCAAGTTCATTGATTAGCTCTAGTAGTTTTCTGGTAGCATCTTTAGGATTCTCTATGTATAGTATCATGTCATCTGCAAACAGTGACAGCTTTACTTCTTCTTTTCCAATTTGGAGGGATTTCTTTTATTTGGCAGAATCTTGGTTTATTTCACAACCTGTTTCCCAGGCTATTAAGATTGGTCCAAACTTGCCAGTGGATTCTTTGGAAAAATTATTTCTTGATGATTTTAAACTTTCTTTTCCAGTGTAGAGAGATTTACCCAGGCTCAGAATTTTCATTTATTTTTTCCCCTTTCAGCCTTTGAAAGAGAAATTCCTTTTTTTGTCTCTCTTGTGATTGCTTTTGTGTCAAATTCAGCATAAAAGCTTTTCAAACGTGACGGCATTAGCTGTTTTGTGCTTGACTGAGCTAAGAGTACATGAATTCAGTAGAGAAGTGCAATCTTATTTGAGCCTAGCTGATTTAGCTATATAATACTTACAACTATCTGAGGTGAGAAACCCAATAGTTTATCAAATTATTAAATAAAGATTTCCAAGGCTGCAAAATATCTGTGTTTTGAAGACATTCTTTAGGGAACTTGAAATGTAGATAAACTGTAATCATGTAATTAATTTTAAAAGTTGAATTTGTTATATGTAGTAAATCTGATAGCTATTTGAGGATTGCAAATTATTTTACCAGGGAAGAAACTAATCAGAGAGAACTTTTTTTTTTCAAATATGGAATTAGAGCCTTGTCATTTTCATTATTTGAGGGGCTGGGTGGCATTAGGTAGTATCCTTATCTACCAAAAAGATATATACAGTAATGGAAGCTAAATTCTCCTTTCATACATTTTATTTACTTTTAGGATGAGCACAAAATTAAATCAGCAAGTTGACCCACCGTGGTAGTTTGAGGTTTGGATTTCTGATACAGTAATGAAAAACATTATCAGAAAACTTCTTCGTAGGACCTGCCATTTTTCCATGTAGTTTCTTTATTCCCTTTTGTTCTCCCCTAAAGATCCCACATGATTAAGAAGAAAGAATCAATAACCTGATAGTCCTTTTCCTCCCAAAGTATGTATAAAGCTATTAAATTTCTCAAAGCACACAAACAGAGTGCTTCCTACATCACTGATAGAGCACAGGAAAAATAATGGGTGGTTTTCCAGGTACTGCTATAGTATATAAATATTTAATGCAGAGTCACAAAGACTTGGATAGCATTATGCTCTGATTGCACCATATTTTGCCTTATTTCCTTTTCACACTTTAACTTATTCCATGCTTGAAAATATAACGTGGCAACTCTGTAAATCCACTCCTCCATAAAAGCAGCAAATGCAAAATTGTTAAAATTGCCTTTTCTAAACTCTGGAAATTAACCAGAGGTTGGCAACAATATGTAAACTACTGGACTTCACTAAGAACAGCAGGGTTTGAGGGTTTTTAACTTGGCCTTTTCCCATCAGTTTCTCCCAGTTACACAGTAGCCTTAAAAATTAATAGTCTTACAGCTACCAGAGAAAAAGAATAGAACTTGTATTGAGCATGTTTTCTGACCACAACAGTATGAAACTAGAAATCAATTACAGAAAGAAAAATGAGAAAGGAACAAACATTTGGAGACTAAACAATAGGCCACTAAAAAAGTAATGGGTCAATGAAGAAATTAAAGGGAAAATCAGAAAATACCTCAAGACAAATGAAAATGGAAACACAAAACTCCAAAATCTATGGGATGCAGCAAAAGCCGTTCTAAGCGGGAAGTTTATAATGATGCAGGCCTTCCTCAAGAAAAAAGAAAAATCTCAAACAAGCAACCTAACATACCATCTAAAGGAATTAGAAAAAGAACAAACAAAGCCCAAAGTCCTCGGAAGGAAGGAAATAATAAATATAGGAGAAGAAATAAATAAAATAGAAACAAAATAAAACAAAAAAATAGAAAAGATCAATGAAACCAAGAGCTGTTTTTTTGAAAAGATAAACAAAACTGATAAACTTTTAGCCAGGCTCACCAGGAAGAAAAGAGAGAAGACTCAAACAAAATAAGAAATGAAAGAAGAGAAATAACAACCAATACTAGAGAGATACAAATAATCTTAAGAGAATACTACGAACAGTTATACACCAACAAATTGGACAACCTAGAAGAAAATGGACAATTTTCTAGAAACATACAACCTGCCAAGACTGAATCAAGAAGAAACAGCCAATTTGAACATACCAATCACTAGTAGTGAAATTGATTTTCTAGTAAAAAAAAAAAAAAACAAACCTCTCAGCAAAGAATAGTCCAGGACCAGACAGCTTCATAGGAGAATTCTACCAAACATATTAAAGAACTTAAACCTATCCTCAAACTATTCCAAAAAATTGAAGAGGACAGAATACTCCAAAATTCATTGTATGAGGCTACCATTACCCTAGTATGCAAACCAGACAAAGGCACTACAAAAAAAAAAAGACACGAAAATTATAGGCCAATATCTTTGATGCATATAAATTGAAAAACCTCAACAAAATATTAGCAAACCAAATCCAACAATGTATAAAAAGGATCATACATCATGATCAAGTTGGATAAAGGACGGTTCAGTGTTTGCAAATCAATATAATATACCACATTAACAAAAGGAAAGATAAAAAAACACATGATCACCTCAGTAGATGCAGAAAAAGCATTTGACAGAATTCAACATCTGTTAATGATAAAAAACAAACAAAAACTCTCAACAAAGTGAGTATAGAGGGGACATATCTCAACATAATAAAGGCCATTTATGACAAAGCCACAGGTAACATCATACTCAATAGTGAAAAACTGAAAGCCTTTCCTCTAAATTCAGGAATAAGACAAGGAAGCCTACTCTCACCACTTCTATTTAACATAGTATTGGCAGTCTTAGCCACAGCAATCAGACAAGAAAAAGAAATAAAAGGCATCGAAATTGAAATGAAAGAAGTAAAACTAACTATTTGAAGATAACATGATGCTTTATATAGAAAACCCTAAAGTCTCCACCCAAAAACTAGTAGAACTCAGAAATGAATTCAGCAAATTTGCAGGTTACAAGATTAATATACAGAAGTCTGTTGCTTTTCTATATACTAATAATGAAGTATTGGAAAGAGAAAGTTAAAAAAAATCCTGTTTAAAATCACATCGAAAAAGAATAAAATACCTTGGAATAAACTTAACCAAAGACGTGAAAGACCTATACTCTGATGAAGGAAATTGAAGATGATGCAAAGAAATGGAAAGATATTTCATGCTCTTGGATTGGAAGAATTAATATTGTTAAAATGGCCATAGTACCCAAAGGAATCTACAGATTTAATGCTACCCCTATCAAAATACCCATGACATTTTTCACAGAACTAGAACAAATAATCCTAAAATTCATATGAAACCATAAAAGACCCCAAATTGCCAAAGCAATCTTTAGAAAAAAGAAAAAAGTTGGAAGTATCACCTTCTCGGACTACAGTAATCAAAACAGCATGGTATTGGCACAAACAGACACGTGGATAAATGGAACATAGTAGAGAGCCCAGAGATAAACCCACACACCTATGGTTAATTAATCTATGCCAAAGGAGGCTGAAGTATACAATGGAGAAAAGACAGTCTCTTCAACAAGTGGTGCTGGGAAAACTGGACAGCTACATGTAAAAGAATGAGATTAGAACATTTCCTCACACCATATACAAAAATAAACTCAAAATGGATTAAAGACCTAAATGTAAGACCTGAAACCATAAAACCCCTAGAGGAGAATATAGGCAGAACACTTTCTGACATAAATCATAGCAACATTATTTTTGGATCTCTTTCCTAAGGCAAAAGAAATAAAAGCGAAAATAAGCAAGTGGGACCTAATTAAACTTAAAGGCTCTTGCACAGCAAAGGAAACCGTCAACAAAATGAAAAGACAACCTACAGACTGGGAGAAAATATTTGCAAATGATGCTACTGACAAGGGATTAATCTCCAAAATATACAGACAGCTCATACAGCTTAGTATCAGAAAACCAACCCAATCAAAAAATGGGAAGAAGACTTGAGTAGACATTTTTCCAAAGAAAACGTTCTGATGGCCAATAGGCACATGAAAAGGCACATTTGCTAATTATTAGAGAAATGCAAATCAAAACAGCAGTGAGATAGCACCTCACACCTGTCAGAATGGCTATCATCAAAAGATCTACAAATAACCAGTGTTGACAAGGATGTGAAGAAAAAGGAAGCCCTTTGTACACTTTTGTTGGGTGTGTAAATTGGTGCAGCCACAATGGAAAACAGTATGAAGGTTCCTCAAAAAACTAAAAGTAGAACTACCATATGATCCAGCAATTCCACTCCTGTGTACATATCTGAAAAAAATGAAAACACTAATTTTAAAAGATACATGCACCCCGGTATTCATAGCAGTGCTAATTATAATTACCAAGATATGGAAGCAACCCAAATGCCCATCAACAGATGAATGTATAAAGAAGATGTGGTATATATATACACACACACACACACACACACACACACACACACACACACACATACATACAATGAAATATTAGTCATGAAAAAGAATGAAATTCTGCCATTTGTAGCAGTGTGGATGGACCTAGAGAATATTATACTGAGTGAAATAAGCCAGACAGAGAAAGACAGTGTGTATTACTTATATGTGGAATCTAAAATATATTACAAATGAATGTATATGCAAAACAGAAACAGACTCACAGACTGAATGTTTTTCCCTTAGATCAGGAACAAGATAAAGGTGACTGCTCTCACCACTTCTATTTACCACGGTACTGGCAGTTCAGGATGGGAAAATAGGCAAGAAAAAATAGATAAAAATCATCCAGATTGGAAAGGAAGAAGTAAAACTATATCTATTTGCAGATGACATAATCTTGTATATAGATGATCCTAAGGAGTACACTAAAAATGTAATTCAGCAAATTTGGAGGATCCAAGATCAAAATGCAAAAATCAATTATTTTTCTATATACTAGCAATGAATAATCTGAACAATGAAATTCAGAAAATTTTTTCATTTATAATAGCAACAAAAAATAAAATAATTAGGCATAAGAAAAATGCAACACTTTTCCATTAACAACTACAATGCTGAAAGAATTTAAAGAAGATTTAAGTAAACGGAAAAGCATGCCATATTCCCAGATCAAAAAACTTAATATTGTTAAGATAGCAATATCCCCAAATTGATCTACAGACTCTATGCAATTCTTATCAAAATCCTCACTAGTTTTTCTGTAGAAATAGACAAGTAGATCCTAAAATTCATACTGAAATGGAAGGGACAAAGAATAGCCAAAGCAACCTTGAAAAAAGCACAAAGTTGGAGGACACACAGTACCTAATTTCAAAACTTACTAGAAAGCTACAGTAATCAAGACAGTGTGGTACTGACATCAAGGTAAACATATAGATCAATGAAACAAAATGGAAAGTTCAGAACTGAATCCTTGCATTTATGGTCAATTGATTGTTGGCAAGAGTACCTAGACAATTCGAAGGGAAAAGAATATTTTTTCAAAAGTTCATGCTTGCGTAACTAAATGTCCACATACAAAATAATGAAGTTTGACCCTACCTCACACCATACAAAAAAATTAATTCAAAAATGGATCTTAGAGCTAGATATAAGAACTAAAATATTAGAACTCTTATAAGACAACATAGGAGTAGAATGGGGCTTCCCTGGTGGCGCAGTGGTTGAGAGTCCCCCTGCCAATGCAGGGGACACAGGTTTGTGCCCCGGTCCGGGAAGATCCCACATGCCGCGGAGCGCCCATGAGCCATGGCCGCTGAGCCTGCGCGTCTGGAGCCTGTGCTCCACAACGGGAGACGCCACAACAGTGAGAGGCCCGCGTACCGGGGTGGGGGGGGGGGGTGAAGGAGAGCAGGAGTAGAATGAGTTAGGCAGTGTTTTCTTAGACATGACACCAAAAGCCAAAGTGACAAGAGAAAAAATACATAACTTGGGCTTCATCAAAATTAAAAACTTTTGTGCTGCAAGCAATATCATAAAGAGAGTAAAAAGATAACCCACAGAATGGGAGAAAATATTTGCAAACCATATATCTGATAAGAGACTTGTATGCAGAATATGTAAAGAACTCATAACTCAATAAGAACAAGAAAGACTCAATTATAAATCAGCAAAGGATTTTAATAGACATTTCTTCAAAGAAGGTGTATAAGTGGCTAATAAGCACATGAAATGATGGTCAACATCAGTCATTATTAAGAAAATACAAATGAAAACCACAATGAGATACCACTTCATATGCACTAGGGTCATACTTGAGTAGGTATGTCAGTCAGGATAGGCTAAGTTATGCCACAGTAACAAACTATCCCCAAATCTAGAGACAACACAAAGTTTATGTTTTATTCATGTTACATGTCCACTCTAGATTGACAAGGGCATTCTACTTAGCTTAGTTATTCAGGGAGTGCAGCTAATGGGAGCTGCATCTTGATACATACTTCTCTGATCAGAGAGTCAGGAAGCATAATGAATGATGCCACTGGCTCTTAAACCATCTCCCTGGAAGTGACGTGTAGCCAAAATCAGTTATGGTATCATCCCTAATTCAGTGGGGGTGCAGCTGTGTAATCCTCTGGTATGAAAAAGGCTCCGAATGTCTGTGAACAATAATGTAGTCTACTGCAGTAGGTTCATGGGATTTGAAAATAGCCGAGAAAATGCGACTTTCTGGGGATCTGTCCTCTGGCTTTCTCTCTAGAATCATTTCCACCCAACCGTGTCCACACCCTCTCAACCAGACTTCTCTTAGATGCCTGGGGTAGCTGGGTGATTTGTTAATTACAACACTGCTTAAGTCTTTTAATAAAGTCAGCAAATTAAAAAGAGAGCCCAGATAAAGAGAATGCTTTCCAAAATGTCATAATGAAATTAACGTAATGAAGCACTTGGAGGGCTCTCCTCTGTTCTTTTTGTATAAAACTTACTCCAAAGACGCTGGAAAAGAAAGGCGGCCTGAAAAGTAAAGAGGAGGGAAAATAAATTGTATGCCATTAGTTTAATTATAAAAATTCATTACATGAAGTCATGTAAGACAGAAAATAATGGAACTCTAATGGGTTGGCTGATAACACATTTACCAGCCTGCTCTCAGCTTGTAGTCATTGTTGAAAGGACAAAAAAGTAACAACTTTGGTATGTAGTCCTCAGAGCTATTGAAAAGATTAATCATTTCCAGTAAGCTGGAAAATGAGGGCCGTTTTCTCAAATAGTATCCCCTGTATAGTGTTACCTTCTGAAATAGAGTTGCTTGGTAATGTTAGAGGTTTAATAGATGAGTCTTGAAGTTTATGGTGAGAGGCTTTACTTTTGAAATAGATTCCTTACAGATATTTTAACATTTCTATTATATATCCATAAAGAGGTTTTCTAGGTCATTTTAATTCACACAAGCAAGAAAGAAATTGTATTTCTTTTTTCCAATAAATATGTATAGAACATTAATTTATACTTAGGAGTAAACTGTTTAGTGATTTTTTTTAATAAACCAAATATGTATTTTTTCCTGCTGTCTTCGTTTAGCAATGTCTTACTTTATTATATACAGTAATTTTCCAATCATGCTATAATCATCAAGGAGACTATTTTATATTCTTCAAAATTCAATTATAATAAATCCAGCCATCCTCCTTAAATCCTTTTATGTGGAAGCATATCTTCTTTAAGTAGATTGAACCCTAAATATTGAAGCCAAGAAACCTGCATTTTTGTGATGCCTCTTTCACTGACAAGCTATGTCACCTTCAACAAGTCACTTAACCTTTCAGGGTTTTTGTATGGGCAATTATGGGACTGGGTAAGAGGAAAGGAGATAACGAAAGATCAAAGTGGATATTTATGTAAGGATCATATATTTGAGGGCCTTGTAGTCCAAGGAAAGAGGTTCGGACTTTGTCTTGTAGGTAACAGGGAGCCATTGAAAGGTTTTACAGAGGAATAATGTTATATTTCCATTTCAAAAAGATCCCTTGAGCAGCTATACGTGGATGGAAGGTCTAGAGTAGAGGGAAGGAGCCAATAAAAAGGTTATTGCAGAGTCCAAGTAAGAGTCGATGAGGGCTTAAGTTAAGGCAGTGGCAATGGAGGTAGAATGTTTGGATATAAGGGAAAATTATGGTACAACTTCTATATGGATGTGCTCTCTGCCTCTTCTTCCAGTTGAGGATCCACTTGCACTGCAGAGGGAGAAGGTTGAGCGAGGGACAGAACCTTGGGGAACACCAACATTTAAGGGGCAGGCAGCAAAAGAAACACTTGAAGCTTAAGAGTATATAGAGGGCACCCAAAGAGAGGGGACCAAGGAAAGATAGAGCCTCAAGAACAGAGCAGTCAATAGCACCAGTTGCTGCACACAAATCAAGTAAATGAGAACCTAAAACTTTCCACAGACAGTGACCATTGGTGACTGAATCAGTTAAGTATGTTCACAAAAATGCTGCATGACAAGCATCTTCAAAACGCCAGTGGCAAACAATAATAAGCATTTCTTTCTTCGTGAGTTTGCAGCTCGTCTGGGGTGGCACTGCTTCACACTGCAGGTTGACTGGGGTAGCTCTCGTCCACACGTCACTCATCCTTCTCCAAGGATGAGCAGGCTAGCCCAGGACACGTTTGTCTCACCATAATGGCAGAAGTGCCAAAGGGCCAGCCCCACTGCAGAAGCATGTTTTAAAGCCTCTGCTTGTGTCACTTCTATTAACATCTCGCTAGAATTAGGCAAAACAAGGCATATGGCCAAGCTCATTGTCAAGGGCAGGGAAGTAAACTGCCCCTTGTAGCAGGAAACTCAAAGTTACATAGCAAAGGGCATGGATACAAGGTGGGGTAAAGAATTGAGGTCAATAATCCGATTTTCCAGAGTGACTTCTTTCAGAATAGTTTTAGTGAGGTGGTGATGGCAGAAGCCTGATTTTGATGAATTATAAAGTGGCAGGAACGTAATCAAGTTGAGGCAATGAGTGAGTATTTGCCTTCTGAGGAGCTTAACTGTGAAAGGAAAGAAAACGATGCAGGTTTTGTTGTTGTTTAAAGATGGGTGAGAGACTCATGTTTGAAAGTTGTAGAGAAAGACCTTGCAGAGAGGCAAGAGGTTGAAAAGACACAGAGAAGGGAGTACATGGAGGGGGAGGGGGAGGGGGAGGGGGAGGGGGAGGGCGAGGGAGTGTCCTTGAGCACAAGAGTCACCTCTTGCTCTGAGGCTGGAGAGAAGGATGCAAGATGTGAAATCTGATATTTCATGAAATTTATGCTTGATGTTAAATTGCCCCTGTGTAATTATAGGTAGGGTCATTTGCTGTGAGATTTCTTCCAGTTTGTATCATCAGGGTGCAGTTTAGAAACTACACAAAATGTTTCAAGCAGAGGGAATTTAAATACAGAGGACTGGTTCCATGGCTAATGAAGGAGCTGAGAAGTCCAACAGGAGATAGGCAACTCAGAGTTTAGTGACATCGGGAAGCTGTTACCACTTCGAGGGTTGGAGAGACAACACGTGTCACCAAAGCCCAGAAGCCAGAGCCATCTGGTGCTAACTTGACCACTGTGTGGGCTGCACAGCAGGTACTGAAATTACAGAGAGAGGGTCTGTCCAGTAAGAAATGGAGACACAAAGAAGATACTGCCCACATAGAGAGAGGGAGAGATATACTCTAGTTTCAGCCTTCCTCTGGCTCTCTCACTGGCCTAACCATCTAGAAGCCAGCTAGCAAGAAATCCTGGGATTTGCTGATCCCCTAAAGTGGTTAGTCCATCTGCAATACTGAGCAGAGTAGGAGAGGGGCAGAGAATGGGTCTAAGAGCTAATAAGCTCTTAGCTGTTAGCTCACAGAGCTAATTTTTTTAAATGAATCTCTTAGTTCATGTATGCAAACACAGTATCTAAGGCAAAAGGAGAAAACCCAGTATGTAGAACTTTTTATCTGTAAATATATTAGGATCCTGTTTTATAAATTTCCAAGTGTCAATGAGAAATTAATCAGTCGACCTAAGAAAGAAATGGAAATTTTTATTTGAGCCAAATTTGAAGATTATGACCTGGGAAGAGCATCTCA
The DNA here is from genome assembly GCF_964270905.1 of Leucopleurus acutus. Taxonomy (NCBI): domain Eukaryota; kingdom Metazoa; phylum Chordata; class Mammalia; order Artiodactyla; family Delphinidae; genus Leucopleurus; species Leucopleurus acutus. The sequence goes on along the minus strand of NC_139148.1, from coordinate 27,330,331 downwards.
GAAAGCTCTGAGAACTGTTCCACTTGTCAGAAGTCAAGGCACAGTTATATAAGTTTTTTGAGACAGAGGGCTATACATCAAATGACGTATTATTGACCACTTATATAATCCAGATCTAAGCATAATTGTGGTGGGTCACATGACCCCTTCCAAGATCAAGAAGGAATGTTAAAAAAAAAAGGGAAGGAATGTTATCTTTTAAGGAGTTGTTTTGTTGATGCTGGGAGAATGCTGCTTGTTAGGGTTGAGCAGGTATTCCTGCAGACAGGGGAGGTTTGGTCGATGCATAACGCAGATACACAGTGTACAGTGCAGGCAGAGACACGGCCAAAGGGCAGAGAAGAATTTTTATATTTAAAGTTTTCTTGTCTTTTCATAAAATATGAATTGTATTTCACACAAGCAATTTGATTTTGATTTTGACCTCATAACAAATGTGAGGCATAATAAGCAGCCTGAGTAATCCCATCCTATTTTATAGACAACAAAACTGGAACTCAAAGGTTAATGACTTTAAGATCAAACTGCAAGACAATGGCCAATCCAGCCTTCCTGGGAAGATGCCTCTTCATTACTCTGCATTGCTTTTTATGATGCTCCTTTGAGTCAGGGCCATTAAATTTTTTTAAATCGAGTTCATCTGAAACAAACCTGAATTTCACTTGTAGGTGAATATCTCAAAACACATTTTATAAGAAAACTTAAACAATACTCAACTTTAAAATTTTAATTGTAGGTCTACATACTCACATTTATCTTCTAAATTAAAGGGAGACTTTTAGAGGTGCAGCGTTATAGACAATGTTTATAAAACAGTGGGTCCCTTTCTTTCATTCAGTAGAGGCTCACCCTGTGGTGGCTGTAGTATGGTTCATTTAAAAATAGCAGCAGTAGAGGACTTCCCTGGTGGTCCGGTGGCTAAGGCTCCATGCTCCCAGTGCAGGGGGCCCAGGTTCGATTCCTGGTCTGGGAACTAGATCCCACATGCCACAACTAACTAAGACCCAGCGCAACCAAATAAATAAATAAATATTTTTTTAAAAATAGCAGCAACAGTAGTAGTAGTAATCGTAGTGGTAGTGGTGGTGGTAGTGGTGGTGGTGGTGGTGGTGGTAGTAGTAGTGGTAGTAGTAGTAGTAGTAATAATGATGGTGATTCTAACCAATACTTATTTAATGCTTTGGGTATGCCAGGCACCACTCTAAGTGTTTTCCCTGCATTTTATAAATTAATCCTCATAATAATCTTTCAAGGTAAATACTATTAATATACCCATTTAATAAAGGGGGAAACTGAGGCATAGAGAGCATAATTAACTTTCCCATTTGTCACATAACTAGTAAGTGATCAAGTCAGGATTCAAACCCAGCAGGCTCATTCTGTTGCCCAGACTCTCCAATACTCTCTCTCTTCCTCCCTTGTTTTCCCTTGTATCGGGTCAATATTCCTAAAAAGAATTCTTACAAAGAAAAAAGAAAAGGCAAACACTGAAATTTAAAAATTTTAATACTGAAAATTCTTGAAATGAATTCAGGTTGTCCCATAGTTCATAATCATTTTTTCTGCCTTAAATACTGTGTATAACTACCAAGCACATATTGTAGCAGCATCATATGAGGTTTGAATATGAAATATTTCTTTCCTGGTTGGGGACACAATCTCTTGGGGATTGAGCATTTTATATTCTTCATAAAAAACACATACACACATATATATATACACCCACAAAATCATCTTTTTTTTATAGGCTAGTGCTCACAATATTTTAAATTTCTTCACACACCATGATCACTACACAATTCCCTGTAGAGTATACAGTTGTAAATGGAATTCAGAACTAAAAAGAGTGTGTGTGAATTCTATTGTATTTTTGAATTTAAAATTCTTCTGTGGTCTGGAGTTGTCCCAGTAGTAAATTTCACAGTAGTAGGCAAAGCTGGTCAAGGTCAACGTTCCTGCTGTGAATGACACTTGGTTAAAGCCCAAGGTGGTCAACATATTATTACCTTAGGAGGAAGGGAAACCAGTCTGTTCTGGTGAATGTCTTTAAGAAGGGAGAAAGGGGTGCTGCGGTTGAGAACCTTTGAGTTCAGATAAGGGCCTTAGCCCTGTCAATGTTAGTCAAGGTCAGTGGGATTTTTTTCTTTTTAATCCTACATCACAGCAAAATCTGAGCTGTATGCAGTGAAGGATAGCATTCAGCCAAGATTTCCTTAGGTATAAAAATTTAAATTTCAGTGTGAATACAAATTTGAAGAAAAATATATGTCTTGCGTATTTTTGCCTTTCAAGCATTCAAGTATACCAAAAAACTCTGGTTTGAAGTCAAGCCTTACTCCTTTACTACCTTTTTACTATGAAGTGTCTAATTAAACTTTAACCTGCTATGTCCTTCAAGATTTTGGAAAATCCTAGCATACTTTTCAGCTTCTACTTTTAGGTATTTTTTATGATCTATAGATTAGAACCAAAGAGTGTATCCTCTTATATCTAGACTTTTCAAGTAACAACCTGTGAGTGAGGGTTGACTTCCAAGATTATTTGTCTTTTCTTAGATAAAATAAATGATTTTAATTATATTTATTAAAATTTTAATTAACATTTTATATTGCTAAATCTATACATATATGCTCTGATGTTGGTTCATAATAGGTATTTCTTTAGCAGTTGCATTTTTCTTAAAAAGGAATTGCCTAACTAAAAGGTAACTAAGTTATTGGTGTCAGTTTTGTAGAGTCTTATGCTGCCAATTAGAGGTTTAATAGATGATAGATAATAAGCTCTTCTTTTAAAATGCAAATACCATCTTCTGGATAATAAGGACCAATTGGTCTTTCATATCTTAGTATACATTACTTTTTAACACTATAGGTTAAAAGTGGCTTCAGTGAAGAGGGAGAGGGAAGAAGATGTAATTTTGTACTGTGGGAAATTTCTAGAAAGGGAAAGACTTTGGTGTGTGTGTTTCACCTCAGGAGGGCTTTTGGACAGTGTGAGGATATAAAAAGTGGAAAATAGGAACTGCAGGGCTTGATAAAAGGTGTATATAAGAAAAGGCAGGAATTCCACAAGGTTAAATTGTAATTGCTTTATAGTACAGCGAGTATACTGTGTGCCTTTAAAAATTGTCTCTCTTTTTATTTTTATAGCAAAAGTTAGTGATACTGGCTTTAGCTGCTTCCTACTAGCTCTGTTATCTGGGTCTATTTGCTATATGCAATAAATGCAATTATTTCGTTTGATTCTAGAATAGGATGTTCTAATTAACTGAGAAATGCCAGATTATATACTGATTATAGATTTTCAGGGAACAGGAGTGTACTCATATATACTGAAACTATGTTGAAAAGTACGAGTGTTTGATTTTTATTACCATAAATCATATTAACATAAAAGAACAAATACTAAAACAAAAATGAGTACTCTTTTCAGAAACATCAATTAGTTTCAATTTTCTCTTTTACCCTTCCAATTTATGTCAATGTACTCTTGCAGATTTAAGAAATACAGTGAAGGTAGAAATTGTGTTCTTTTCTTTTTTTTTACTTGTGATTTCTGTGCACATTTACTGCATATTAGACCATTGGGTTGATGTATTGCCTTATTTTAATGTCCTCTCATTAAACATTGAAATTGTTTCTCATTTTTTTACTATCTTAGTTAATGAAGATCTTTATTCCTATAATGTACATCTTTTCTTTTAAATATTTTACTGGGAGAAAATACTAAAATTAGATTACTGGGTCAATGGGAATAAGCGTTTGTATGTCACTTGATATATATTGCCAAATTGTCCTAATAGATGCTGTTCCCATCAGTAGTATATGAATGCACTAGTTTGGCTACAGTCTATCCAGCTTTGGATTTTATTTTTTTAAACTTAATTGGTGTCAAATTGTAATACTCTTATTTTTTCATGTTTTGAAAGTTGATTTTTTTCCTTTTCTTTAAAAACTTTTTATTCTTTCTCTTGTTTGAATTGCTTGTTACTATTCCTTTGTCCATTTAACTCACTATATTGGATTTGATATAACTATCTTTGTAATTTAATAATACCGTAATGCTTGGAAGCCTCCTCCATGCACTTGAAGCAATGTTTAATAGAAACTTGGGGTTAATATACCTCCAGATAAACCTATCATTGGTTTATTTCTTTCTTGATATGTGATATTTCAAGTGATGCAATACATGGTTTGATAATACTCAATTGTTAAAGATAAAAAAAGAAGAAAACATACGTCATTTGGTTTAGCAAAATTCTTATATTTAAAATTTTATTCTGATTTTAAAGTAGGATATTTTTTAAGTATTATGAATAAACTGATCCTTTAAATAAGTTCATAACTAGAATAACAGCACTGTTTTTTTTTTTGATGCTTAATATTTTCCGCATGCAGCTTTAGTTGAATGCCAGTAGATGGCACTAATTACATAAACAATTCAACAAGTTAATGACGAGGAAAAGAACTAACGTGATATTTTTTTCTGTTCAAATTTTGGTATATGTCACATACTCAACAATTATTTGAGAGCTTATTTTTATAGTTTGTTCTCTCCCATGATAAAAACAATTAAGCCAAGTTTGTTTCCAATTAATTGCTACTAAATTGAGATACCTGATACTGATTATTGCTCAAGAAGCTGGATTTGAAAAGTTTTGTCATGAAAAGTGGGTTAGCTTATACTATCATGTTTGAGTGAACTACACGCGGTAGGTTAAAAGCAACCGTGTAGACATGCTCTGACCCGAGGATTCAGAAGCTGTTTATGAAGCATTTTAAGAAAGTGCAACTAGAGATTTCAGAGAAAACTGACATTCGTTCTCTTTCCCATGTGTATCTGTAGCAGTTGGCCAAAGACCTCCGCCAGTGGCAGATAAATGTCGATGTGGCAAATGACTTGGCACTGAAACTTCTTCGGGATTATTCTGCAGATGATACCAGAAAAGTACACATGATAACAGAGAACATCAATGCCTCTTGGGCAAGCATTCATAAAAGGTATGAACTATATTATTTCTAAAACTATTTGCTGATTCTAATGATAGGGTAGTGACACTGGGTGGATAATGCAGATTTGTTTTCCCATCCTGCTAAACCAGGGCTTTGGGAGGATCCAAGATGACAAATGCCAACCAAACTCACAGTCTTGCCTAAGTCCACTTATTTTAAAGATGAGGGACCCGAAGTTGCCCACAGCCAGAAAGGTAGTGACATAACTAGGCAATTAGACAAAAACAAAAGATTGATTTGTAGCTAAAAGGGCCATTTATTAGTCTGCTTTGAGAACTCTATCCAAAGAAATATTGTTCTATTCCGTCATGCCACAAACTGCCCCATCTTTAGTCTGACAGGGAAGTCACTTTGGGCTTCATGATGGAGTTATAGCTGTCTCTGGTGCCGTCATTGTTTCTCCCTCCACACACCCAATGGGAAAATTTGTGTAGTGTAACATGACTCATAACTTCATTTCCCATTATATATCTACAGAAATCAACAGCTCTTAGAGACACCATCTCCTCGAACTAAGTCCTGACTCCTTATTTTTCACTCTTAACCCCTTGTGCTGTTCTTTCATTAGCATTTATCCTAATTATAAACAAAATTATAAACAAATACATGAATTATGTAACTAATTGTTTAATGTTTGTCCTTCACATTAGTCTAACCTCCCTGAGGACAGAGGCTATCTTTCTTATTTGACACATCCTGAACCAGGTGATATAGTAGGGAGCTGGTAAATATTTGTGTTTTTTTAACTGAAATGTAGCTGATGTACAATATTATGTTAGTTTCAGGTATACTACATAGTTATTTGACATTTGCACTTACTATGAAATGATCACTATAATAAGTCTAGTGACCATCTGTCCCCATACAAAGTTATTCCAGTGTTATTGACCGTATTCCTCATGCTGTATATTACATCCCCATTGCTTATTTATTTTGTAACTGGAGATTTGTGCCTCTTAATCCCCTTCACCTATTTCTCCCTTTTACCCCCTCCTTCCATCTGGCAACCACCCATTTGTTCTCTGTCTATATGAGTCTGTTTTCATTTTGTTTTGTTTGTTTTGTTTTTTTAGATTCCACATATAAGTGACATCATACAGTATTTATCTTTCTCTGTCTGACTTATTCACTTAGCATAATACCCTCTAGATCCCTCCATGTTGTCACAAATGGCAAGATCCCAATTTTTTATACCTGAGTAGTATTCCATCACATCTTCTTTATCCATTCATCTATCGATGGACACTTAGGTTGCTTCCATATCTTGGCTATTGTAAGTAATGCTGCAGGGTAAATATTTGTTGAATGATGACTCGACATAATTTATAGTTACCTTGTTCATGCTATGGTAAGTCAAGGATTATTGGGTACTCATTTTTAGCTCTGTCAGAAAACAGAGGCAAAAATAGCACCTGTATGGTGGTAAGGAAGATCCCAGTGAAAGGTAAATGAGTTCCAGAAGATAACATGACTTACTGAAGTCAGGTAGGTGGCCTTTATTAAGAAAAAAAGGCCACCATTAAAGAAAACAAAAACAGGTTTTGAACTAAGCAGAAACTCTTAGGAGTAAGGAACTATTAATACACGGAAATTGAGAGATCAAGTTAATGTTGAAACTGAGTTAAAGATTGAAGAGTATAAACTCCTGTGAAAGTGGATTTGAGCCGGTCATCCTGGGGGAATAGAGCAGCTCTAGCCCTAAATTCCAGACAGTGGGTGTTCAGATGGCCATGGAAGAGAGGACTCAACCTGAAGTTGGGGAGTTATATTTGGGGCCCTATCAATAGAACCCCGGTTGAATAGGGAACTGATAAAAAAAAATTCTCCAAGTTACTGCCTCCTCTTATTGGCAAGGTTTGTACTTTCTGCTCCAAATACAGATCTGCTGTTTGTTCAGTTAAATGAGGGCAGATTAGGCTCAGGGAGACTTATTCATATGTAATCGATTGGTATCAGAGAGTCAGTAGTTAAGATCTCACTGGGAAATACCTGCTTCTCAAAGAGAGGCCTCTATGGGTACGCAAATTAAGATCAGAGATTAATTTGGTGAGTTCAGGGAATGTAAGCCGAGAAGGAGACATTTTACAAAACTAGGGCTTCAAGAGAGGTCTATCCCTTCTATGCCACTCTTTCACGCTCCTTGAGTCTCCAAACAGCCCTCTCATTTCTTCTGATCATTTTCGTTAGGTCTTTGGATTCCTCAGAGAAGGGGCTTCCAGTTTATATTTTTTGACTTGGTCCCTAAAAAGCTACCACCTAAGGAAGGTATATAGTTATTTCTCCAATGGGTAAAGTAAAATAGAAAGTTAAAAGCCAAATTACATTTTTTGCTAGGCCATAGAGAACCTGTGATTTGCCAAGCTAATTTGATTCATGCCTCTAGAGTTCTTCCCTGTTTCTTTCTCACATATACTCTATGAAAATTCATCCACTTGTGTAGTTTCAGTCTGCTGATGACTCTCCATTTATACCATTTGCAGCTGAGCGTGATCGTTGACTTTCAGACCTGCATATCCTATTGATTTCTTTTCATTTGAATGTCCCTCGGGAACTTCAAATTTAATAAGCCCAAAGCTGAACTCATCTTTGTCCTCTTACAACCTCTTTCTCCAAATGCAACCTACTTCTCTTCCTATGATCCCTCTCCAGTGAACATTACCACAACCCATTCAGTTGTCCAAATTGGAAACTCATGCTTGACTCTTCCTTCTATTGAATACAGTCCCAGTGGCCAAGCTATCACAAAGCTATTTACTACCTAAATAGCTTTCAAATCCAGTTATTTCTCTTCCTCCCTACTCTTCAACTATCATGTCTTGCTTAAATGACTACATCTTCCTGCTTCTTACCCATTCTCTACATAGAACGCAGGATGATTTTTCTAAATACAGTATATTCATATAGCTCCCCCTCCCCTCCACCCAGTTTTAAAGGCTTTGGTGGCTTATCCGTTATTATTTGAAGACAGTCCACACTCCTTTCAATGACTTCAAGATCTTGCACGTTATGGCCTTTCCTTAAAACTCCAGCCTAAGTTTCTGCTCTCCCTCAATCTCCCCTCCCCATAATTAAGTAACATTGAGCTATTTTCATTTCCTCATAGCTATGTTCTGTCTTCTCTATTACGTGCTGACGTGATAGATGTATTATTCCTTCCTTTTTGCATGGTTAAGTTCTATTCATTATCCAGGTCTCAGTGTAAATGCCATTTCCTCCAGGAAGCCTTCTCTGATTACCAACCCCAAAGCCTACACCCTGTTATAGTGCTTATCTCACTACACTGTATGTAAGTGTCTGTTGGTCTTTGTCTCTTATGAGAATGTTCGCTCTGTATACACATTGGGATATACACATTGGCTGCTTGTTCACCATATGACTTAGCACTTAGCTTGGCACATAGTATCTACCGCCAAAACATGTTTAATAGGTAAATGAACAAACAAAAAATAACTAACTACAAGTGTTCTGGAGTGCCAGTAACTCAACACAGAAGAAAAATGGAAAGGATTGCTTTCAGTTTCATGTAACAGAAAACCCAAGTTCAATAGCTTACCTAATGGAGGTCTGTTCCTGTCACTTTATGAGAAGTTCAGAATCGGGCAGGTCGTGACATGGGCTCCATAGCGCAGCAATGTCAGCCCTGAAGTCTCCTTGTTCTTCTTGGCATTTCCCTCAGAACATAAGCATTCCAGCAGGAAGAAGCAGCAGCAGAAGGGGCAGTGCTGGTGTCAGGAAAACAGTGGCTTTCTCAGGAACTTTCGGGTCAGAACTATGCCACAAAACCACCTCTAGTATCTAGGAATTTGGGTTGAGCCAGCCAATAGAGAATGTCTGCCACAAAGGGTATGGAAAGAAGAAACTGATAAACCGTCATGCTGTAGCTGGACAGCGTGAAGTTCCCTGGGGAGACAGCCAGTCAAATCTGAGTGAATACGGTCTAGTCATGTAGGTTGTATATTCATGCACAGTATACTCTCACGTAGGGTAGTCATAAAAGTGGGCCATTTGGGCTTGGTGGTTGTTCTGGTCAGTGTGAAAGGGCATGAGGAGAGCTGGGTTCTCTATTGGCTAATGACACCTTTACCTGGGAAGTTCACATTCGGTGTGTGCTGTGTGTGTCACCCGCACAGATTAAACCGTATTTTACTTGGCTGCATCTTCTCTTATTTTATATTCTTATAGATCTTATGCTAAATAGATAAAGAACAAGAAAACTCTTTATGTGATCTTCTGCATTTTGATGTTTTTATCCAGTATCTCGTCCAGCTAAACCCAGAAGTGAAGTAACATCATCCTCCTCCTCTAGATTTGTGCTGTTCAGTAGGGTAGCCACTAGCCATAGATGGCCATTTAAATTTAAAGTATTACAAGTAAATAAAATTTAAAATTCATTTCTTCCGGCTCCTCAGCCACCTTTCAGATGCTCAAGAGCCACAGGTAACGAGTGGCTTCCCCATTGGACAGTCCAGAATTGAACATTTCCGTCATCACAGAAAATTTTATTGATCACCTAAACAGTTTAGCATGCATTTATAACAATTACATACTCTATTACTTCAGAACGAGATTTTGCCAAATTTTGTAAATAAAAAGTATTTCCTTTACAAAGTGGTTCACATTATTCTATTTCCTTGTTTCTACCCTATTTTTTCTATTTATCCATCTTCTAGAGTTGCCATTTAAAGTGTCTAAAGCTACAACTATCACAGAATATCAACACTTACTGTTAATCCTAATAAACATAATTTTAAAGGAGAAATTATTAATATTGATATTTGGGTTTGGGGAATAAAAGTATCTCATGTCTTTGAAATATATCTATAACCAAGACTTTTTAGGTAGGGGAGACTGTTGAAAGCATTCTGATTACATCCTTTCTCATGGTTCAGGTTTTACCACTGAGCACTGCTATATTGCCTGCACTGAAACTTTCAATCATATAGATAAATATATGCAAAAATTTTGTGCATTTGGAAGCCTATGTAAAGCAATAAAATCTTTACTTCAGTTTTAAAATTTTGAATGTTAAACAAGATATAAGAAGTGTAACTTGGAAGAACTTTACTTTGGTATCATATACTGGCGGGCTGTGGTTTCAAGACATAATCAAAAACGAAAGTGAGCTAATTTTGTTTTGTAGTTTAGTGTTCAATTTAAGTTTATTAATAGGTCAGAGGAATCTTCAAATTCTATACTGGCTTTTATTGGACCTTTAATTACCATTTTATATAGATAAATATAAATAGCTACGTGCACCTAAAAGGACTTGCTCTACCATTCATGAATAAAAGCAAAAACTGCTTTTCAAGTAAACTCTGTAGTTTAGCAGTTCATATCAGAACATAGATCATCATTGTGACCTATGTAGGAAAATATTTTGTTTTCCTGATCGTATGACTTATAGAGTCCATGTTAACATATAAAGCCAGAAATGTGGGCTTCTGCAAGTTCATTTCTTTCCCTTCAATCTCTGTGAATAGATATGAATTGGTGAATAAGATAATATTAGATGTGATATTACATATTATTGTGAGAAGCCTCTAAGGATTAGATCTCAAGGACTGCCATCTGGCTGATGACTTTATGATGACACTTGTCATGAGATTTCATTTCCTTATTTCTATTCCAGGGCCACTCTTTAAACAAGAAATGTGCATTAACTCTGAATTGTCTGTCTGTAGCTATAGGAGGGCTTCTCCAACTACTAATCAGCAAGGAGCAAACTCATCAAGTAGAAGGGCTGATCCTAGTATCAGAGGGTTCATCATGGATAGAAGTTCCTCACAAAAGCTCCCAGATACCTGAACAATCTCTCTAAGTTCTAAGAAAGACTTAGCATGTATGTGTATACACGTATGTATGTGTATATGCATATGCATGGACATGCATGCAAATACACTATCCTTAAAATAATATCTCAGTATTCTCCTGTCCGCTCTAATAATATGTTTCAAATTTTAATAATTACAATTAATAGTTGAGAAATTGAACAATTATCACTTGTGTTTTCCATCTTTGGCAGCCATGAAGCCCTTGTAAATCACTCCTTACTTCTCTATTCCTAGGTCCTTTCTCTTTTTCACTTTAAAAAAAGAAGAAAAGGGAGAGAAATTACTGAGCCCTATTTTGTGTGCAGCAAAGAGCTACTCTAGCTGAACACTGGATCTCTTTCACATTAGCCAACGTATTTTTTTAGTAACTGTTCTGCTTCCTTTCTCTGGGATTTTCAATTTCTTCTTTCTCCTTCCTCCTCCCCTTCAGCCAGCCATCATGCTCAAGTCCCCTCGTCCTAGAAGAACATTTTTAGGATACCAACTTTTCTATCCAGCTATCCTTGTTTCCCCTTACCATCAAAATTTTTTTAAAGTAGTAATTGACATTCTTGTTTCCTCTCCAGCTTCTGGTTATGCTTGGACCCACTTCAGTCTGGCTTCCCCAGTACCTCCACTTTCCTGAAAAAAGGACTCATTAAGATTGTCAATAACTTTTATAATAACTAATTGCCCTATTTTATTTATCCATCTACCTGACATCTTTTTGACCTTGGTCCTGTTTATCAACTCTACTGGTTGAAACTTTCCCTTCTTTGATTTCCAAACGATATTATTTTGCAATTCTCCAATTTCTCTAGTAATATAATAAGTGTGAAGTGCTTGGCACAATGCCTGGCACATAGTAAGAGCTCAGTAAATGTCATCTGTCATAAACATTTTAAGAATTCATTCACTTGGTGAATATTTTGGTGCTAGGTATGTGCTAGTTAGGCTCAGTTCTTGGTACTAGGTATACAGAAGACAAAATCCCTACCCTCATGAAGCTCACTTACATTCTGGCAAGGAGAAGGTGAGAAACAGACATTAACAAATAAAATAGTTAAATGTATGGTACATAAGATTGTGATAAGTGAAATGTGGAAACATAAAGAGGGAAAGCAGTTGAGAATGTGTAAGTGTGTGAGTGAGCGAGTGGTGGAAGAGAAGTGCTATTACTTAAATATGGTGCTTAAGAACGATCTCACTGGGGACTTCCCTGGTGGCCCAGTGGCTAAGACTCCACACTACCAATGCAGGGGGCCCGGATTCCATCCCTGGTCAGGGAACTAGATCCCACATGCCGCAACTAAAGATCCTGTGTGCCGCAACTAAGACCCGGCGCAGCCAAATAAATAAATACTTAAAAAAAAGAAAGATCTCACTGAAAGAGTGAGTTTTAACCAAAACTTAAAGGACCTAAGGATGTGAGACCTGTGGATAATTGGAAGAAAAACAGTCCAGGAGGGTTCTAATAACTGGAAATGCCCTGAGGCTGCAGTGTGCCCTGCATGTTGGAGGAACCTTAAGGAGACCAGTATGATAGGAATGGGTCAAGCAAGCAAGAGTCTAGTAGACAAGGAGTTCAGGGAGGTAAGAGGAATCTGATTACACTGGACCTTATAGGCCCCTCTAAGGACTTTTGCTTTTACTCTGAATGAGATGGGAGTCATTGGAGGGTTTTGAGCAGAGGAGTGGCATCTTTAAGCTTATCTGGCCCCTCTGCAATAATAGACTGAAGGAAATGAGTGAAACCATTAGAAGACTGTTGTCATAAGTCAGTCGGGAGACAACTGTGATTTGGACCAGAATAGGAGAGGTGAATGTGGTAAGTAATGTTTGACTTCTACTGGACTTCCCTGGTGGTGCGGTGGTTAAGAATCCACCTGCCAATGCAGGAGACACGGGTTTGAGCCCTGGTCTGGGAAGATCCCACATGCCGCGGAGCAACTAAGTCCGTGCGCCACAACTACTGAGCCTGCGCTCTAGAGCCCGAGAGCCACAACTGCTGAAGCCAGTGCGCCTAGACCCCATGCTGGGCAACAAGAGAAGCCACCACAATGAGAAGCCCACGCACCGCAACGAAGAGTAGCCCCCCGCTCGCCGCAACTAGAGAATGCCCGCATGCAACGCAGACCCAACGCAGCCAAAAATAAAAGAAAGAAAGGGAGGGAGGGAGGGAGGGAGGAAATGATTGACTTCTACTATATTTTGAGGACAGAGCCCAAAAGGTTTTGTAATGGATTAGATTTAGGTATGGAAGAGAGGCATCAAGAAGACTACAGAGTTTTTAGCCTGAGCAACTGGAAGATGGGGGTACCCATTTACTGAGTTGGAGAAAGCTCCAAAATCCAAAAGCAACACGTTTTAGGAAGAAGATATGGACACGCCACTTTTGAAATGTCCATTATGCATCCAGGTGGAGATGTGGAGTAGATAGCGGCTATAAAATCTTAAGTTCTGGGCAATGGTTGGGACTCAAGATACAAATTTGAGAGTTGTAACAATAATCAATATAGGCTCTGTTTGCTGTATACAACCTTTAAATCTTGGTATTCCCATTCTTAATTCTCTCTTATTTCTGTATACACATTTCAAGTACTTTTGTCTGTCAACTTCAACTACCGTTAAGAGTCCTCAGTTTTTATTTCCATCTCACATCTTTCTCCTCATCTCTAGAACTATACTTCCAGCCACCTACCATACATCTCCATCTGCACCATCTACAGGCTCCAAAATGTCCAAAGTACAAGGCATTATCTGCCCCTAAGACAATGCTATATTTCCTATGTTTTCAGGGAAAATTAATTGCTTAACTTAATTTTCTCTAGAGCTGGAAACTTAAGAATTACCTTCTACCTCTTCCTCCCTCTCTCTTCTCTGCTAATACATGTATTAAACTGACTTCTAAATTCTGTGACTTCTACTTCAAAAATTTCTCTAGAAGCTGTTGCCTTTTCTTCATCTCTATTCTTCATCTTCACCTCATCCTAAATCGTCTCCATATTTTGCCTGGTAGATTGTGACCACCTTTTTCCGTGCTTCTAACCATTGAGTCTCTACACTCACTTGGCATTCACACTGACCCAGAGTTATTTCCCTTAAAACAAATCTTCTGGTTTTCCTTTGTTCCCAGCACTCTTTTGTTTTCCTCTTGAGACCTGACAGATGATATGTTCATATGTAATATATTGCCAAAAGCATACCCCAATTTTTCTGACAATAAAAACAAACAAACTTGATTTATTTTCAGGAAAGAAAAGCAAATAATATCACAATTTGTGCTTGGTTGTCAGTTTGTTTATTTAGCAGAGGGACAGGCATGTGAACTTCATGAAAGGGTCTTATGCTCTAGCCACAAATGCTGTCCTTTCTCAAAACATTTTTGAAATTCCTCTTCTGGAACTACCTAGGGACTGTTTCATGACCTTCAGAAGATTGTTGTATTATTTTGTAGCCACACCTTGTGTTTGCTGAATAATTGTATTCAGTAATTGTTTGTGTATTGAATGAAGCAGTTCATCAGATGTTGGGCACTAAATGGCTTTGGATTATTTCCAGAAACTTAAAAGATGAAGATTTGCTGCTGCCCTTGAAGCTATGTAAAGAATGTGATATGATGCTAACAGGACGTTTGTTTAAAATATTGATACAACCTCTTATTAAGTCAGAGACTGCTTATGATATATTTGTAGCATGTTATAGTCATAAATATTAATGCTACAAATGACCCTAAAGCCACCAGCTCAAAATTCTCAATTTACAGTAACCCTATTTTTAATCCCTCTCATGCAAAATATACCTTCTAGTCCATCTTAAGGACTAAAGGGGATTTGGTACATTGAAAAATTCAATCGGTTAGCAACTCTTTTAGGTACACTTCTTTTGGCAGTACGAGGACGTTTCTCTAGGCTCTTCAAGACAGTTGTATATATAGTTAAAAGGCACTCTCGTTTTTATACTGCCGAGACCCAATCTTCCCAGCTGATTATGAAGCATAAGAATTCTCGCCATCTTACAATAGGATAACGTAATACCTGTAATGCGAAATCCTGGGGCTCTGGGCCAGGGAGTGTCATGATCCATACGGATCTAAAAGTTTCGTGGTGGCAACTGCCTGCTTCACTTTATGTCGTTTCCTTCAAAGCAGTTAGAATGTTTCTAGCTTGCAGGGATTGCATACAAAGGGAGACATTTGGAGTCATTGGTGATTTACTGGTGTGGAAAATTACGTGGTGGTGCAACCCAGTAGCCATTTTCATTTTAACCCAGTCCTGCAGTCCTAAACCGGGCCCTACTAGCACCCCAAAACATATGCTTACAAATGCCTCTGCATACCCTTTACCGATGAAAAGACTCTAAAATTGAAAAAAATTATAATTGTTTCCTAAACAAAAGTTATAGGACACCAACAGACCTTTCTTTTTTTCATTCATTAATTTAATATTATGGTATCTAAAATTAAAACAAATGGGGGAAAGTTTCCCTTGCTTCGTTTAATTGAACCATTAATGTTATCAACGGCATCCATTATATTACTTTCAATTATATATGCATTTTTCATTGTCTTCCCATCACTATCAGTCTCAGAATCTTTAAAATATTCAATAAAATATATAAATGAGCTGGAGTTTATTTTTAGGGAGTTGAGTTATTTTGAAAAATGGATACAGTCATCATTTGATTTGTAACTCTCTCCAATTCTAACAGCCATCTGATGTGGAGATCTTTTGGCTTCATTCAGTTTATAATAGGGATTCATTTTCTTTCTGTAAACCGTTAATTCAGATGCATTTCTGGTATTAAAAAATATACAAAACAGGTATTAGTGAATTTTGTGGAATTTTCTTTTCAGTTCTTTTCAGTTTCCTCCACCAAAGGGGGGTCATTGAAGCAGTTCTAGGTGCTGTTTAACAGCACCTCTTTCTTAGACCCCTTTGACCACTTGGGAAGCATGATACTATTCCTAGCTAATTGAGGCAAAGAGCCTGGCTCAGGTTCTTTGTCTTACGTGGAGCATTTTCAGATTCTTGAGGCCAGTAGATTCTGAACTCCTGGCAGCCACTACCTACTTCCCAGAGTCCAACGGCTTCATGTCTTCAACCCTGCATACTACTTTGTGTTTCTGTGTCATTTCTGACCCACAGAGCTATGTCTTGTTTCTGAGCCCAGATTGTGCCTTTCTGGTTTTGTGTTTTTATATTTTACCTACCGTTGTTCTGTGTTTGGAAGTTTCTTCTGTATTTTGAAGTAATTTTCCCCTAATGTAAAGTGATACTTACTTTAGAAAATTTTAAAAATTGAGAAATAATCAACCTTAACATTTTTTAGCGCTTTCTTTCCTATTTTTGTAAATGTATTTTGCCTGTATCTATTTTTAAAGATTTTTTTTGATGTGGACCATTTTTATAAGTCTTTACTGAATTTTCTACAATATTGCTTCTGTTTTATGTTTTGGGTTCTTTTTTTTTGGCCATGAGGCATGTGGGTTCTTAGCTCCCTGACCAGGGATCAAACCTGCACCCCCTGCATTGGAAGGCAAAGTCTTAGCCACTGGACCACCAGGGAAGTCCCTGCTAATATTTATTTAACTTACTCCCAATTTAGTAACAATCGAAAGCATTTCCAGATTGGATTTTTTTTTTCCTTTTAAAAATCCTTGGGCTTCCCTGGTGGCGCAGTGGTTGAGAGTCCGCCTGCCGACGCAGGGGACACAGGTTCGTGCCCCGGTCTGGGAAGATTCCGCGTGCTGCGGAGTGGCTGGGCCCGTGAGCCATGGCCTCTGAGCCTGCGCGTCTGGAGCCACAACAGTGAGAGGCCCGCGTACCGGAAAAAAAAAAAAAAAAATCCTTACTACATTTTTATTAGGAAGGTAACGCTCAGGTATTATCTTTTAAAGAGAAAAAATGGATGGGAAATACTTCGTTGAGTTACATGGTGACTTATTCAATCATCAGAAAGAAAAGCAGTATCCATGTGCCTCCAGCCAATGTTTTATGCACTGGCCATTCTGCCTATAGCATCAGTATTCATCCAAAGAGATGGAAATTCTTCAAATTTGCGAGAAATCAATTCCACATTCAAATCAGTGGTTGTGGGTTTTAAATATCTTCTAATATTCAGCTTCTCAGTTAGCTTCCTCAGATCCCTAATATGATACTCATTACATCATTCTGTGGCCAGTCAGTGTCTTCATGCCATAGAGCCTTTAAAGCAAGTCAAACAGACCTAATCCAAGCCTTTTTGGAGATTTTAACCTGCATTTCATAGATTCATAGCTACTCATACAATTCCTGAGGAGTTGTCTTTTTCTTTTACATTGCAAGTATTTTAAATCTACGTAGTGAAATTGAATTAGCTATTAAACATCAACTTTATCACAACCTCTTTTTAAAAATATTTAAATGAAACAAACCCTCCACAAAAATGACCAAACACAAATTGCATCCTGAGACAAATGAAGTGAGTAATAATCATGAATTCATAATGATTGTTTATGATTTTTATGTTTTTTTGATAGTGAGATATGATTTATTGATGTTTATTTTAATATGTAAGTCATACCTGAGTTGCCTATTAAAAACAGGCAGGCTAAAATGGCATTATTCTTTTTAGCTGTGAGTATAGCTGTTGACCTCTACTTAGAGCTGGTGTTTCAAACCCAAATCTGTGTCCCTGAGGCCTGTGCTCCCTTCATTGCTTTTTAATGGATACATATTAACTTGGAAGGAGGTTCTGGCAGCTTTTCACAGTAATCTAATCTCAGCTCTGTCCTCTTCAATATTTCCATCAGTGACTTGGATGAAGACGTAGATAGCATTCTTATCAAATTTGCCAGTGACACAAAGCAGAGAGAAATAGCAAATACTGTAGACAAGAGTACCAGGAGCCAAAATGATTTCAACAACTTGGGGTGGTAGGCTGCATATTGAAAGATGAAATGTAAATATAAGGCAATACACTTGGTTCAAAAGAAAAGTAAAATAAAAGACACAATGCAACCGACTTAGACTGGGCTCCCTGGAAAGAGGGAGAAGAAGTTTCCCTGAGATGGGGAGTTGTGTGCAGAAGGTTTGTTGAAGAGTGTTTCCATGAGATACATGCGTAAGGACGTGACAGAGGTAAGATTGGGCAGAGAGAGAAGCTACCCTGCAGTGAACCTGAGGCCTGGGCAGCTTCTAAGGGGAGATCTGGAATTTGTAGGTCCCCTCAGAGACGTCCTGAATCGAGGCAAGGGGGCTGGGCCTTTGTATTCCAGTATCAGCTGGTTATTGGTTCTGGGTCACCCTGTGGGAGAGGGCAACCTTGGATAAAACAGTTACCTACAGCTGAGGCCAATTTCCAGTGAGAGAGGCAGCTGTGAGCTGTTAGCAGCCAATATTCCCACCAGCTAGGGCATGGGTCTTGGCAGAGCGCCAAAGTATATACTACCCAAGTGGTACCCAAAGTGTGGTCCTTGGACTAGAAGCATTAGCATCACCTGTGAGCTGGCTAGAACTGAAAGTGTGTGGGTCCTACCCCAGCCTACTAAATCAGAATCTCTGGGGATGTGGCCCAGAAAACTTTTAACAAGCTTTCCAGTCTCTAGCTCATTTCTATGCATATTACAGTTTGAGAACCACTGCACTATGCCAACCAAAAACATTCAGAATGGGGAGATAACAGGGGTTTTAGTGACAATAATCTCTCTCTCTCTCTCTCTCTCTCTCTCTCTCTCTCTCTCTCTCTCTCTCTCTCTCTCTCTCTCTCACACACACACACACACACACACAGTGCAACAGAGAAGTGGAAAAGGAAAACAAAGGAGATATTAGGCTGGATAAATTCAAGCATGTCATGTAGTCCTAAGAATTTATATTTCAGCTTAGCAGAGAGGGGTTTTGTGATCAAGCTGTCCAAAGATGGAACAGGCTGCCTTGTAGAGTTGTAGAAGTATTCAAGAACAGGCTGGGTAACGCCTCGGTGTGATAATTTCAAGCATCAGGTGGACACATGACTTTAGCATCCTGATTATCCCCCTCCTTTACTTTTCTTCTATTTTTTTTGCCCAAATGGGTCTCTGCCAGAACTAGTTAACTCAAGAAGGGGTACATGGTGAAAAAAAAAAGTTTAGGCATGATCAGATTAAGTCAAAGTAAACAGATTTCTGTAGAATTAATCAGACTTTTATTACAGTGTATGCATTGTGAATACACAATATGTGTTTGGGAATGTGTGAGGAAAAGGATAGTCTATATAGTATGCATACGTTTAATAACTTTGACCGTGGAACTGATTTCTCTAGAAGAATCTTACGGGCCACTATAGTAACTGGTACACTACTCAGTCCTCAGTAAGCATTTGTAAGAGAGATGGCATAGCATCCAGCCTAGGCTACTGCATGAAGATCATTTCACTGGATGTTACCTAAGTAGTATTCTCAAGTGTCATTAGCTCAACTCTTCACTTGGGCGTAAATTTATAAATTTGCATACTAATCAAGGGAAGTTGTGTTATTCTGCCTTCGACTCTACTTAGACGTAGGCGTTTTCTATTATTCCCTTCGAACTATTATTTTAACCTCATATTCTCTTAGAAGTTTAGGAACATTTTCATGGATGGATGGATGGTTAGATAGATAGATACAGATAGGTGGATAGATAAATAAGGGAGAGGGATTGGAGAGAGAGAGAGAGAAAGAAAGTAGAGGAGGTAAAGGAGAAGGAAGACAACTATGAAAACAA
Organism: Leucopleurus acutus; assembly: GCF_964270905.1. Taxonomy (NCBI): domain Eukaryota; kingdom Metazoa; phylum Chordata; class Mammalia; order Artiodactyla; family Delphinidae; genus Leucopleurus; species Leucopleurus acutus. Next base: position 27,310,786 of record NC_139148.1, on the reverse strand, counting down.
CAAGGACAATGATGACAGAGAAAAAGAGAGATCAATTCTCTGGCGCAGCATATTTGACTTATCTTTGTTTTCCTGAGACTTTCCACAGTGAGAATGGAGGGTAAATCCTTTAGAAATCACAGAAATAATCTTGGATCCCTTTAGTAAAAGAAGTGTCTATTTTAGCAAATAGCAATAAATAAGAGTCTATTATAATTGCTGGGATCTGCTAATACATATTTTTTTCCCCTGAAACAAACTCCATTAACCCTCCTTGATACTCTATCCTCATCAGCGTGTTAATAACATGGGACTAACTCTTACAGGTTTTTTTCCCCATACAAAACATGTAATCTACAACCTGCTAATGATTGCACTTAGCCTAATTGTTAGGTTGCTGCTGGTGACAGAAAAATTTACCCTGGCAGATAGGCGCTTCTAGAAGCCCAGCCAAGCACTTGGTGTGGTGAATCAGCCTCCGTATACTGCTCACTTGGCAACCGTTCCTGATGGATAGACCAGTCTGCTCTGAGGAGAGGCCAGGGCTGCTCAGTGGAGTCTGGAGAACCCGAGTTGAAACACAGTTCTAGCAGGATTTTGCAGACTCCTTCTTGACTGCAAGCCCCTAATTAAAAGGGCAGGATGGCTTACTCGGGCTGAGTTCTGCTCTCTCTTGTCAAACAACAACCAGGGAGACGGACATCTTTACAATTTGCTAGTCCGCATTTCAAATGAGTTTAACATTTTACATGTCTGAGTTAACTGAATGTGTTGCCAGTTTCATTATCAAAATATTTATAACTCAGGAAAGGATACTGAGACACAGAGAGTCTATGACTTTCCCAAGCTCAAAACCCCAGCTTTGTGACAATTCTGACACAGAAATTCTTGTATTTGAAGAAAAAGAGGGAAGACTTCTTTTTCTTTTCCTTATGTTTACACTGAAGTATCATTTATATGATCTTGGGTTCTCTGATTCTTTGAGAATTTTCTCACGTTGGGTGACTTGTTACTTTTCAATACTTCAGAGAGTTCTAATGCATACGTACATACATGTAAATAGTTCTATTAACTCTTTTCTGCTTTTGCCAGCATCATTGTGGCGGGCTGCAAGAGGGCATCTAAGCAAATATGTGCCGTTCTTCTTGGAAAAGCAAGTGTCTCTCCATTTTCTTCATCTCTATTCCAACCTTTTGCCAAATTTTGCCTTTGAAATGGGTTATCTGGTAGAGCCTAATGATTCTAACTTTAAAAGAAAAAGACTCAAATAGTTACATGTGTACTAGTGTCATGATTATATAATGAAAGTATCTAAGGTGAAAAGACTGACATGAACATATAGTTTTCATTTTCTAATTAATTGCTTTGGTAAAAATTAACCGCTCACTCTTTTCCAGGTACTGCAATGGGTGTTGAGGACGCTGAACAAAATTCCCCTTGTATTTATGTTTATGAATACATATGCTAGGAGAGTATAATAATAATATCTTTTTCTCAAAGAAGAGATATAACATTCTATTAATATTAACTTTTATTCCTTCTAACATAGATAGGAAGAATTGTCAATACGGTTATAATTTAATGAGGGAATCTATAGAACTCTAAATTTACTTGCACTGGGTTAATAACCAAGACTTTTAAAATGTATCCTTAATACTCTTATTGTATCATTTGAGTACATATTCCACAAAACATATATGCAGTATTTTTAGTTCTAGCACCAAGGCTATGCCAATACTTTTATCACATCATTTTTTATGGAGATTAAAATAATTATGTCACACATTGCAAGTTTTCAGAGCTACTTTAAAATATGCTCCAGGCAAGACATGATCAGGTGGGGAAAATTATGATATTCATATTTTCAAATGAAAAATCATATACGTATGTGCCTATCAAAAACACTCCAATTTTACGGTGTATATGATGAGCTACACCTTTACCTCTAGAGACTGTCATTTTTCCTCTAAGAACTCAAACTACTTAATGATAAACTAATTATTAAATTAGTCCTAGAATGTAGTTACATAATGGTACAAATGTTGTAAATAAGAAAGGGAAAAAGAAAGAAACAGTTTATCCACAAATTGTTTGTTTCTACTGACAACATTTATTGAAGAAGGAAGGTGCACCAGTGACACACACAGTGGTCTCTAAGACGGGTGGGGAGTAGCAGTAAAGTCGCGGTGTGTTCTGTCATTCCAGCAGGGAAATGGAAGAGCTGAGCTCAACTTTAGAAAGTTGCTTGGGGAGCCGGTGATTTCTAAGTAACCACTGTAAAATTTTTGAAATTCACTTCAACAGTTTCATTGACACCAAGTGAACAGATAGATGAAACTCAGCAGCGTGGTCATTCTGAATGGCATTCATCTTTCCTAGATGTGCCACCTCATTCATTGTCAATCCTGTAAACCGGCCTCTCCCCTTGCACGGATTTTGATATGGCAACTTTTTTTTTAAATGTTAATACCTCTGTCATCTTTGTTTTTTAAATTTATTTATTTAATTAATTTATTTTCGGCTGTGTTGGGTCTTCGTTGCAGTGCACGGGCTTCTCATTGCGGTGGCTTCCCTTGTTGCAGAGCCCAGGCTCTAAGCCCGAGGGCTTCATTAGCTGTGGCGCGCAGGCTCAGTAGTTGTGGTGCATGGGCTTAGTTGCCCCGAGGCATGTGGGATCTTCCCGGACCAGGGATGGAACCCATGTCCTCTGCATTGGTAGGCGGATTCTTAACCACTGCACCACCATGGAAGCCCCCGATATGGTAACTTTTAATTCTTTGCGGTCACAGGACTCATCAAGCAAAATAAGAATTGGATAAAAAAAATTTAACTCCCATTCTATGGCGAGCAAAAGCAATTCATAACCACACTTACCTGACTGAACCTGAATAGGAAAGTGACCAAATTGTTGAGTAATCTACTTGTGTGGAGTTTTAAAGTGTCATGCCATTATCAGTATTGTCGCTAGCATATACCTTGAAACCAGCTATAGCAAATCAGTTGATTAATCACTAAGAGGCTTATTTAAATGACAAAATATAAAGAGCATTTTTGTTTTAATTTTGAGAAATCATGCCAGTACTAGAATGAGCCAGATGCTTTACAGCATGGTATCCATAATTTAAGAAGTAGTCACTCAAAGGATTTCTAATTCCATTTCTTTATGATTCAGGTTGCTAGAATTTGGAAAAACGCTCTGAGGTAATGACAGAGTAAAATTAAATATGTGGATTTCATTGCTAAGGCTTATTTCTGATTATTTTTGCCAAACTTTGCTGTATATATATTAACCTCATGATACTCATAGCAGCGGGTGGTGGTGTTTTTAAAAATGTGAATGTATAGTTTTTTCTAGATAATTTTAAAGAATGTTGGTTTACATGAGGATTTTTTTCCCTAAAGGTCTAAAACAAACTCTTCAAAGATTTAATTACTCTAACAACAGAAAATGTGAACTTTGTTTTCCAAAGGAGAACAGAGCCTATGGAAATGTTGCTTACAGTAATCAGATTGTTGGCTAATCTTAGAGGAGAAAGACATCAATTAATTCACTGAGAAGCATTAGCACTATCTTTTCTCAATAATTCACATCATAAAAATTTGGGGGAAAATTAATTTAGATGATGTTATATACAGCATACATATAATAAATGAATATATATAATAGATGAACATTCATTTATTCAGCCTTGTCTTATTTCCTACATGATGATTAAAACTTGCATCAAAAACTACTCTTTAAAAATCCATCCTAATTCCCACATAAATATAGCTGTACTATAAAATAATATTTCTTCTTTAGGGATATCCATAAAATTAAGGATATTCATAACGTGGTGTCTTGGAAGAAATGCTCAGCTTTGGGTGAATACGGATGTTTGGGAAAACTAAAACTCGAAGAAGCATTGCCTTTACTGTGCCTCCTCTCTTATTTATTATTCTATCACTTCTTATGTGATCCTATCCCCAACTTTGCCTCCCTGCCTATTCCTTTTGATCTCCACTTCAGCCTCCATGGTTTCTCCATTATTTTCTGCAGTTGCTTCCCATGGGTCTCACACGCTTGGTCAGGTCGTATATTCCTATTCCTGCCCATGTATTCCCCCATCCCCAATGGCTAGAAAATCCTTGTCTCAGGCCCCTCCAGCATCTTCTTGCTTTTCTAGTTATTCTGCTTCTCAGCATTTCTTTTTTTCACTTTTTTAGCCTCTTCTTTGTCTCATCTGTATATTTCTGTCTTCTGACTCTGAGCTCTTATCCACTTAGCAAATGGTACATCAGGGCATTGTTCCTCTGAGCAAATCTTCAGCACAGCCATCTGAAATGCTGCCATGAAGTGAGGCTACCTTGCTATTGTTCATTTTTTTCCATAGCCTATGCAAACTGCCTTGATCCAGGTCAAAAAGTATCATAATTGAGGAAATAAAATGCACAAAAATCTCCTTGATTATTTTTCCCCTAGAAATATGGAAGAGAAATGATTTTGAACCAGATACGTAGAATAACACTTGTGTCACGCTAACAGACAGTGTTCTCTTGTTAGCATCTTATTGTAAATTCATTCTATAGGACCCTGATATCTAGTAACTTTTCATTTCCAAATCATAAGGACCTATCTATTACTTGCAAATTATTTTAATATGTCTTTTACATAAAAGACTGTCCCTTCCGAAAGCTCTCATTTGGAAAATAATTTTGAAAAATATTCACAGTGTGTGTTTATGTCCCCCTTTCTAGTCCAAACTCTAGCTATCTTAAGCTTTGTGTATCTTTTAAAAAATAATAACAAAACGCCTATACTTTTTCATTCCTGTCAAAACAGGTTTACTAGAGTTAGTGAACTTAAAATAGTTATTGTATAAGTTAGAAAGTTGATTTGCTCTTTCCATCATGTTCATTGCCTTTTCACCACAGCAAAATTGTAAATGTAAACTTATTCCCTAGAAGATGAGCTGGGCTGCAATTTTCAGCTAATTGGGAGAAGCAGCCCTGAGTCGAGCACTGTCAGGCTGATTTGAGTCTTAAGATATGATGATGATTATTGTGTCAAATGTAATCAAGAATGTGGGCTCTGAACTGACTAAAGGCCTGGCTGTTTTTAATTCAGGTTCGTATATGAAGCAGACCTCTGCTTCGCTGGTAGTCACAGCTGGCTGTAAAAGTGAGCAATTTTAAAAATACAGTTCTGTTCTCTATGGAGCTGTAAGGATCAGGGGTTGGATGCAGAGGGAAAATATCCTCATTCTCTCCTTTAAAAATTCTGTTTATTTTCAGTATAATGTTCTCATCTTGAAATTTCCGTGTAGCTCTGTATCAGTGGTTTTCAACCTCCTCAGATCCAATGCCAACCCCTTTCTTTCTTATAACAAATACTTTGTAACACCTTCCTTACTGTCATAAACTAAAATTTGTAGATAATATACCCTACCTACAGACACATTTTTTTAAAAAGGGTGCACTGACTTTAATTTTAAAGAGAAATACGAGTCATTTATAATAAAATAATATGTATTTCAGTATGTAATGATTCAGTCAGGATCAAACTAGAACACAAATGAAGGTTCTAGTTGATTATACTGTGAATGCAATATCAACAAATGTGGGGTGACACCGGTGTGTTGTACCGGGACTCAAATACTGTGAGTGGCACTGGCCATCCACAGTGTAATTTTCCAAAACGCTAAACAATTTTTGACAAAATTCTTAACAACACAATGTAAAATTTTCCTTGGATTTTCATGGCAGTTAGTTGCATTTATGAAAAAATCAGTGTGTATTAAAATCTTGACAAAAGTCTTTTATATTTGCATGTAAAATTGAGTTAAGTTCTAGGTTCAGGTGTTTATAAACAGGGTTTCGCCCTATGTGCGTATCTAGTGGGACATTCAAAAGTATTATGGGACTTGGAACAGTGTTCTGTTGTATGTGGAGTCTACCATCTCCAGCCCCTCCCCACGGAATACCAGTAGCACTCGTCAAGCACCCTGTTAGTCAAAATTCTCCCTCACTTTCCAGAAAGCCTCTGTTGTGTTGTCTGTAAGATTTGTTTGAATATTTTTTCCCGACGAGAACTGATCTATCAATTAATGAAATAACATTATTCTCTGAGAACCTAACCTTTTCTTTCTTGGTGATCCAGTTGCCATTTTATAAGACTGAATGAAATGAGCAAACATTTAACATCTGCTAGATTGTTTAGCACAGTCTTTAAAAATTCTGTGATTATCACTGCAGTTATAATCTATTTCCACCATCTTTATTAAATGCCCTGGTCTCTACAAAAGGGTGATGATGACCTTCCTTTCATAGCTATATTAATTGCCTTCTAACTAGATGTTGACAAATGCAGTTGAATTCTATATTAAAATCACAGGAGATACTATTGTAGCTACCAAAGACATGTAAAATCATGAATGCTTCTTACATGGAGGCTGTGAGAGAAATATGAACCCATTTCTTGCAGAGACTAATCAGGTAATTTAGTAAAACAAACACAGATATACACATAAACAGAGATTTGTTTAGAAGAACTTATATTACCTATATGTTTGAGGCAAAAATAATTTTTTTCACTGAAGAATTTTTAGAATGGTAGATAAGCAGAATGCAGCAGTGTACTTACATTTCATTAGGACATTTGACAAGGTCTTTCATTATATTCCTATGACTAAGTTGGAGAAATCCTGCTACGTGCAAGGTAAACTGGGTGGTTTAGCAACCATCTCATGCTTTTACACAAAGAATGTTGATTAATAGAGCAGTGTTCAGGAATTCCCTGGCAGTCCAGTGGTTAGGACTCAGCGCTTTCATTGCGGGTGGGGTGGGGTGGGGGCCCGGGTTCAATCCCTGGTCGGGGAACTAAGATAAAAAAAAAAAAAAAGATCAGTGTCAAGTGACGAAGGAAGATCTCTGGTGCTATGCCACAATGCTCTATTCTCATCCCTGACATACTAAATTGTTTTTAATGATGAACACTTCCATTATGTTATGTTTTATGTTATATTATGTTATGTTATTGGCCACTCCACATGGCTTGCGGGATCTTAGTTCCCCAACCAGGGATTGAACCCAGGCCCTCGGCAGTGAAAGCATGGAGTCCCAACCACTGGACTGCCAGGGAATTCCCTTATTGTTTTTTTTTTTTTTTTGACAGAACATGAGTGGAGCTACAGAGAGGGTATCTGTTCCAATCTACGGGTGATGCAAAGCAGGGAAGGGAGGAATATGTTGGCTGACAGAGCCAAATGGGTGCCTGGATAGGATGGCTTTTAAGGCCCTTTTGGTACATGCTATCTCTGGACCAGGATCAAACTTACAGTCTATCAGAAAAGTTGCCAATCCAATGGATTCATTTTGACAGAACTTATTGTTTGCTTTGCCCTCTGTTTTTGCAATGCACCTAAAAATACATTGAATTAGCATTCTTTGCAGGAGTACATTTAATTTCTTTTTTCAAAAAATATATTGTTTTCGTGTAAGAGTAGCAGAGATTCAGTCACTGACAATTAAATGTGTCATGTTGCCCAGTGAAATAGTCCACCATTTCACTTTAACTGCTAGTACAAAACTTGATGAAAGATATAAGCTCCAAAGATTTAATATCCACACTTCTACAAAGCAAAACGTAATTTTGATCACAGGATTGCTTATTCTCATTTTTAAACACCTTAGTTATAACTGAGTAATAGTCTATTATGCAGTCAATTCTCTGTAACAAACAAGAGGATATCTATAAGTTACTGTGAGGTTCAACTGAAATAGTATATGAGAAAGCAATGTATAAACTTTAAAATTCTATACAAATATAAATTATTATTCAGTAAATTTGCATCAAGAAATAATTCTAATTTATCAGTATTTTAGAAACAACGGATTGTGACCTTCTCATTTTTACAAGCTGTGCCTATTTCATTTTAATTTAATGTATTGAGTGTTAAGTGCCAGGAACTGTGGCGTCAATCCTTGTCCTCAAGGAATTTGCAGTAAGTTCATGATGATGGCTGATGATGATGATGATAATGAAGATATAGAGCCTTTTATAAGCGGTGCATTCATAAGTAAGAGGATTTTTGAAAGTACGTGCAGCCCTCAGATTTATTCCTTTAGTGTTGTAGTTTTACTTGAAAAAATAAATCCTTAATTTTTTACTATTCTTCATAAATTTGACTTGATTTTATAGAAGGCCATCGGTATATTTCACATGATCTAGTTCTTTTCAGTGTAGTTTCTCCCCATAGTAATTAAAAGTAAGAAAGAAGGAAACTTTAAATCTTTATTTTGATCATTAGTTTTAATTAGCTCAAGTTATTTGTAATCCTACAAGTCTTATAAATCATATCTGAGTCATTAAAAGGGATTGAAAGTTAAAAGGGCAATTCTTTTAGAGTCTACCAAGACAGAGTCACTTTGAGAGATTAATTCATTTCCCAACCAGTCTTATTAAAATGTATCTATTTTACTGTAATATTTCTAGGAAAGAAACACATGAAGGTTTGGTTTTCTTCTTAGATCATTTTAGTGTAAAACATTTCTCAAAAGATACAGATTTCCAGATTATCTTGGTATCATTAGCAAATTAGTAAATTACCATTATGAGAAGGTCACAACCGTATGTACTATAATTTTCTATTATTTCATAAGAATAAAAATATTTTATTCCTGACTGTAATGCCCTCTTTTAAAATAAAATCCTCAAGCTACTTCAAGTCCAAAGTGCAGTATTCATTTTAATAGGTCTCTTAGGTGGCAGCTGAAGGTGATAAGCAAAGGAATGATAATTTTTGTCTTCACACAAATATACACCATAATCCTAATTCTTATAATAATCACAGCAAATGAGGTGCTTTTGAGCATAGTACTATATTAATATCCATTATGTTTACCTCACAGGGAGATTGGCAAGTCTACCTTAAGAGAGAATGTCATAGTGGACTAGAGCCACTTACGTTGGAAACTGCCCAGCCTCTCTGAAAGTCAGGTTTCTCAACTATAAAATGTTGATGATAATAACAACCTACCCCATTAACCTCATCTAGTTGTTTAACATATCAAAGGAGAAGATACACAGAGAAGAGCTTGAAAACTGAAGAGCATTGTTTTAGTGCAAAATTCTATAACAATAAATGTTGAATTTAAAGGACTCTCAAAAGTGCATTATTAACCACAAGAGTGCTGAATGAGGAATTGAGTAATAAAAGTCACAAATATTTAGAGACTATAACTTGAAGTTCATATCAGGAATTATGAAATCGTTCGTATTTCTAAATTCCATTGAGAGACCTCTACTGTAAGTTCATATAATCAGTGGATATGTTTTTAGCCACTTCTTTCCTTTTAAAGGGAATCTGCTATACGTTTGCCTTTTGATCTTAGAAAATTGAACCAACCTGCCTTGCTGTCTTCTGAATATTATATAACAGCATCTAACAATCTACTGTTCTCTTTATTTTTTCTAAGTTATTGGGGATGGGGATGCATATTTGCACAGTCTTGTGAGACTTCCAGGAGATGATCTTTTTCATTGGTTTTTATCCTAGTTTTCATATATCCTTTAGAAGAGAAGAAAGCTACTCAATCTAGCTTATCAACAATTAGGAAAATATATCTTTTAAAGAGATTAGCACTACCAGTGACCAAAACCAACTTAAAGATTCTCATTATACAAATCAGAGAGAATTTATTTAGAGTAGAAATTGTGTCCAATTATAAACCCAACCCTAATCTAAGTTAGTATTCATCTGGATGGTAGTATAACTGTACATTTTTTCTAAAGGTTTTTTACAGTTCTGTAAATATCCAAAATAATATTTTGAGTCTCTGTATGTGAACCAAACCAAATGTAATCAATTACTTCCGACATTATTTTTAAACTTCTCCAAATAGTACCTTAAGGTATTATATCAGTAGAAAAATATAAAACACAGATCTTAGACTAAAGAATGTTAACATTTTTGTTAACATCCAAGGTAGTATCTTGAATACTGCACTTGTTCATAATATTTTGTATATTTTTTATCAATTTATTTTTCTCAGTGCTAAATGCCTGAAACACAAGTCAAGTGAAGTGAGTAATGCAAAGAATAGTACAAAGTACATTTTTACTGCTGTCTCCTAACGTTTTCTTTTCAGAAATATCCCAATGCTTTTAGGAGAAGTGTATAATTATGGTTTTTTCTCTAATGATATATTGTGCAAATCTCAATTTTAAAAATGTCCACAGAGTAAAAAAATAAAAGAGCTGGAACGTGTATTTTGAAATTCCTTACATGACTGATAATACCTATATTCTCTTAGTAGCCAAAGATAAAGTTCAGGTGATATATATTTTTTACTAAAACGTCTGTAGCATTGAAGAAAGTTTAAATAGATAGCTTCAAAACTGTGGTTTATCTTTAGAGGACTAATCTATTTCTTCGTGCAAGTGTGTTGCTTCTGCATATGTCAGAAAGTCATCCTGCGTTGTCTGGGGTGACGAAAGATAGGAATGAGTTTTCTGAGAACTAATCAGCAATACTTTGGGAACATTTAGGTTGTGGTTTGCAATTAACTGTGGAGAGTTTGAGTAATTTAGTACCAGACCTCAGGAGAGAGGAGATGAAAACCTCATAACACATATGTCGGTGAACAGAAAACCAGCAGATTTGTGTTGAAAATGGATTTTTTTTGTGTTGAAGCAAAGACCGGCTAGATCTTTCTACTAGAGTTAGGGTGAGAGAATATCTTTGCATGTGTGGGTTCCCTCTGGGTAGGTTTATATGTGTTTCAATGATGCCGCTTACGGTAAAGTAACAAATAGATAAATTTGTGCTCCAAAATGAAGGCCAGGATTCAGAGGCATAAACTTTCCTGCACTTTTCTTTCTTTTACTACAATGAATATATCAGAAAGGAGTGGACACCAATATCTATTTTCAGAGTTAGAAAAACCTCTTTTTTAGGATGCAAGACTTGGGCTATAATCCCAGTTCTGCCACTTACTTGTGTGCAACTTTGGGAAAGTCATTATGGTTCTCTCAGAATCAGTCTTCCCAACAGCAAAATGAAACCAGCAGTAACCTATGACATATATCTAAAAGGTTTCTGATTTGTATGAAAATCAATATAATTAGGCAAACTTTTATTGAGCATCCATCACTGTATTTTAAGATAAAGCCCAGCTAGATGATCCCCACTTCCTTTGATGAGAAAAAGGAACAAACGTTTAAAAAGATACACATTTGCTTATTTGATAAACAAATGTTTATCACTTGTTTGGCAAATTGAGATATAAGTTCATGAATACAGTGTGATGCATATTACATTCGGGCTACTGGTAGGGAATCCAGATGAACTATAACCGAAATCATATTGTAACTATAGTTAAATGTTTACCTATGTGTCTCCCCCACCAGAGTTGAATATGTTAAATGCCGAAGTCCATGTCCATGTCTCATTGACTTTTGTGTCACCATCACCAAGCATAAATCCTGGCACATAATACATATGGACTAGATGCATGGATCACCTAATGAATGAGATGTTGGTAGGCTTGTGGAAATAAGAATGAGGTTCAGATTTAAAGATAATCTGTGTGGAGGTTGAACCCACTGGAATGAAACATCCAACTGGAAGCATACAAAGAAACAGAGAAACACACTGTAAGTAGAAAAAATAGGGGATACCTTGTGAAATGGTGAGAGAATAATTCTGAGCATACTTTAAAATCTTTAAAGAGCTATATAGATTATTAGATTTAAATTTTATTTTCTATGCTGGACCTTACAGCCTTCATCTCACACCCTTTGTCAATCGTTCCATTAAAAGGCCAGAGTATATTTCTCACTTTAGAGTTTGATAACAGAGGAGAAAAGAGAAACATCCTCTCATTGCCACAACCCTTTTGGGTCATATATCTAAGTAGATGTTGCCCAAAGACAAATAAAGCCACAGTCTTAGAATTGTTGCTAGAAAGGGAACTAATGGGATACTAGTCCAAGCATTATTGAAGGATTTGACTTAGATTCATGCTTTTCATTAGTGTACATAACTAATAGAATTGCTGGAGATTAAAAGGAATCCTTTCTACAAACTGCTGTATAGCCATAGGTAATAAAATTCTAGCTGCCCCTTGCAAATACAATGTAGAGTTATTTTTTTTTTAATCAAAATTCATTTATTTACTAGCAAACTAGTAGAGACTGTTATGGTTACAGAGAATTTGAATGTCAGGTTAACTCTGGTTCTATGAGTAGTGTTTGACGTTGCCAGAAATCTTTTGGTCCACAGTCCAAGTGGTTGCTGCTAAGGTACTCACTTTCTGTGATCTATGTCTAACAACAAAAAAAAGGGGAAAAAAAGAGTCATCCTGTAATCCTTTCCCTAAAAATATCATAGGAAATGCTAGTGGTTAAAATGCAAATAAACCAAGAAGGAAAGATTGAGAGTGTTTTATTTGGTTACTCCATGACAATACCAGGGCACAGACGGAAGTATCATTTAGTAGAAGACTAAGTGCTGTGAATTTCCCCAGTTGTCACACTTTCAGAAACACCTGGGCAAAATAGCCTTCTATATCAGACTGAGCCTTTTTTGCCCTAAAAATATTCAATGTGTTTGTTTCTGTCTGCTTATATATATATATTTATTATATATGTATATATTAAAAGTCCTATAATATAGTGCACTGATTAACTATCACCCATCCATGTATCTGATCATGGAATATTGTCTATACGTTAATTAAGCTCTTCAGCCTTACTTGGAAAGTAGTAGGTTTCCCTTTTCTCTTTTGCTTTTTGTGTATTAGGTTGACCCATAAGAAATTAGTGATATTCAACTTAACAGAAAATCTGGAGTCTTAGAGATTTATTCAGAGATACCATGGTGTGTGTATATGAAGGAGCAGGTTATTACTTATCTGATTGCATCATTGATAATCAGTTCTTAAAAAGAAAATGGAGGTACTGAAGACATGCCTTCTGTGATTTTTCCCCTTTATGCAGACTTGTCTCTGGATGAGCACCTTCTTGGGCAGATGCAGGATTGCACTAAGCTTTATAGCTCCGGCACTTTGCCCCTTCAGTAGATTCTTGCAGCTCCAGCACTTTGCCCCTTCAGTAGATTCTTGCTTCTAACTGGTGATAATGCAACTCTGCCTTATCTATAGATCTCCTTAAAGGGCACCCAAAGGTGCAGTGGCTGTTCAGGCTCAATTGCTGAGTGTGAGAATCCTCCGTCCTGTCTCCTTTTGAGACCACAATCTGTGCAAGTATAGTTATGTATTTCTCCACATACATTTTGTAACAAGTATATTTTTCAAATTTTTATTTAGTGTGACAGTTCAGCAGGTCAAGTTCTCCAAAAGGCAGATCCTGAGAAAGCAATTAACGTGCAGGAATTTTTTCTGGAGAGTGCTCTCAGGATAACACGTGTGAGAGAGGAAGGGGAAGGAAGCACGGTAGGGCGGAAGGAGAAGCTGGGCTTTAATTCAGTTGCAGCCACAACATCAGTCAACCCTCCTCCTCTCCGCTCCCTTCCCGAATTGTCCTGAGTCGGAGCAAGGGGACCAGGCTTCTATAGCCCACACATTAACCAGTCACTGGATGCAACCTGCCTCCAGTTGCTTTCCTAGAAGCTAAAGCAAAACATACTTCAGTCCTGAAGAGGGGTCTAGGCAGACCCAGCACAGCATCCACTGCACCAGTAGTTCTCAAAGTTTGGTCTCTAGCGTCAGTGATTCTCAAACTTTAGCATACATCAGGATCACCTGGAAGACTTGTTGATCTACAGCTTGCTGGCCTCCACACACAGAATTTCTGATTCAGTAGGTCTAGGGCAAGGCTTGAGAATTTGCATTTCTAATAAGTTCTCAGTTGCTGCTGATGCTGCTGGGCTGCGGAACAGACTTTGGGAACCACCCTGCCTGTATTTATATATGGAGGTTGGTGTATGGTGCCCTTATGAATAGAAGTAAAACCTTTTGAAGTCACTGTCCCATTCCACACTCCATCAAATTCTCAGCTATTTTTATGCATTATAAAGCTGGAATTGCTGGTAATTAAAATTTGTTATATAAAAAGTACTTAACCAGTGCAGTAGATTATACTTGTAAAGCATTATTACTATTTTATGATATCTGGTCATTCTTACTTTTAAAGTTCAGCCAGATTTTCTCCAGGGTCTATAATTTGATAATCTGGATAGGGGAATTTAAAAAAAAAATAATCTATGTTCAAGATCTTTTTTTTTTAATAGACTTATTTTATTTATTTATTTTTTATGCTGCGTTGGGTCTTCGTTGCTGTGCGCGGGCTTTCTCTAGTTGCAGCGAGCTGGGGCTACTCTTCATTGCAGTGCACGGGCTTTTTGTTGCGGTGGCTTCTCTTGTTGCGGAGCACGGGCTCCAGGCCTGCAGGCTTCAGTAGTTGTGGCATGTGGGCTTCAGTAGTTGTGGCTCGCGGGCTCTAGAGCACAGGCTCAGTAGCTGTGGTACACGGGCTTAGTTGCTCCGCGGTATGTGGGATCTTCCCAGACCAGGGCTTGAACCCGTGTCCCCTGCATTGGCAGGCGGATTCTTAACCACTGTGCCACCAGGGAAGCCTGATGTTCCAGATCTTTAGTTTTGTTCTAGGCCAATTTTTTTTTTTTGTTTCTTTATGATTCTTATTATCTCTACATTTTTATTTTATCATATAAGCCATTTAAAGCCATATGGTAACGGAAAATTTTAAAGTATGGCCTATAGTCAGAGCTATTTGGAATGCACAAATATGGCATACAAGTACCCTTGACTCATTTCTAGTCTAGACTTGGCACAATTAAAGTTGAAGAATTCAGTGTACATAGATTGATTTCAGGAGAAAGGATGCAGCCTTAAGTCTCCCACACAAGCAGGAAATAACAGTCTCACCTCTGATCAAAGAGATTTTTCTGCTACTGCTGCCGTTGAATTTTTTTAACGTGTTTCCAAACTAGAAAATATTCAGCCTGATGTTGTCAGTATTTCAGACCACGAGGGTATCGTTTAGGAAAACAGTGCCTTAGGGTCCTGAAAGAGTTACTGCTCTTCCCTAAGGGCCTAATTTACAAAGCAGCAAACTCAGTGGTAGGATTTGGCTGGAAATCTCATTGTCTCGGTAGAACCCTTTCATCTGATTTATGTGCATCACATTTTAGAAAGTTATTTACTAGTTACTTTCTCTGGAAGCAGAGGTAAGTGGTGTTTCTCTTTAAAGACAGAGGAGCTAAGATGCATCAGGTGCAGCTCATCATGATGATGAAGCTGGTAATAAAATGCACAGTATCTAATTCTCCAAGCTTCACTCTGCCATGAGGGAGTTTCACACTGCTCTTTTATTTCGTGTGAATTTGGAGTATGTTAGAATATATATCAGTGTCTAACCCTGCATTTGTCTTCTGCAATGTGACAGCTTATTTCTATGCCAGATTTGGAGCTGGTGGTGGAGTAAATCTTAGTGATTTGCAATGCACGAGGCAACCTAAAATATTAGGTTGAACGGGATGAAATTGCCCCTTTTGTGGGTCAGAAATGGTCAAACATTAGCAATTACACGTGCTTCAACCTGTACATTTGTACGTTTCATGACAGATTATAACATTAAGATTCTCAGTGTTGTTGCAATGGTTCTGAATTTTTAAATCATATTAAATAAAAAGATAAATAAATAAGCGAATAACGATATTTTGATATTTCTCCCTGCATTGATAATTTGCCTGGAAACTAAATAAGCAGGGAGCCAGCAGTTCAGGTTAGCCCTTGAACTCTGCCAGGTTTAACTGATTTGCCCAACCAGAACACGAAGCTACCTTTCAGCTGTGCAGTATTCAAGTTTATTTAGGAGTTGATAAATAGCTTAGTGCAATGCTTCCTTTCTTCCAATAGCTGCATCCTCATAAACCTATTCTACCCTCCACCAGTTAATGCAGACAGAAGATTTTTATCCAGTATGAGCACCGAAACTACACTGTGGAAGACTGTATGCTCAGCAAAAACCTCACCCATGATGAATAAACAGCTCTTCCGGGGGCTTTGCTGCCGCTGGCTTGGCAGGAGTTGTTTATTGCCTGGTTTGCACATCCCATGATAAAGTTGCTGCTGAAATAAATTGCAGTTTTGCATAATTATTGACAATCACATCTTAACAAGCAGTGTGTATCATATTCAAGTGTTCAATTTTTTTTAAATCCATTTTTAGCTTATGTTTAATCCCAGAAAGTGTTTGTGTAATAATAGAAGGCAAATATGGCATGTAAATAGAGTACTAATTTCCTCACTGCAGACAAAATTTACCTGAATCTTTTTTAGATGGGACTGTTATTGCCTCAGGCAATTTTCCTTCCCAAGCTATTATTATGTAGATGTTTGCTGAGGGCATGTGTGTGTGTATCCACAATACATGCATTATATATATTGTCAGAAAATATGAATAACTTTTCTTTAGACTTTTGTGTCATTAGGGAATTTGGTTCATTCCGTCTAAAAGATTAGAGAAATGAGAATGGGATGTGGGCAGAGGGAGCTAACATTTTTGAGCAACCGTAATATGTGACTACATAATGTGTGAGGCACTCAGCTTTACACACAGTGTTGTATTTTCGCTCTTATCACAGCAATATGTATTGCAGATGAGAAATCAGAGAGGTTAAGTAACTTGCCATATCACACACTTGGTAGAGGATATTGGGATTTGAACCCAGATCTGTCTGGATTTTAGGCTCCACTTTTTCCATTACGCATAAAATTTTTCTTTTGGAAAATATTCTCAGCTGTATGACCATCAGGTAATGAAAATTAAAGCTAACACAATTACAACATGATAGTGTTATGCAAAATTACATTTTGTACAATGGTTTCTATGAAATACATGGTTTTCCTACTTCTGAGTCTTTTTGTTCTCTTTTGTTCTTCAGTCCCCTTCTCTTTCTTCCTCCAGTGTTCAACTTTCTGTTCTAGGTTTGCATTTCTCCTGGCCTGTCTAATCATGATTTCCTGCCTCAGGTGACATCAAAGATAAGCATGGTATAGATTTTAGGGTTTTTACCTATAAAGATTAGCTTAAACTTTTGCGGCATATTAAAATAAGCTTTCAAAATTGACCATCAGAAACTAAAAAGTTAAAAAAAATTTTTTTTTGGAAAATTCACATGTGAACTTTCAAAAGTCTAAAAGTCCAAATACACACACACACACACACACACACACACACACGCTATTCTAGTGGTTGATGCTTTGAAGAGCAGTTTTAGCAACAACTCACCCCTTTGTTCGTATATTACAATTTAGTCCCCTGGACTTTGCTCTTTTCGTGGGATTCACTGGGTGCGCCTTTCTGATGTTTGAGGAGAATTGCATCTGGACATTTGTTCTTTTGCAGAGTGAGTGAGCGAGAGACTGCTTTGGAAGAAACTCATAGATTACTGCAACAGTTCCCGCTGGACCTGGAGAAGTTTCTTGCCTGGATTACGGAAGCCGAAACAACTGCCAACGTCCTGCAGGATGCCACCCATAAGGAAAGGCTCCTAGAAGACTCCAAGGGAGTAAGAGAGC
This sequence comes from Leucopleurus acutus, assembly GCF_964270905.1. Lineage (NCBI taxonomy): Eukaryota > Metazoa > Chordata > Mammalia > Artiodactyla > Delphinidae > Leucopleurus > Leucopleurus acutus. The sequence goes on along the minus strand of NC_139148.1, from coordinate 27,293,263 downwards.
TGATGAAACAATGGCAAGTAAGTCAAGCATTTCTACCTTATCCCTCTTGTGAATCCAGTTGAAGAATTCTCAGCATTTGTCCTTGTAATTGATACGCTGTGGACGAACTAAAATAGTTGTTTTACATGGCCTTATGTATTTAAGCGTTTGGGCTAGAAGACGAGAGACGGAGGAAAAAGGAAAAATCATTTATTATTTCATTTAATACCCCAGTTTTCTAAATAGTGTGTGTTTTTGACCAGGAAAAACTTGCCCGTAAAGCTAGAGCTTTGATAAGAAGAAACTTTGCTCAGAAGAATAAATTAGGGGTTGGCTTATTAAATTTGAAAAAGTTGCCATTTTTGAGTGTTTATTTAATATTTTACATGGAAAGCATCTGTATGAATTGTCTGTTTTATTTTGCGTTGCTAAGTGAATCAGTTTCCCTTCATTACTTGCCAGTAAGTTTTGAAATGTTAATCTGGCATTTTATAGCTTTCTTCCTAACATGATCTGTGAAAATAAAAATGATATAGCTAAATCATAGTTATATGATTTAGTAAATATATATATATTTATATATAAATATATATATATTTATATATATATAAATCAATGATATAGCTAATCATAGTTAATGATCACACAATTTTCGACAGTTGTTTTTCCTAGAAACAAGAATTCTTGCTATAAAATTTCATATGCATAAACAGTGAAAACAGAAGTTTCAGGTAGTTTTGTTTACATGAAGTCTTGGTGAGAATCTTATTCTGTAGTTCAGGAAGACTCCTGATGCCTACTTCCAGGACCTGACATAATTTTCCTGACCTACAATGGAGTTTCGTTATGTATAGTTGAGTCTTCTGACTTGATGTAAGAAGTTTACTAGTACCGCAAAGAAAATTTGGAGTGTTAGAATAATAGGATCCATTTTTAGGACTAACTTCAGTTTTTTAATATTTTAAAATTATGATGAAAAAAGGGATAGTATATCCTAGGTTGAAAAATAATTCCAAAATCAAATCATATTAAGCAAAGTTTCATCTCCTCCCCTCCTTGTTCTTCTCCTTCTTTTCTTCTGTTTCGATAGGACCTGTGATCTACTCGGATGTTCTCGTATGTAGAGTAGATGACAGTGGCAATTTAGAGCTTCTTGGATTCCTCATTCTTGCTTTATCATTATCCTCGGACCCCACTTGCTCCCCCACAATGTGTGTTGAGTTAGTTTGATCATTTGGAGGTAGTTTGTTTAGAACAATACCTGACTTTATCTTCCCAGGTATCTCCCATGGCTTGTGAATGGAAATGCAGTGTAAAGTTCGTTTTTTGGTCACTCTTAGATAAACAGTTAGAAAATGTGCTGCTGTAACATATTTGATTTACGATATTTCATAAGTAAAATTTCATTTCTCCTTGTCCATGCCCATAAAGCCACCCTAGAATTTTAGATACGTGGATTCACATACTCCCCTCAGCTATGGTAAATAAAGAGTAAAACTTTAAGTGGATTTTTTTAAAGCAGATTCCTTTTAAAAATAAATCCAGTGACTCGGTTTTATAATAGGGACTTCATAAAATATTTCTTAAATTGATGGATGTCTTGTTGAGGGCAAAACAAGGATACATCCATCTATCTCCTATACTTTTTATATTTATATCTATAGTACTTATACAATGAAAATTCATATACAAACTTCTCATCATGAGAAACTGCAAGATTCTGAATCATTAAAGGAAAAAACTGCAGTGTTTCCTAACTATGTTTACTGTGGAAGAATGGAGAATAAAGTACATTTTGTGTTTAGATTTCTGATCTCTTTCAAAAATAGTTGGAAATGATGCCGAGGAAACTTTCTTAGCTTATTCTATATTACTCATGAAACTGTATTTACTCTTAAAAGCCATATAAAACTCCCTTAGAGTTCCTGAAAACCGTAGACATATCATTTTCCCTTAACTATAGGACTAACTAAGATTCCAGTGTTATTTTAAAAGAGACAATTTCTCATTCCCTCTCAGTTAATATTGTGTCTTCTATAGATTCCAGTTGCCTGAGGTTGAAACTACATTTTATGGATAGGAATGACATTTTTAGCCAGCTCTGATTTTCAGTTAGATGGCTGAATAATGGTCTTTTGATGAAAGATTTGAAGATGTCATGGTAAAAACTCTAAACTACTGAAACTATTGATTATTGTTAATGGCACATTTCAACTGATAGAATTAAATCAAGATACTGGGGTTTAAAAGCAACAAATGGAAATTGGCAAGCTTGAAAGTAAATGAAACCACATACCTTAGGAGATTACATGCAGTTTCAGTATTTCAGCTAAATCGAAGTGTTTGCTTTTTTTCCCCTCCAAAGATAACTTTTTTAAAATTTTGAACAAAAGGAATGTTCTGTAATATGTGTGAGGGAATAAAGTGTAACTGCATGCCTTTCACTTCGTTTGCAGAAGCTGGTGGCATTATATTCATTGTTTGATTCATGCTGTATAGCAAGAATAGTTCTTACATATTAAAAAAGGAAATTCCAAATGCCTAGCCAGAGCAGCGGCTCTCCCAACAGATTTCAATATATCTGTCCTCCCAAAAGCAGTGATGTTTTACTTTATACAGATGCTGCTGAATGGGGACAGGGGGTCAGAAAATGGGTTTTTCTCTGTGACTGTCAATCGGTGTTTCTATATACGGAGACTCCGGCTCTTACTAGACTACCTGACTATCACTGCTTATCATCCACTTCATAGGATGTTTAATTCTCCCAGCAATAATTACAATTCCTGGGTTTGATAAGCATACATGTATTATGAAGTATATGCTTCCTGAATGGAATTAACCTGATTAATTCCACTCTGAAAGCCATTAACATTTCTTCCTTATATTAGAAAAAAAATGTTATTTACTTTCCTTACTAAGAGCAAAGTCATTATGTTTGACCTTGTGCTTTAGGATGAGGAGATTTTTTCTTGTAAGTATTGTTATTTCTGACAGTATAACTGGAATCTTAAAGCCAATGTATTTTTATAGAGTACCATATAGAGCCCTAAGAGGTGACAGTTTGAAAATTCTTAAATTGCAAATTTATTCTTAAAATGAAGAACTATATTCATAATTGAATCAGATTCTTCCTGTGTCCAAAACATTTCCTGCTTTGGGCCTTAGAGAACTGGTAAAGATGGTTGCAGTTCTAAGTTCTAACATAAAACCGTGGGTAACTAACTGAAAATAGTTAGTTAAACATGCAGACTCTGCATGTTTACTAATGTTTCACAAGAATTTCACCAATCTTAACTGATTCTCTAAGCACCCCCAAGAGATAATTGTAATACCAGCTTGTAAGGAAGGTGTGTGGGGATGGGTATGTGGTGGGGAGAGATGGTCATAAAGGTGGCATAATTAGGGTCTTTTTCTCAGCAAGAGAGACTATGGAGCAATTAATATTTGAGATTCCCTTATCTGTGATCTGGGTCATGTCTCAGGCCATATCTCTCAATTCACTCGCTCCTCTAATTTCATTTGTTTTACCTATGTCTCCTCCCACCCTCCCCCACCCACTATAGAAATGCTCTTCTATTAAACAAAACGCTTCCAGAGAGACAAGGTTGATAAATTTTGAATTGTACATCAGAGTACACCTGGAAATTGATTAAGCTACCTTAAATTTCTAATATGTTATTGAAATGGGGGAATTTAGCTTCTTCAGTGTTGCTCACAATATATCTTGGCCCACTGATTCATTCCTAAGGAAGAAGGAAGAATGCAACCTCAGTAGCAAAATTAGTATCCTGAATAAATTGGATTGTCGTATTTCTAGGTGCATCTGAAAAGAGAGAGGTAATCTGAAGATCCCTAATTCTAAGAAAACCCTCTGTGTATTCCTTTTTGTTGCTATAATTTGAATTGAGTCTTATATGTAGTGTTTAATCTTTCTCCTTTGATGTCTAAAGATCATGAAAGTTTACCTTGATGTTCTTCTTTTGCCTAGTGATGTCTGCCTGCCATTTTTGATATACAAAACATATGTGTGTGTGTGTGTACATATATATATATATATATATATATATATATATATATATATTCCCTAAGGACTTTGATTGATTCATCAAATCTTTATTAAATACCTGTTGGATGCCTAGCATGGTGTTAGGACTAGCATTACGAACGTGACTAGAGAGATGTTTTTCAAACGTAGTTCAAAGTACTAGGTTACGTAATCAATTTAATGAGTATCAATCCACATTTTTTTAAACAGAAAGGAATAAAATTAATAGAATAGAAAATAACAAGAGTCCATCACTCTTAAATAAGAGTCGGTATTATTTTCTGAAACTTTGGTTTCAACTGTTTGGATATATGTGCGTGTGTGTGTACATACTGGATCAGTGTGTAGCATATATTCAAAAGCCTCTGCATTAGACTATGATTTCTGCCCTTGGGATGCTTATATTCCAGAGGTGAAGATAGTTATGCTAAGACAAAATTGTATGGTAGTGTGATGAGTGTTACAGCAGAGGGCTAGACAGGATCTAGTAAAAACAGAAGATGATTGAGGTAAGCTTGCCAGAGAGGCCAGGAAACTCACCTAGAACAGTGTTTTTCAGTCTTGCTTATACATTGGAGGAGATTTTTTAAATGCTGATCTCTGGGTTCTACCCCCAGAGATTCAAACTGGATTGATCACAGCATGTCCTGTCCACGCTTGTCATGTCCAGCCAAGGTTGAGAACTTCTGTTCAGAGAAAGTTAGAAGAATGTGTTAGGAGTTGGCTAGATACACAGAGTTCAAAAGGGAAGGAAACAGCGTGTTGAAAGTCCTGGACAGTTGGGTAGTTCAGGAATCGAAAGGTACTTCTCTATGGGTGGGGTATGATTATTATAAGAAATGAGTTTGGAAAGATCAGCTGGGGCTAAATTATGTAGAAAGGCAGCATGGTATAGTAGATAGAGTATAAGCCTTGTAAGCCGAAAGACCACTTATTGCCTAACCTCTAAGTCTCAGTTACATTCTTCTGTGCAATGAAAATAATACTTCACAGGATTTTGTGAGGAATAACTGATAGAATACATGTAGAATGCCCACCAGAGGGGCAGAGTGCTGCGCTCAAAGTGTTCGGTATGTGTTAGCTGTCTTTCCCTCCCTCTGTCCGCCTATCTTTGAGAGTTTGGACTTTATCTGTAGTCTATGGGAAGTCACAGCACGTTTTTAAGCAAGGAAATGGAATAACCTAACTTATGTTTTTGAAAGATCGCTCTGGTAGCTGTGAGGAGAATGAATTGGAAGGATATGAGACCTGTCCAGGAACAAAAGTTAGAAAGTTGTTTCTGTAATATTCCAAGCAAGAAATGATCATTAAGGTGTTGAGGTTGAACAAAGGAAACAGATGTCTGAGCTATTTGGAGGGAAAAAACTAACATTGTGATGTAGATTATGGGAGGAAGAGGTGAGGGGGAAATGTGAGGTACAGTGAGGAGTCACTGACTGCTTACCATTTGGCATGACTGGGTGCCTTACAGAGTTGCAGAATTAAAGAGGAAAAATAGTTACGGGAAGAGAAGTCAAGAATGCGGCTGGTTTTTCTTTTGCAAGACTGCTTTGGCTATCCGGGGTCTTTTGTGTCTCCATACAAATTTTAAGATTTTTTTGTTTTAGTTCTGTGAAAAATGCCATTGGTAATTTGATAGGGATTGCATTCAATCTGTAGATTGCCTTGGGTAGTATAGTCATTTTGACAATATTGATTTTTCCGATCCCAGAACATGGTATGTCTTTCTGTCTGTTTGTGTCATCTTTGATTTCTTTCGTCAGCATCTTAGAGTTTTCAGAGTACAGGTCTTCCGTCTCCTTAGGTAGGTTTATTCCTGGGTATTTTATTCTTTTTGATGCAGTGGTAAATGGGATTGTTTCCTTAATTTCTCTTTCTGATCTTTCGGTGTTAGTGTATAGAAAATGCAACAGGTTTCTGTGTATTAATTTTGTAACCTGCAGCTTTACCACATTCATTGATGAGCTCTAGTAGTTTTCTGGTAACAGCTTTAGGATTTTCTATGTATAGTATCATGTCATCTGCAAACAGTGACAGTTTAACTTCTTCTTTTTCAATTTGGATTCCCGTTATTTCTTTTTCTTCTCTGATTGCCATGGCTAGGACTTCCAAAAGTATGTTGAATAAAAGTGGCAAGAGGGCTTACCTGGTGGCGCAGTGGTTGAGAGTCTGCCTGCCGATGCAGGGGACACAGGTTCATGCCCCGGTCCGGGAAGATCCCACATGCCGCGGAGCGGCTGGGCCCGTGAGCCATGGCCACTGAGCCTGTGCGTCCGGAGCCTGTGCTCCGCAACGGGAGAGGCCGCAGCAGTGAGAGGCCCGCGTACCGCAAAAAAAAAAAAAAAAAAAAAAAAAAAAAAAGTGGCAAGAGTGGACATCCTTGTCTTGTTCCTGATCTTAAAGGAAATGCTTTCAGCTTTTCACCATTGAGTATGATGTTAACTGTAGGTTCATCGTATATGGCCTTTATTATGTTGAGGTATGTTCCCTCCATGCCCACTTTCTGGAGAGTTTTTATCATAAATGGTACTGAGTTTTGTCAAAAGCTTTTTCTGCATCTACTGAGATGATCATATGGTTTTTATTCTTCGATTATACAATGGAATATTACTCGGCCATTAAAAAGAATGAAAGAATGCCATTTGCAGCAACATGGATGGACTTAGAGACTGTCATACTGAGTGAAGTAAGTCAGAGAAAGAGAAATATCATATATTATCGCTTATATGCAGAATCTAAAATGAAATGATACAGATGAACTTATTTACAAAACAGAAACAGACTCACCAACTTAGAGAATGAACTTATGGTTACCAGGGTGGAAGGGTGGAGGGAAGGGATAGTTAGGGAGTTTGGAATTGACATGTACACACTGCTATATTTAAAATGGATAACCAACAAGGACCTACTATATAGCACAGGGAACTCTGATCAGTATTATATAACAACCTAAATGGGAAAAGAATTTGAAAAAGAGTAATAGACACATGAACATGTATAACCAAATCACTTTGCTGTACACCTGAAACTATCACAGCATTGTTAATTAACTACACTCCAACATAAAATAAAAATTAAAAATTAGTATAGCTGATTCACTTTGTTATACAGCAGAAACTAACACAACAATGTAAAGCAATTATACTCCAATAAAGATGTTTAAAAATATCAATGAAGTAAAAAAGTAAAATGGATAACCAAAAGAAAAAAAAAAAAAGAATGTGGCTGGTTTTCAGGTGTCTATGAATAGTAGAGGTGAAAATATCACCTCCCTTGAAGTAGTTATGAATGTGGATCTAACATTTGGAAAAAGATCTAGGTCAAAGATCTAAAACTGAAGGGCATTGACATGGACTCCGTAGAAATACATAATATTACACAGAAATCAATGTCATTGTTACTTAAATTTCTCCATTCAGAAATATACCTAAAAGTCGCTAAAATATTACTTACTGTAGCATAGGATTGGTCTTAATGATGCCATCTTCTGCTCTTCAAAAGGACATAGCTTTACAGACTCTCTTAAATGTTTTAACTGTGAAAAAAGGCAAAGAACTAGCAAAACTTTGGTGTAAAATTCATACTGTGGAGAAAGTAAAAGTATTTAGGTAATCTATCCAAGATCTTGAAAAACTCTTTCCAATAAGGGCAGTTGATTTCTTCTCTTATATAAACATGGAAAAGTTTTATTTACCTTTTATTCTACAGTAAAAAGTTCATACACAGTCCCAATACTATGGATTGTAGTACTCAGGAATAGATTCAAGAGCCACAGCTTGTCATCTTACTATATTCAGTGGTTTATTATGTTCCAAGTTTGGACCCTGAGATCCCTGTAGATCACAAGAGAAAATCCAAAAACGAAACAGTGAAAATAATTAAAAGTGTAGAAATAAAGTCAATGAGGGCAAATGTTCAAGACTGGTGTTTTATCTCCTATAGCAGGGAAGACTAAATATAGAAAATAAGAATCCATTTATTTTTATCCAGTGGTGGCAAACAGTAACTTCAATATAAAACAATGAGTTTAATCACTTGATTATAAGGGTTATAACACTCTAAGCCATCTTACCATGGTCCCTTTCATATATAAACATGTTAATTCAGTGTATCGAAACTTTAGGACCTATTTTTTTGGATATTGCCACTAAAGTTAGTTATTATCTGGAATGATACAAGGGAAGCACTAAGTTGAATAACTTTGTAATTCAATCATTGGATTCTATAACTTTATATATACAAACTAAAAGAAAGGCTCACATAGGTAAGAAGACACTGTGCATACTGAAAAGTCAATTTTGATAGCCCCTAATAACGACTGTCTTTTATTCCCCACAGAACTTTTCTGAGGCTCTTATAAGGTAATAAATATTTAAAGCACTTTGAAAAAGCTTTCTTCAAGTGAAAGATCCTTATTAATGTTATGAATTACCATTAAACAAAAGTCAAACTAAAGATATAAACTTAATATCATACTCTTTAAAATCAATAGATTAAAGTTATGTTAATTAATGAGAATAAAATTAACTAGATTGTTCCTTGTTTGTAATTGACAAAGCATTTTTACCTCAATTCTCTAATTTGATTCTCACTGAAAACCTCTGGTGTTGGTACTATTATTTCCATATTCAGTAGGGGAGAGTAAAATTAGAGAGTTTCAGTAATTTAGCTATTACTATCAATACTTCTTTGAAAATCAACTTGAGTTTTATCATACCAGATTAGGAGGGAAATAATTCAGAATAAAAGCCTATTAAAGAAATGTTTAGTTTTCTGGGATTAATATCACCATTTAATTCAGTTATTTATTTATCCAATTATTAGGCTAGATAATAATACTGTCTCACATTAAAAAAATATTACTATGTGCTGGGCAGTGTGCTAAGAGCTTTGCTTGCATGATATAACAATCCCCCGCTTTTTTTTTTTTTTTTTTTTTTTGCATGATCTTACCCCTTTTACAGATGAAAAATCTGAAGCTTTGAAAGTTTAGGTAACTTCTCTTAAGGTCCCACAGCTATACAGAGAGGAGTAAGTATTTGAACCTAAGTTTGACCTTCTGACCTTCAGCTAATCCTGCTGTCCTACCCATTACTGTAAACTGATTCAGCATTCCAGGCGAAGACCCAAGATAACCAAAAGCAAGTTTCAAATCATTCATTTCATAGGAATTTGTTGAGTACTGAAAATATTCCTACTTCCTAAACATCCTTCTTTCCTTTACATTTTTCAGTCTTGTTACCGCATTTGCCTCTTAAGTGAAACACTTCTGTATGAAACCACCATAACTTCCAAATGCAGATTCTTTTATCAAGTCCTGTTGCCCTAGAAATGTATGCATAATTTGTTATTGTAGTCCACCGCAGTCTTCCGGAAAATTTCTCATCTCTTGACTTGCTGGGGTGCTATATTCTACTAGTTTTCTCCTACCTCTGTTACTACTCATTCTTCTTTCTTTACCTGATGACCTATTCTGGACTCTCTCTTCTGTCTTCATTAATCTCATTCTCTTAATTCAGTAGTCGACCAGCAGTTACAAAGTGTCGGTTATGTGCTGGGTATTAGACTAGAAACAGTCTTTTGTTCATCTCCTTTAATCCAGTGATTTGAAGATTTTTATCTCTTTCCAGTATCAATCCCACAGTTCTTACCATGTATGGGACATTTCTTACTCGAAGTCTCACGAACATCATAAACTCAGTACGACCCAAATAGGCCATATCTTTAATACCAAGTCTGTCTCCTGTCCTGCCATTCATCACACCACCATCTTTTCAGCCAGAGAAATTTCAAACCAAGTGGTCATTTCTACATCACCTTCTCACTCGCCTTACTTTCTAGTTCATTTTTAAGATCTATCAATTTTACGTCGCTAATCATTTGCACCCGTTCCTTACTCTCCAGTCCACTTACCGCCGCTCTAATCCATGCTTTTATTTACCTTTACCTTCCTCTACTCCTTCCTGCCCACGGCATTGCTACAATCCAACCCGCAGATTGCCATCTCAATTAAGCTTCGTAAAGCATAGCTAAGATTGTAACTATGTTATAAATTCCATGGAAGCGGGGATTTCATCTACTTTATTCTCTTGTATATGCCCATGGCTCAAGACAGTGCCCAGCACGATAGGTGCCAATAAGTATTCATCAAGTGAATGAAAAAATATACGACTCCTCTGTTCAAACACCTTTTATGACTTCTCAAAGCCTTCAGAATATTCTGCAGACTCCTTCACCTGGCCCTGCACGATTGGCCCTCAAACTCAATTTCCAATCTTATTTCTTACTTTCCCTCTCCATGCACCCTTCACTCCTACTAAAACACACAGCTAGCCAGTTTACTTTTGTGTCTTTGATGACCTGTTTCTTTTCTTGGGAGTGCTTTTCCTCATCTCAGTTTACCCAGATACAACCTAATTTGCAAGGAAAGCCATATTCAAATCCTCCCTTTTTCCCTGAGCCCTCAAGCTAGAAGACATCTCGTTTCCCTCTCAATTCCCAGAGGCATTTCTTTGCCCTTTAAATAACACTCAATGCTTTCTGTATTGTTTTAGAGGGTCTGGAGAGGATAGCATTTAATAGTGTGGGCTTTGAAGCCTGACTGCCTGGGTTTAACTCATGATTCTGATACTTACTGACCATGGACACATTTCTCAATTGCCCTCAGTTTAGGCAGCTATAAATCGGGGGAAATGATAACATCTAACTCATCAGGCTATTGTGAGTGTGATGTGAATTGATATATGTGAAGTGCATAAAACGGTATTTGATACGTAGTAAGCAACGAGTAAACATAGCTAGTATTGTTATTACTGTTATCAGGTGTATAACATATAAATTTTGTAAGTAAATTTTTGTATTGTTTCTTTCACTATAGACTGCTTAAGGGCACAGTCCTCATATGGGTAGAGTGAGAAGCTATTTAATAAGGAATGGGTGAATTAATAAAACCGTGCCAGAAATATTGGCTACCATGACTGTTGAAACTGATTTTTTTTAAAGCTTTGTCTTTTCTAACCAAGAAAAGATTAAAAATCTTCAGTAGATTTTAGTTCTTAAATGTCAATATTGACTCATGTTTGAAAAACTCTTCAAAGTCTTCAGATACAAACAAACCTTAATACTCATATTCTTGAGAATAAACATACTACACTGAAAATGAAAAAGAGGTATTTTGCCTTTCATAATGACCTCCTTGGGGGAAATCAGTTGACTTGCCACCCTTCTCTTTCAACCAGACACCAGACGTTGAGATTCCCTGAAACACACTTCAGTAACAGTAGTTTATTTTTCTCAAACGGTCTGACCAACATTGGAAGTCACATCAAAGGCTTATAGGTATGTTAATAAAATTAATAAAATTGTTTTACATTTATCCTGTGAGGCAGTAGCAGTGAAGATAACCAGAAGTATGAGACTATTCACTCACTTCCTTTGATCTCCATCAGAACCTGGACAAGATCTATATAATTTCAGGCCTTCTTCTCCAAACAAGAATAGAAAAGGTCAGGAAAAGTTTGACGACAGAAGAAGTCAAAGAATTTCACATCACTTTCTCCCCCTCCGTTCCTCCAACCTCAGAGGTTTTTTTGAGGGTTAGGGGTCTTTGAGGGCAGACTTTCTAGGCAATAAATAAATAAATAAGATACTCCTTTATATGATGGGTAGCAATGCCCCCCTTCCTGTTGGAAAATTCTGAAATTGTGGATTGGAGGGATCAAATAAAAGAATCTCCAGTCTTGTATTTGCAGATTATTTTTAAAATGAACTTCATAAGTGTCTCTCTTGTGCCATTCATAATTCCGATAAGAAAACCTTTCAGGTATTAATCGAAGATGAATAGTATTCAAAATAATTTAGGTTATCAGCATGTGATTTTTCATTCCACATGAGATCCATTTGCAGTTTAAATGGTTTCCTAAATTATATTAAAATAAAATGTCAAAAAGTTCACATTTTTTTTCATTTTTAACAACATCAGTCTTTAAAGAAAGGTTATTGAACAAAGGTCTATGCATAAATCAGCCATTCCCCGTAGAGGTAAAAGAAGCCATTACCCCTGGTTATAAAAGAGAGTTTCATGAATGTGGGAGGAATAAATCATTCCCTGCTGGAGATCATATTAGTCTGGATGGAAGAATGTCTGTAACCTGGTAGTGAGAAAGCAACAAGTTACTTTTGTTTTTTCTTGCATCCATTGTTATCCTTGAGAGGTCGATTAGCAAGTTGACCATTCAATATTATTAGTAGTATAAATGTAATCTTAAATTCTCTGAAGATTTCAATCTTTCTCTCTAATTTCTATTCATCTCCAACACCTTTTACAGTATATTATTCCTTGGGAGTTATAGAAAAAGTTACTCTCTGCAGAAAGCAGCATTTCATTTGCTCTCAGGAGCCAACCACATTTCACCTCAATCCTTTGCTCTCAGTTCAACAATTCAATATTGGATTCAGTGCAAGCCTGTGGCCCCAAATAGAATGAGACCTGTATGTTTATGAACTGCCTGACCAGGCATCCTTCCCAATGATTTATTCCATAAATCCTATTTTTAGTTTTTACAGTAGTTTCACAAATGGTTGGAAAACTGTTGTACCTTGCAGCTTTAAAAACTGAAATGAGTGTAGATTGCATTTTTACCTGCTATGGACAAGTGTTAACATGTTCTGTTTTGGAGTAGAAAACAGTTGTCACTGTCGGGATGCAACCCTTGGATTGATCAGACAACTGTAAATTCATTTCCCATCAATAGCCTAAAAGAATTTTTTAATTTATGCCATGTATGCACATAGTAGAAACGTATTTTTGAGTGTATTTCTAAATGTGACTTTTAAGGACAGCCACTGAGACGTGGGATCTGCCACAGAACAATAAAGAGGTTTGAGGATCCAAAGGCCGATAAGAGCCTTACTTGGCCGCAAAGAGGAATTGGTAGTGGTGGGACTTGGGGAGAAGGAAGACAGGGATATAATTCAGGTGAATACAGAGTCCTCTGGTCTCCCAGAAGAGGAGGCACCTCCTGCCTACCTTACGGGGATGATCAGGGGAGGTGTCCTGGTAAACTTTGGCTACATAACAAACCAACCCAAAGTTAACACCTTCAAATAATAGTAGTCACTTGTTTTGCACATGAATCTACAATTCAGGCAGGGTTCACTGGGAACTGTTTGTCTGGGCTCCTGGTGATATCACCTGGAGCCAGTAGACGGGCTGCTGGAAGATCCCCTTCCAAGGGAGCTCACTCACATGTCTGGCAAATAGTCAATTGCTGGCGGTCAGTTCTTCTTCGTGTAGTCCTCTCCATAGCGCAATTTGGGCTTTTTCATAGTGTAATCGCCGGGTCCTAAGAGCAACCATACCAAGGGACAAGAAGTTGAGGCGCCAGCTTCTTAAGACCTGGGGGAGAAACCAGCATAGCTTCGCTTCTGCCATATTCTGTTGGGCCAGCAGTCACAGAGCCCAGATTCAAGGGGATAGGACATGCTTCCATGCTTCCATGGAAGAATGTGAAAAAGTCTGGGGGGGCTATGTTATAACACTGACACAGAAAGCTTCTTGTACAAGACACTGAGCTGAATATTAAACAGCAAGTATGCCTTATCCAGGTCAAGAGAAGAGGTCCTCTTTGCCCCAAATACTCTTTCTCTTCTTGTCTCCCTGGCTAACTCCTACTCGGTCTTCAGGTCTTGGTCAAAATACCTTTTCTCAGAAGCATTACCTGGCCTTGCCCCCAAGTGAAAAATTGGATATACGACTATATTGATTTTTTTTAATTTAGGCTTTTTTTCTACAACGGAACATAAATAACTTCCTTTCTTACTTAAAAGCTGTAAAATACTCATGGCAGTAAGTATATACAATGAAAATAAATCTTAAGTGCAAAAAGTATCTCTCAAATAGCAATATAGACGCTTACATTTTACTGACCTATTTGCTTTTCTTTCTCTATTTGCCCCAAGATCTCATCTATACCAGTGTGTACCAATTCATTTCTAGAATATACCTGTTAACAACCTCATTTGCATAGCTCTGCTCACTAATCTGGGCACAAGGTAGCCTCAAGGACGTCTTAATTTTTCTCAGTTTAATCCATCTCTCCTGTCCTTTTCTTAGTGTGTCTGTCTGTCTGTCTGTTTCTCTCTCTCTCTCTCTCTCTCATGTTTTTCATTTGTTTCTTTTCAAGTGGCTTTCAACTACGCAGAAAATGCATTTCACATTTCTGTGCCTGCCTCCAGGCTCTATCTATTTCACTCACCCAGGACTGTCCTTTCTGAATTCTTTCTCTCATTTAGCAGCCATCATTAAAGTTGGACAAATGAAAGAACCTCATTTCTTAAAGGTCCAGAACATTATATTGAGCAAGCAATTAAAAGGATTCAGCAAATCAAAACATGAGCTATCTGGATGAATCTTGAAGACATTATGCTAAGAGAAATAAGCCAGACACAAAAGGATATATGTATAATTCCACTTATATGACATACCTAAAACAGTCAAATTCGTAGAGACAGAAAGTCAAATAGTGGTTACCAGGGGCTGGGGGTGAAGGGATAGGGGACTTCTTGTTTAATGGGTACCTGAGTTTTGGCTTGAGAAGATGAAAAATTTCTAGAGATAGCTAGCGGTGATGACTGCACAAGAGTGTGAATGTACCTAATGACACTGAACTGTACATTTTACAATGGTGAAAATAGTAAATTTTATGTTGTGAATATTTTGTCACAATAAAAAGGAAAATATGAGCTAACAGACTTTTTGAGGGACTCTTTGTGGAAGTAGTACGGTATCAGAGAGTGCAGCGTATCTTATTTTATAGTCAAGGTATTTGCGTGACCACTGACCTGGGTGATCTTGGGGAAATCAATGGCATTGGGAATCCCAGGTTTATCTTCTTCTGGCAGATGATGGAGCTAGACAAAAGAAGTGTTTCTGCAAGTTCACATACAATCTATGCTCTCTTCACTTGGAAAGTTTATTAAAAATGCACTGTCAGAAGCGGACTCTCTAGGGATGGGCCAGGGAATCTGCATATTTAAAGAGCCCCCAGGTGTTTCTTGTGCCCATTCAAATTTGAAAATCACTGGGCCAGATGTTTGCTTAAGGCCATTTCAGCTCTTGAAATTTGACAGATTTTGATTCTGTAAGGCAGATTCTCAGTGCTTATGCAAGAAAAAGAAATGAAGAAAATATTAGACTTTCTGCTTGTGTTGGAGAATTTTTCATTTGCCTAGCCAATCAGGAATGGTATTGTTTATTCCTCCCACTGTTTTGAAGAGGCATGGGTTTAAAAAATAAGCCAGATGGTACTGAGGAAGATTTACATTACCATTTTCTTTCTTTTTCCCTTTGCATATTATATAAAACTGCCCATGCCTCCATCTGAGCCATGATCATTAATTTAATGTTATGATTTAATGGCTCATGACATTAAGTTATAACTTAGCCTAACATGACCAAATTACAGTATCAGAAGGAAAGTTTCTTTTCTCAGGTTGATTTGCATACCTTAAACCAGTTGTATTATTGGCTGAATTTTTCATAATTATGTCTCAGCCTTGATCTAGGGAATTTTCTCTCTTCCATAGAAATGCATTTTGTTAAACAAGATCTAGGTTATAATCAATGTCTCAAAAGTAAAGTTAAGAAAGGGAAAAAAGTTTTTACTTTGCTTTGCTTTGCTTTGGGTGTGTGTATGTGTGTGTGTGTGTGTGTTTACAGTACTGAAATACATTCTGTCTGGTACTGAATGTAAGATTAAAAGTGAAGGAGAATAGTCAGTTGTCATGTATCCACTTGAGTGGATTATCTAAATATCTTTAGAAAGGCATAACCCCTTCAGCAATATTTTACCAACCAATCAGTGAGGTCCTAATCACATTTATCTTGAATAAACAGTTTTGCACCTATAACTTTGTGTTTATTTTCCTTTTGTATATGCACTCAAAAAATAAAAAGTGTCATCCTTGGTTAATTCAAGCAAAGAAGATTTTATTCTGAACAGGTTTTTGTTGTTTTACTTATTTGAACTTTGTTCCTTGAATCTCTGTATTTCTTTGAATATAAAATATTTTGTGTTATGAATGTGATTAAAATAGAAAATAATTAGCTGATTTAACAGAGGGAAAGAGAGAGGGAAGAAGCAAGAGAAAAATACAAACCACCACATGCTTTTCTATTCTGTGAGGTCTGTCAAGGCAACAGAGAAAGAGGCTTACTTGGACCTAGTAACACAAAGGAAAAAGAAATGTGGTGGAAGGTTCTCCTGCTGCTTTACCAAGAAGTCTGAGACAAATTGTATCAGAATTTAGACTCAGTAAAACTTAGACAGTTTACCTGCCATGTGAGAATCTCAACATGAGTTTAGGTGGGAGAGGCATAGGAAGTGAAATCCAATAATATATGCAACAATGATCACACCAGAACTGCATATAGAAAGCAAATTAGTCCTCTAATAGAGAAGCCAAATTGAAATTCATTCTCTGAGCAAGTTTTCAAACACGTTCTTCTTTTACTTTTCTGTTTACGAAAATGGAACGCTACCAGAAAAACAAGAATTCGGAAGATAAGATGAAAAAACAGTTGGAATTCTAAGGGAGAGACATAATACACACACACACGCACGCACGCACGCACGCGCGCGCGCGCGCGCGATGAGAGAGTAATTTGCCTACGTGGTGTAACTGATTGAGAACTCCCTTTGCTGCAGGGCTTCTCACAGAAAGTGACTAATTCTCATGATGTGAGATATTTTATTTTACATGGTATTGGAAAAAGAAAATTTATCTAAACTCAAGGGCAGTGTTGTATTGTTATTCCTATATAATATATTCTCTTCTAAAAAGTAACTCTAGACTTAAGGAAGACAGGACTTGTGACTCAAACAGCATGTTCCACTCTCTGTCGTAGAAATTGCATCAATCTGTCTAACTCACAGGACACTCCTAAAAGATTGTTCCAAATAAAATATATGTTTGAATTCTTTATAGAAGAAACTGAAAAAAAGAGAGTAGGGTTATTTATTTATTAAATCTAGTAGACATTAATAATAGTACAGAGCAGTCATCAAGCACAGAGAAACATGTGGCAAAAATTACACCCAGAAGAAGCAAGAGATAAAAGTAAGTACACATGATTTCAGGTTCTGCAGTATGGTGTCTGCTTTAAAGAAACTGTTATATAGTTGTAGCAGATTCAATGATTAACTCTAGTTCTTCCTCCCTTTCTGCAACCACAGCCTTGACATCACCTCCTTATGAATGGAACGTATCTCCCAACCCCTGGCCTTAAGGGCTTGGCCCTGTGATTTGCTTTAGCAAACAAGTGAGCAGAAGTGACAGTGTGCTGGTTTGAAGCTTAGGCCTTAAGAGGGCTTGCATTTTCCTGTTTCTGCTTCTACCCCGTGAGCAAGCAGAACGTGTTCCATCTAGGCTGGTGGTTTCAGAAAGAGGATGACAGATGTGTACAGTAAGGCTGTGCTGGCCATGCACATCCGGGAGGATAAATGATTGTTGTCTGAAGCCATAATGCATTATTCTACATTAGTTTAGACAGCAAATAAGCTTTTGTTTTTCCTGACTACCTACTGAAAATTAATATCAGCCATTTTGTGGTAAAAATATAAAGCCTATAATTTAAAGGTTCGCTGATAAACATACATTTTTAAAATAACTAGATCTTCCCTTGTCTGGTGATGTCATTATATTAAACTTATAGATCATAAATACGTTGTTTATGTCTGTTAGCTTATTTGTAAGTAACATTTGTCATGGTTGGAAACACCGCCAGTCTTGAGGGGATACAAACATTTCTGTGTTATGGATTTTTAAAATCTCCTTACATCAAAGTATTGCATAATAATGTTTCATTTTAATACATCACACATTCCCAGGAGAAAGTAAGTGATATTTGGTTTTGTGAGAGAGATAAAAATAATGAACATTACCATCTGGTTTAACCCTTGTGGTGATATGGAATCGTGGCTGTGTTAATTACCCTTGTGGTGTGTCTTCACAGAGAGAATTATATGTGAAATTTCTTTCCAATTTGTTATATAATATTAGAAATACTTCTAAAATTGACATGGATTTATTATGTTTCCATCCTTATTATAATCATTAATCTATTTAATTGAATGTTTTAAAGCTATGGTATTCAAAACAGGACTATTATGAAAAGAGATATTTGAAATAATACTTTTTGCATGTTTTGAATAATTGGATTATTCAGTATGTCTTCATGTTTAGTTCCTAAATCTAAGTCATGCTGTCTATATAAAAATAGATGTCAGCTGAAGACAACCAGGCAAGGGGTTTTTCTTGACAACAATCTTTTTATATATTCAGACTTCATTTATTATTGGACATATCTTTTTAAAATTGGTATTTCTTTACCTTTCTGTATTTAGGGAAATGACGCAAGAGAATAACATTAATTTCCCTGTCATTTTGGCTGAATTACATTTGAAACTTCCAAGAGAGATTGTCTAATCAATTCAAAGACACATTTGAAAAGATTACCGTTAATATATCTCTAAAATGAATTAGTGGCATAAACTGTTGCTAGGTGATTTAGGTACACTTGTAATTTTCAGTAATCCCAGGAGAAGATACAGTACATTCTGTAGTGTCTCAACCAGTGTGATTGCTCAAAATTCTGGGAGATTGGTCCTCTGCAAGGCTTCCTGACGTCATTGTTCCAAGGGGAATTTTATTCCGGTATTTACAACAGCTGCAGCCATAACTACTTCTGTATTACTCCAGTCATAGTTATTACTATATTTTTCACCTACCTATATTGTGGTCTACAGAATAAGTGCACTTCATATTCTAGAGAAAGCACTGGAGGAAATGAAAGGAAGTTTGATGTAGATCTGTATATCCCACATTATTATTTGTAAGTTCTCAGGATTAGCTGACTAATGCCCTGAAGAAGGAAGGTCAGGTGATGTGCCTTGCTGCTCCCTGTTCCATGTGTCGGGAGTGTTATTCCTGTAGAAGAGGAGTCGAGAGTGGGAAGAAAATGAAACCTCTCAATACTGTGAATATATAAATAATAAAAGTGGCAGTAGGACTGATTAATTCTGTATCATCTTTATAAAGTGACTGGAGCTGTGAAAATGCTCGGTCTGCACAGCTGATTGGGAAATGTATGCAATCTGTTGATCAGAATTCATTTGTGAATGCTCTCTTCCAGAGATTTCTATGCCAGAGGTCTTAAAAATATTTTTGTCCCCATGAAAAAGAAAAACTACAGTCCTAGGAGATCGTGATTTAAAACGGAAGAAAGCATTTTCCCATCTTAAGAGCAACTTTCAAACAAACAGTTCATACAAATAAGTCAAAATACAGTTTAGTTTCAAAGAAAAGTTTCAGAATACTTCCAATCACTATATACTTATTGTCTGGTAGGAAAATAAAAAGCTAAATTCTTGGATCATGAAGTAGAAAATTTAGCATAAATGCATGAAAGCTATAGATTTAGTTCAGTGATCCTATAAAGAGGAATATATTTATCATTGGTCTTTTAATCTCAGATAATGTATACATATTCTTTTATTTTTATAGCTAAAGCAACTGTGTTATGACATTACATATAGTGTTATAACAGTAGAAGTCCTCTTAAACTCAGTAATAATCAGTGTACATTGTATGTTATGTTTCTTTCTGATTTTTAACCAAAACTATGACAGAAACTTAATTGGTAAGATCAACTTATCAACCTATAACATTTACAAAATTATTACTTTTATATCAGTGTTCTTCATTTAAAATGTTTTATGTTCCTTAAACCAAAAGTAGGTTTAAGGAACAAACATCTTTGTTTTGTTTAATGCATAGGGTTTAAAACTTTGTTTCCTAAAATTTCTTCTTCATAGAACCAAATCTCCAACATCCTTTCTGTGCTACTCCGTTCATCTAGTAAAGTATCTAATCTGTTTTCAAGGATTTGTTTCTTAACTATGGTGGTTTTAACTAAGAATAATATATGAATATTTTCTAAATAATATTAGGGTGCCTAAATTACCGGTGCCTGGTATTACCATATTTCCTGCTCACTTTAAAGTCTCATGATACATTCAATTCAGATAAATTTTAAAATGATTTATTTAAAGGAAGAAATACAGGTATTTTAATGTACTAGGCTATTGGTACAGCCTAGCAAACAATTCTGTTTTTTTAAACTCACAAAACCTCATCCATCCATGTCCAAAAACTTAAAAATTGAATTTATTGTACTTTCTCTTTTATCTAGAAAAAAATATTTTTTTGCAAAGATCAATTAAGATAGGAATTTTAAAACTAAAAAAACATGTGACCCAATCCAAAAATGGGCAGAAGACCTAAATAGACATTTCTCCAAAGAAGACATACAGATGGGCAACAAACACATGAAAACATGCTCAACATCACTAATCATTAGAGAAATGCAAATCAAAACTACAGTGAGGTATCAGCTCACACCAGTCAGAATGGCCATCATCAAAAAATCTACAAACAGTAAATGCTGGAGAGGGTGTGGAGAAAAGGGAACCCTCTTGCACTGTTCGTGGGAATGTAAACTGATACAGCCACTATGGAGAACAGCATGGAGGTTCCTTAAAAATCTAAAAATAGAACTACCATATAACCCAGCAATCCCACTACTGGGCATATGCCCTGAGAAAACCATAATTCAAAAAGAGTCAGGTACCACAGTGTTCACTGCAGCACTATTTACAATAGCCAGGACATGGAAGCAACCTAAGTGTCCATCAACAGATGAATGGATAAAGATGTGGCACATATATACAATGGGATATTACTCAGCCATAAAAAGAAACAAAATTGAGTTATTTGTAGAGAGGTGGATGGACCAAGAGTCTGTCATACAGAGTGACGTAAGTCAGAAAGCGACTTACAAATACTGTATGCTAACGCGTATTTATGGAAGCTAAAAAAAAAAATGGTTCTGAAGAACCTAGGGGCAGGAAAGGAATAAAGACGCAGACATAGAGAATGGACTTGAGGACACGGGGAGGGGGAAGGTTAAGCTGGGATGAAGTGAGAGATGGCAATGACATACATATAACTACCAAATGTAAGATAGATAGCTAGTGGGAAGCAGCCACGTAGCACAGGGAGATCAACTCGGTGCTTTGTGACCACCTAGAGGGGTGGGATAGGGAGGGTGGGAGGGAGGGAGACGCTAGAGGGAGGAGATATGGGGATATATGTATATGTATAGCTGATTCACTTTGTTATAAAGCAGAAACTAACACCCCATTGTAAAGCAATTATACTCCAATAAAGATGTTAGAAAAAAGAATAAAAATGCATAGAATAAAAGGTATATGATAAAAACTACAAAAAAATGTGAGTTAGGCGTCTTTTAGTATTTATTTTAGAAGTCTAGCAATAGTTTTTCTAAAGTTATCAGCACATTTCTTCGTGTTCTTTGAATTCAATCTGCGTAGTTAAGTTCAGATGGTAATTTGAGCTTGCTAATAAAATCTCTCAGTAATGGGAATGATGGAGCATACAACAACTTTAGTGTTTCTTATGAAAACCACGGTTAACTGAAGGACATAGGCCTAGTAGAACATGGTCAGCAAAAGCATCAAAGTCTGGTCAGCCGACCCTCCCCTAGGCCTGCAAGCTGCTAGTCAGCTTTAAACTTTCCCAAACCTACACAAGAGGGGCTACTGCCTTCGGCTGAGGGGGGCATCCTGACCACTTCCTTGGTTTTTGGCTGCCCAGATTGGTACTTTTACTCATTTCTGAACAAAATGTCTTGAACATAGTATAAACAAAGTATTCATTCTGCTTTACCATTTTCACTAACCTTAGCGTCACTATATACCCCAAATAACTTAAGGAAGTATAAAAAGCTGTTTTAGTCTTCTTACAGAAATCCTTTCCTTAGAAGCAACCTTTTGGAAAGCCCCTAAAAGGCAGCTTTTATTAATGACTACATATTAGCCCCACCTACAGCCACCAGAGGCTAATGGGAACCAGATTTGATCATGCCCAGTGGACCTCAATTTTTCAACTCATTCTTTTCCCCTGTTTTTTCTAATTGTATTGTTTACCGTTATTTAAAGCTATGACTGGTGAGCTATTCAAATGTTTAAACTTTGGAGGAAAAAAAATCAACCATCACAACTTTCTTTTTCATCTTTAATATTTAAACTATTAAATTTTAATAGTTTAAATATTTAAATAATAGTGCCACTGTTTGGAACTTAAAGGGAAAATATGCTGAGGAACAGTTTGGTTGTAAGACTGTATAGAATATACATCTTCTGTCCTATTGCAGTGACTCCCTAGGCAAGGAGAATTCTTTCACTCCAGACTTGCTCATAAATATGATGGTAGCTGCTAGACTTTTGGTTTCTTTTGAACTTTAATTATATGTGTCCTTCTCTTGAAGCTTGGAAGTATAGTATCCATAAGCCACAGACTCAAAGGGCTGAAAATGAAATCTTAGAAATTATTGAATCCACTTATCAGATGGGGAGAATTAAACCCCTGGAGATACCTACTTGAAAACATGTCAGTCTGCATCTTTGCAATATCGGGAGTTGTCCAGTCTAGGACTATGGTAGATCCCTTCATTTATTTAGATCTACCTAAATGTCTTCAGACCACACATGAGACTTTCATGTGTAGAGGCTTTGTACATATTTAGCATGATTTCCTTTAAGGAACTTAATATTTTTAGTACCTTTATTCAGGTAAAATTGTCATACGATAAACTGCACAATATTTAAAGTGCACAGTTTGGTAAGTTTAACGTGTGTATACACCCTGAAACTTTCACTACAATCAGAATAATATACATATCCATTACCTCCCACAAGAAACAAAAACAAAACATAAAACAGGTCCATCTAATCAGCCCCCAGTGTAAAACAAAGAGTTGTGTTTTAAGAATTTTTATGTTAAGAAATTATCTCATAGAATCCTCACTTGGTCTCCTATAGTCTTCCCATATTACTGCTAGGAAGCTGTCATTCAAATTCAGAGACTATATAAGAATCAGAGGAAACAGATGGAGAGGCAAATGAAATTGGAAGTCTACCTGCAAAACCTTTTCTCTTAAATTCTCAAATTAGCTGTGGTGGCTGGAGGTGAAATGCATCTTCTACCTATTAGCAATATTCGTACATAAGGAATCTGTAAAGTGTAAATGGGAAAGAGCGAGTTTCACTACTCTTTGGAAACATAACTAATAGAAATGCCAAAAGGTACCTATCACTTCCTTGTTCCTTTCTAGACAAGAAGACTTATTCCCTTTCTGCAGAAGAAAGTTTATTTGAGAATCCAATTTTGTTTTAGACTTGAGCCTAGCATTTTGGAAGTATTCCAAAGACCATAGAATTCACAGTCATTAGCATATCACATCAGGCTTCTTTCAGATACTGCCGTCTACAACAGTCTGCTTGAAAACCTGGAAATATGACCTAGTAAAGTTAAATTTGACTGCCGTTTTGCTTTTTGTTTCCAATCCTTGCCTCTAGCCAATTATTGCTCTCTAATCCTGGTATCTGGCGTGAATATGAACTTTCTTATGAGAATTTGATAACTTTCTAGTCATTTGATCTTTTCTTCTTTTACCTGATGGATGTCAATTCAGCAGAACTTTCCTGGTTGTATTGCTTACAAACCACATCTCAATTTATAGGATGTATCAGTCAATTTCGCTACCTAGTAAACAACCAAAAGATTTCAATGGCTAATAACAACAAAACAAACCATTTATTTACTCATGGGTGTGCACTTAAGTGGGGTTAAGCTGATCTTGGTTAGGTTTAGCTTGACTGTGCTTACCTGCAAGCTGTAGGTCCAGGTTAGTTCTGCCCCCTGTATCTTATTCTGGGACTCAGGCTGAAGAGGTGGTAGCTTCCCAGGGCAGTGACAGAAGTGCAACCAGTGTATTTCAGGTTTCTGCCCTTGTCTTGGGCAAAGCATATCACGTAACTAAGCCCAAAGTCAAGGGATGGGAAAATACTCTCCACCTACACGAGGTCATGGCAGGAGTGTGGAGATATACTGCTCTTAGGGATGTGCAAGTACTGATGCCAATAATTTAATCTGGTCTATAGTCTATTGGAGACAATCTCAGCAAATCAGACAAATGGAAGGCTGAGTAATACTTATGGACATTGCAACCCCTAGAAAAGAAAGCAGGATCCCTCTGACTATGCCTGAATTTCCTACCGTAATCTTTCAAGTTATACTGAAGCCTAGAAACATTGATCAGACGGGAACGAATGGCTCCTCCTTTGGGATTCAGCATATGAAATATGCAGCATCTCATTATAGTGATAACCACAACAGCCATTTTCTTCAATTTAGGAATACAAGTGTGGATGTGTTAATTTTCAATTAAGAGTTCTAAACTTATTATCTGCTTGGCGGCTTTTCCAGGTAACAGTCATCCCATCTGACTATTAATGTTGCCTTCCGACCTAAATTTGAAAGAAACACCTAAAATTCAGGGGCCATGACAGTAATTTTTACAACCTGTTTGTCTCTGGTTAAGAAAATAAAAATTATACAACTGTTCTTTTTGACGAATGCAAGCCTGTAATGAAAAAGACTTCCTTTGATAAGTAGAAATGATAGAAGCTTCAAAAGTGCTTTTTAAAAACTGGGAAAATGAAACCAGTGAATTGACCTCCAACAAAACAAAAACAAAGAAAGCACTAGTCAGCATTTCCCAGGAAGGGGTGATAGTTAGAAACGATAGAGATTGTGGAAGCATGTTGCATTGTGGTTCATGAACGTGAAGGTCAAGGAATGAAGTCTTCCTTTATGAAGTAGTAGTAACTGCTTGGCCAGGCATTGTTGTTAAAAGAAGCCACCCAAAGTGAAACCATCAGCGATGAACTTAAAAAGCTAGTGTGTAAACCTCATCTAAGGCAACACCAGTCACGCCAATAAAATAGTATAGTACTTTTCTTTATATATGGAACTGGAGTACATTAAAATAAGTTCATTTGTGCCCATTGACAGCTACTTTGAAGATTTTTATAGGAAAAAGATCTCCTGAAGCATCATTCCACACTTCTTTGACGCTTTTTTCTTTTTATAAGGCATTGCCAGTCCCAATAGTAAGAAATTAACATTATTTTATCCATATGAGGTGGTTAAATGCTTCCCAAAATATGTTTGAGGTAAAGGTGTCACTTCTAAAGTATGACATTAAGAGAAACATTGGGGCAAATTTATTTAATACCACTCTTTTATTTCTTGCCCTAAAAGTATTTACTCGTTTTTAGAGTACACTCTGTCAGTATGATTGTTGTGATAAAACCATCTTACAGGGAATTGCCTGCAAGCTCTCCTAAGCTTGAAGAAACACAGGAAAAGATTTGTAACTGTAGCTCAGCCCCAACCAGAGTGAGTGATTGCAGGGCTAATTTTATTCTGATAACTCAGAAAAGGTTGTGCTCCCTGCCCCTTTACAGAGCTGGACTCTTCTTTAATCAGTTCCAGACCAGGGAAACCTACAGGTGGCCAGTGATCTTGGACAGGTGGATAATGGAATATTGAGGCCATGTCTGTGGTCAGCCATATAAACACTGGCTAAGTCTGATAAACCCAGTGTAATTACCTATGTATCTATGTAATATATTGTTAACACATTAGAAATGTATTTACAATGTAATTATACAACTGATACAGCACAGCCTCATCAATCCTGTTGTCACTTTAGACTGTGTCAACTGGTTTTGTTGTGGGAAACCTGTATAGACACAATCTGAAATTTCCATAGTTCATGCTGAATAATAACAACCAACTTCTGTATAACAGAGTTTACTGACCACTTTCTCATCCATTAGCACAAGTATTAAAAGAACTCTGTGAAGCGTTGAATCCTTGTCCTGTTCTATGGTTGGTCTTATTTGCTGCCCCTTCGTGTTGGTGTCTCCGTCAGGGTCCCAACAGGAAACAGATGGCACCTTCAAATTAGGGTAATTTTAGTGTTGATTTACAAGCACTGAATACCCAGGAGTGGGCTGGGTATAGGGAAATCACAGAAGATAGCGAAAGATCCCTGGGCTAGCTGTCACCTCTCCTAGGCCTAAAGGGATTAGAGAGGGAAGAGAGTTTTCTGAGAACCCAGAAAAAGAGAGATCACGTAGATCTTACTGCCTTAGGTGAAACAATGGCCTTCTTTCAAGGGATAAAATAGACTTAAATTGACACCCAGGGAAGGAGACCAAGAGAATCAGTACCCTGACCTCAGTCTCTTCCTTCCCTCCTATCTCGTACTAGTTCTCTCCATTAGTTAAATCCAACCAGAAAACCAGAAGGCATAGGAGCCCATTGATACAATCCTACCAGTCAGCCCCTTGGATGGTGGAGAAAGGGTTTAGGGTCTGGGTCTGGAGAGACAGAGAAAACATAGCTGGCACAGCTGGTTTTGTGATTTTTTTCCCTGCATGATACAAAAATCCAGAAAAATATAATAAGAGATCTTTTTTATTAACAAGCTTAGCAACCTAATAATACTCTTTCTTTAAATATTTAATTCTCCTGCATTGGTTCAGAAGTGTAACTCTGCTGCTATAATTTCTATTAATAGTCAGTAGTAGTACCCACCATTTGCTAGTTAGTTACTGTGCCAGTTTGTAAGGTATAGAATAGAGCTAATTTCAAGGACTTAACATTCTAGTGCAGAAGAAACGACCATGTTTAATTGTGAGAGCTTAAGAAATACACCACTTGAGAATTACTAATGAGATCATTCAGAAGTTGTTTATTATGAGCCCATAGTATTTTCAGTACTGCACTGAACAGAGACTGTTGTCCTTAGTTAAAATCAGAATCAAATCACCTACAAAACAACCCACCATTAAACTTTAAGCTTCTTGAATGATTCTGTTATTTTAAAAATATCTTCAGCATTTCACAGTGTCAAAACAACGTATACTCAACAATAGTTTGTTGGATTGAATCAAACAAAACTAAATAGATTTTCTCAAAACCACAGTTCATGCAATTGACTTTCTAACCATGTCTTCCCTATAAATAAGGAGGAAATGTTTCTCTTAGGAGTTTAAGTATCTTCTATCTAAATAATTCCTGTTTTTTTCCTTCTTAAGCAATATTCAGTCCTTCAAAAATATTTATTATATATCTAATGTGTACTTAACTCTGTGCCAGGTGCTATGAAGGGTGCCAAGGTAATAGAATGAACTCCTAATGCTTTGGAGTCCCAATTAAATAACCTAAAGTTAAACCAATTTGGGAAGGGAACATTATGCCTTTGAGACTCTAGGTTTCTCTTGATTAGAAAGTATTAGACATTTCAAGTAACTAAACAGGTTAAGGAGAATTCAAGGATGCCTCTCAGTAGTAAATTTAGATTACTCTGGCAAATTTAAGACCTTAAATGGAACTTTTTAGTAATTAGAAGTAGGGAGAGAAAATTATAATTACAACATTTGTAGAATCTGTGTTTATCACTCAACCTTCTTAATCATCTCCTAAGTGTATCTGGTGATCAGGGTTTTATAACTCAAGAAAATATTTCTATACATTCTGTAAAATCTCTTCTTTTAAAAAGCTCTTCAATTCTGTATTTTGTTAAAAGTTAAAAGCCTCCATGAAAATGAGACAAAAGTCAATGAAAGACTGTAGCTGTAAAAGTCGGATGTGACTTTCTCTTGAATAACATCTGCTTTTTTACAATCCTTTCATGTTAAACTTTATAAGAATTTATTATTAAACGCTTTATTGACAGTTAAATCTTATTTTTAAAAGGATTTCTCCCTCTGCCCACCAGTGGTAATAGTTTTTCTTTTCTTAGTGTGCACTAGCTACAGATAATTCTTAGCTACATTTCACACTATGTAAAGTGTAATTTCTGATCACCTGCTCCTGAGATGCAATTTGCTTAATATCAGTACTCTGTAATGACATTAGTACAAAGGCATTTCCCTTATTCTACTGTATTATTTTCAGTTTTATTCTGTAGTTGTTAAGTAAGATCATTAAATGTTTTTTATTAGCCTTAATTCCTGTTTAATTAGGTAGCTTTGGAATCTCTATTCGGTAAAGTACTGTGCTCTTCAAAGCAAGCAATTGAAACCAATTACTGAGTAGTTGTACCAAAGGAGTTTAATATTAAAGGACATACATACACATTTCAGTACCTTAGTATCTCTATTTTCGCTTTAATGATTTCTTATGTGTAACAACCACTTGTATAGTGCTTATACTGTGACTATCAGTATATAAATATTGACTCTTCTTAGACAGTTCTACCTCCACACTTACTAAAGTCCCTCTTAGTCATTGAAAAGAAAGTTAAAAGCAAAAGAACAATAGTCAGTGTAACGAAAGAAAACATAAACACAATGTATCCTGTATTGGACTGAACCAAAACTCTTCTGATATGTTATGTGGTGTTAAGAGATCATCTTTCATGACGGTAACAGTTGTCAGAAATAGAATGGTCATATGGAAGCGTTAGGAATACTAATAATATCAGTATTCCTAAAACGCCTTTCCTATTTGTCTTCACCTTTGTACATTTTACTACTCCTTCAAGGCCCATCTCAAATTCCTCTTCCATAGAACATTCTGCATTGATTTCAGCCAAGGTTGACTTCTCTCTTTTTTGAATTCTTCTTGCACAATTGAATTAAAAAGCAAGGAGTTAGAAAATCAGAAGAGTATGTTAACCAAGAAGCAGAGAGGGGAGAGTTTCAACAAAGGGCCAATGTAAAATATACCACTACTGTGTGCTCCATACTGATTATAGTTGGTGATTAAATCTTATCTTTCCCACCAATTATAAACTTCTCCAGGGCATACCCTTATTTTTTTTTTCTCTTTTTTTTTAACATCTTTATTGGAGTATAACTGCTTTACAATGGTGTGTTAGTTCCTGCTTTGTAACTAAGTGAATCAGCTATACACATACGTATATCCCCATATCCCCTCCCTCTTGCGACTCCCTCCCTCCCACCCTTCTAGGTGGTCACAAAGCACCGAGTTGATCTCCCTGTGCTATGCAGCAGCTTCCCACTAGCCATCCATTTCATACCCTTATATTCTCCAAGTTGCCTGCCTGGCTTCACAGCATACATGCAGTTAGTATTTGTTGATTTATCAATTAACTGAATCTTAACACATATTATTATTAAAACTTTCAAATTCTAAATAAAATTGAAAATATCCCTCTCTACTCCTCATTGTCATCCCTGTTATTTTTCACAGCACCCTGATTATCTCTTTCATAGCATTTTCTACAAACTGTATTTTATTTATATATTTGTTTACTTGGATATTGTCTATCACTTTCAGTAGACTGTAAGCTCCACAAAGGCGTTGTATCCCAAGCATCTAGCACAGTGTCTAACATACAGTAGGATCTCAATATTTGCTGAATGAATGAATGATATATAGATATTACTTTATTATGAACCATTTTTTTCCTCTAAGTTGTTTTATATCTATTTTCTGTCCCTCAGAAAGGTCCTTTACGGAAAGGACTAGAGATTATACATCTTCTTTGTTCTTTCCACAATGCTCTATATCAGTGCTTCCCTTAACGTGCCTAAGAATTGCTTGGCGATTACTTGGTACCTCCCCTACCCCAGAGATTCTGATTCAGTAGGTCCCTTGTGATGCCTCTGCTGCTGGTCTCTGGAGCGCTCTTTGAGTCATACCGCTCTAGGATATTAGATGTATGGACACATGCTCAATAGAGGGATGTGTGCTTACTTGCTTGCGAAAAAATAAATGTTCTTGATGAGTCATAGAACCTTGAAGTTTGCAAGGACCTTTGCTATCATCTACTCTATGGCTGGCAAATAGCTGATACATACATTAGGGCACTAGTCCCCATTTAACCTGTCTGTGACCTCAGAATCCTCAAGAGCTCCCCATCACCGTCACTCTAGGTGAAGCTGCTCTCTCCTTGAGCTAGTCTCACCCCATCAATTAAAGATGAAGAAACGGAGGTTCAGAGGGTCTGAGTCTCTTGACAAAGATCCCACAGCCCAGGTCTTCTCAATTCTTGCTCAGATTTCAGCACCTGAATAAAAATTTGCCAAGATATACTGAAGTGGCTTCTATCAAATTTGAGTGTCCATAATATGCTAAACAGAACTTCATTCCAATAACATGAACTTTCCTCATGCCTTATTCATCATTCCTTGAAATTTTTCCCAAGTGGGTTTATACTAGTAAAAGTTAAATTACATCAGAGCCTTTCTATAAATCTAGAGTAGCTTACTAACATACATCGCAAAGTTTTTGTTGTTTCTTAGGTGATTTTAATTATATATGTTTTCTTTCAGTAATGCATCTTTTCCAATTCGTCAATATTATGTTATGTTAGTAGTAAGTACAAAATAATTGAGAACAAACTATGACAAATTGAACTAAGCCAAGAAAAAAAAAAAAAAAGAAAGCAAATACCTTTGTGATTTAAGCTTTTTTTTAGTCCTTGAAACTTTGAGAATATCTGTCTTTATTAACTTTTGCTTTTTGCTTATAGCATTGTAAATTAATTTAACATGGAAGGATAAAAATGTTTCTCTTGAAATGTTTCTCATTAAATTATGGAAAAATATTACAATAAATAAAGGAAAGAAATGCCTCTAGTACCAGCTTCTGTTTGCTCAATTATTGCAGTACCAAAAGTGAATTATTACACACTTAACTCAGAGGCAATATTATTGCCATTATGTTATAAAATAGATGAGTTGCAGTCTTCCAAAAAGAAAAAAAAGAAGGTACAGCATAGGTCCTTTGAAAGTGAAATAGCTTTTTTTCTTGTGCTTCATTTAAATCCATACTGCCCCCATTTTTTTTAGAGTTCTTGCTAATGATGGGCCCAACTTTATATTAAGAACCGCAAAGTAAATTTTATCCAATTACTTTATTCAGGGGAGTCATTAAATGGAGGTACCTCTGAAATTTTGGAAGGCATGTACTGCCAATTAGCTGAAAGCACTACTCGGTGTCCTTTCTAGTGTATTTTTAATTGAAGACAACCTCTGCAGAGAAGGTGAGAAGTTGCTACTTAGTGGTACTTGTTAGGATGGGATCAAGAGTGGAGAAGACATCTATCTGTATCCTTCCCCCACTTACAAAGAATGGTACTTAATTCATCCAACGCATATAGGCAGAGAGGATTAAAGATGTACTTGCCATGAGCCAAAAGAATTGTTCAAGAGTAAAAAATGGAAGCAGCTTGAGGCCCCTCAACTAGACAGGCTTTTTTCTTTCCCATGTGAAATTAAATGCGTTAATATTTAAAATCCTATCGAATATACTTATATGAGCACACGTCTAAGTATTCTACATGAGCTTTTAACAGTGAGGCAAGTATTTGAATAATTTGTCTCCCCCAGTAGGTAAACCGTTAAAGGACACAATCACCTATCAAGTGCAAGGCTCTATGATATGCCCTGGAGAGTATGGCAGTTAAACCCAACCCAAATCCTACCTTATAGGAACTTACATGATAAGGCACAAATAAATAGTTACAGTGCCAGGGAAAAACGGCACATCGCACCAAAGAATAACTGATGAGAGCATTATGAAAATTCTTAGTTTGGAAAATGTGTTGGAAGATTCTCGGATTGCATTAAGATGCTTAGTTAATAAACTATCAGAACTATCATATGACTTGAATAGATGATCGATTTTCAAAATTTTTAGGATACTGTATTATAAAACACATTGAACATTCAAGCAGTATTTTGATGATTCAGAAAGAATTGCAGGACGTTGCATCGCCTCAGAATAACTTATATATATATATATTAATTAAACCTGTATAATAGACAGGTAGAAGTCTTGATTGTTCCAAGTGAGAAGTCAGAAGCGTTGTCTCCAGGTTGTTTAGGCCGAGTTGGTTAGAGATGGTATAGCTGAGCTAGTTTGTCTAATGCAGTGACTCGTAAAGGGAGAGGCGATTTTCCCCTCCAGGAGACCTTTGGCAATGTCTGGAGGTACTTTTACTTGTCATAGCTGAACTCTAGAAGGTAAAGGCCAGGTATGCTGCTAAATATCCTACAATGCACAGGATAGCCCTCCACTGCACTACAAAGAATTATCTAGTTCACAATGTCAGTAGTGCTGGGTTGAAAAACCCTGGTCTAATGTAGTGTTTACTCACCATTCCTGAACTTCTACCCTCTTTCATAGTAATCTCAAATGCCCAAGAAATTCAAAAATCATTTAGTCATTTTTACACGCTGTAAGATAATGAAGTGGTTTTAATTATTTAGTGTATTTAATTTATTATATCATAAAACATTGAAAATATAAATATTGTTTAATTATTCAAGCTTTATCGTAGTTTATATTAGTATATTATTTAAGATTTCATAACATACCTTTAATATACTTTATAATAGTACTCTTTATATAAGACAAATGTTTTACTCTTTTCATTTTAACGAAGATTTTTAACTCTACACAAGAAAAAGTATAAATTAGCAATCAATATATTTTTAAATTACATGCTTGGTTTGGGGACCAAATACACATGACAATGTAGACTAAAATTTAAGTGTTACATAAAGTCAAAGAAAAAACTGCTTTTATGACCAGATATTTGGAATTCTTGCCTTTTTTTTCCACTAAAAATTAGCTGATTTTTTTCTTTTGGTCTCTAAACAATAAGAGAGACTCAAGCTGACATTTTCAAGCATATCTTGCAAATTACATTTTGAGCAATGGTTGAACACAGTTTCACTCTGAGATTTTTATTTAATTGGTAGCTGTTAAAGAGTTGGAGGGGGACCCAGCCTGTCTAGCTAGAGTCTTCCAGTTGGGATACACAAAAACAGAGGTTCTCAAAGTTTGCTGCACATTAGATTTATCTGAGCAGCTTTTAAGGATTCAAATGCCCAGGCTGTTGACTTCAGCCATGTTGTCCAGAAGCTCACGCTCTAGTTGGGGAGAGAGGGGGGAAAATTAATAAGAGAAGTGTGTATAAGACATATGATATAGCAGAATATGAAGGTGGATAACTGTCCAGTGGGATCAGGCAAGACTTCTTAGAGGAGGTAACATGTGAGTTGGGTTTTAAAGGCTGAGTAGAAATTCAGTGGTTGAAATAAACTCCTTAAGAGGAATTATTTCAATAGAACTGGTCTTAAGACCAGAAATAAATGGTGTACAAAATCAATACCATCTGTCAATTTACTTGGTCTACTTTGCTCTTACCTTCAGGAAAAAAAAATCAGAAATATAGTAAAAAATTTGAATCTATTTTTCTATATCTTAAATGAGTTATTTCAAGGAAGAAATTTAACATATAAAAGAGAATTCCCCACCCCACCCCCCGTGGGAAAACGTTATTTATAATTTGCTTGTGTCTATTTTTTGCCAAAAATGTATTATGTATAAAATTGATGATTAAAAATTTGGATTTCTATATTGGTGATGTCATTTATCTTATAAGATATTAATCATAAAATGCTCTTCCTGCTGACTTTAACAAAGTTAAATGAATAAAATACGAAAGTAATTTTTATCATATTATATGATCGTGGATTCATTGAACTAAAAGAGAGCAATGGTCAATGAAAAATAAGTTCTTGATTCCAAATGCCCTGACCGGAGGCTCTCTCTCGGATGGTACCGTCAAATCAGAGAAAATAGTCTAATAAATCGTTGACTTGTAAAAGGAAAACTACAGTATCTACGGGGCATCCTTATTCTCTTCATTTTTCTAAAGCAGTTTTGTCCAAAAGAAATATAATGTGAACTACATATGTCATTTAAAATTTTCTGGTAGCTACACTAAAAAAGTAAACATAAAGAGGTGAAATTAATTCTTAATACTATTTTATATAACCCAGTATACCTAAAACATTATCATTTTAACACGTAATCATTATAAAAGTTAATAATGAGGTATTCTCTTTTCTTCCACATTAATTATTTAAAATCTGGTATGTTTTATTCTTACAGCACATCTCAGTTCAGGCCAGCTGTATTTCAGGTGCTCGGTAGCCATATGTGGCCAGTGGTTACCATATTACAAAGTACAGTTCTGGAGATCCCCATTAATCCAAAAAGAAAAGAACTTCTAGTCTTTCACGGCTAAGTAATTCTTCACTGCTAACCTTGGGAACAGTTCCAAAGGTAGTCTCCAGATTTTAAATATTCTATCTTACCATCTCCGAGGGCTTCAGTTTAATGCCATAGTATTCGTAAAGAATGTCAGACATTCTTTTCTTACAGAATATCCTGAAAGAGCAATTAGAAGTTTATGATGCACATAATGCGAAATACAGGTCATTTTCCAAGCCTGTTTCAGAAGCGCAAAAACTGTAGTCATTTATCACTTCTGAGAATACTGTCTTGAGTATGTCTTTGTTTGAGAATTGGTGATATTGTGAGAACTTCGTGATAAGAGAACAGTCTTTAAGGACAAGATTAAGAACAAGATACCAGACTAAAATTGATAACTAAAATGAAAGACTTTTTAAAGTGGAAATCTGATTTAGATCATCCATAGGGGTACATTAGGGAAACACTAGTCTGAAAATAAATCCCACGTTTGTTAAGTTACTGAAAGTTACTTGACTCCTAGCGACTTAATAAGAAACGTCCCTTGTGGCTGGAGTAGGTCTTGATTTTCAGGTAAACCTATCTACCTTTGCAAAGCCACTGGGACGTTTTTGCATTGGGAGAATCATTTAGAGCCATTCAAAGTAAAATTAAAGTATCAACACTTTGGAAAAGAGCTAATAATGAGCAATCAGACACCTGACCTCAAGATTACTTGTGAATTGTGAATCAGCAAAATAAACGCGATCTTCTTTTGCGAAGTGTGTATCAGTTATCAGGTGTCTTCTAATTCATAAGTAGTCTTTTTTTCCCCTAAAGTTAGTTTATAAGTCAGATGTTTGGGATTTGAAGTAAATTTTCCACAGGGGGAAATATAAATAATAATTAATTTCCTAAACTATCTAATTTAACTTCTAGTCTGCCTGTATGCATTACCTAACTGACATTTATAATAGTTTTTCCCCCAAGTGTCACTTCCCACTAGAATAATAAAAGTGGAGTATTATTACATGGTACATGATTTGATACTTTTACAAATTTTAATAGTTAAGTATTTAATGTGTTTTAGAAAATGTAGCTGCTACCGTAAACAGTTGACTTTAAAGTATCATTGCTTAGAATGAGACTAAGTAAAACAAAGTGGGTCAATGCAAGTCAACTTACAGAAAAATGTCAGGTAAATAAGTGGACAAACATGGCAGTAGTTCTGAAGCTGATTTGTGAAACTGATTACAGGTGTTTCATTCATGGACAATGCCTTCAGAGTTTCGATTAAGAATGCCAGGAACTTATTTCTCTCCCCTATGCCTACTGCCTCCTTCCTTCTCACTCCCAGTTCCTTCTTCCTCTGACTCCTATCCCCTTTCCTTTTCTGATTTAACAGGAATAGGAACTCCAGAAAGGTGGGAAGATGGCAGGAAGCAAGTGGGATGAGATAGGTCTTGGAATGATAAAATAGCTCAGCCTCGAGGGTTAGAGAAGTCTTCCATGATATCTAAACTGAGACCTCAAAGAGGAGTTTCTCAGGTGGGGTTAAGGCAGAGTGAGGAGCGTACTAAACTGGGCAACATACTGTGCGCAACTCTGAAATCATGGCAAAGTAATTTTGAGACAATTGCAGCTTGGTAAAACTGGAGTTTGGATTGAGAGAGACGAAGCTGGAAAGTTAGCAAAGGTCAGAAAGGATTTTTTATTTCTTACTTGAGAAACAGTGGTAAACAACTTAAGTTTGTTTCTTTGTTAAGCAGAGGAGTGACTATATAGAATGAAAATTGGTTTGAGGTGGGAGGGTGTATGGCCAGGCCACTCCAGGTGGCTGTTCTCTTGCTCTCTGTACCTCCCCTGTCCTGACCAGTGCCTACTTGACCCGTATGGACCCACTTGACTGACCTTCCTACTACCCGCCCCAGGCCCCAGCTGGTGATTGTTCTTATCAAAGGGGCGGGGAGGGGCGTGCCCCTCTCCTGGTTTCCCTGGTAACTAATGAGCCCACCTGATGTCAATTTTCCTACAACTGGTAATCTCCCCTTCCGCCGGGGAGTGAAGACTGCCGCCATGTCCTGCCTGCCGTCCGCTACGCACGCTGGGGTGTCGCTCCAGGACCTTGCTTCAGACAGGTCAGCTCCCCCGTCCGTTAAGCCACTGATGTCTCGGTCGCTGACTCCGGGCTCTTTCTTCCGTCTTGAAGGTGGGCAAGTACAGGCCTTGTAGGCCTGTGGGGTGCAGCCCAACAGAGGAGCATGAATTCTAAGGCAAAAATATCCTTCACTAGAGTATTAATGCAATCCAGACAGGACACAGTCGTGTGTAAGTGGTAGATGTGAATTGATTCCAGAGTTGGTTTGTTGTCGTTTTTGAAGCTAGACTTTGCCATATTTAATGATGGATTAGTGTTGTACCCAGGATTTAATTTATAGAGGTGACTGAGTGACAACAAAAGAAGTTTTATTATTCACAATTCCCAAAGAAGGGCACATACAACACAATGCAGTTCTACAAGGGGAAGTACCAGAGTCGTTCAGGAGGAAGAAGAAGCAAAGGAGAAAGCATGGTTTCTCTTGTATTGTGGTTTCGCTGAGAAGGAATGGGTGAGGCAGGGTAGGCAAGTTTAAGCAAGTTTAGTATTGGATGGCTTGAGTAATTTCAGCAGGCTCTAAGATATAGGGGTGGTCTCTACTTGGCCGGTACCTGGCCCTGGCAGTATTGGCTTGGTGTGTGGAAGTGAGCTGAAGGAGGTGGGTGGGGATATGGGCTTTGCACTGGTTGGTTTGCATATAGAAGGCAGCCTCACCGGGGAGTCGTTTGCTTCTCTTGGAATTAGCTAGGCCTGGGAGGGGTAGTCTCTCCCTGGCCAGCGAGGCCCCCAAGATGTCAAAGGGTCATAAAATATAGAAAATTCTAAAACTTGACTGATAAAGGGATAGATGTTATATATAATTTAGGACTGGTTCTCAACATTAGCTCCATTTGAATCACTTGGAAGACTTGTTGACATGCAGGTGACTGAGTCTCACCCTGCAAGTTTCTGATTCTAGAGGTCTGGGAACGGCACAGAGAATTTTTTTTTAACATCTTTATTGGAATATAATGCTTTACAATGGTGTGTTAGTTTCTGCTGTATAACAAAGTGAATCAGCTCTACATATACATATATCCCCACATCTCCTCCCTCTTGCGTCTCCCTCCCACCCTCCCTATCCCACCCCTCTAGGTGGTCCCAAATCACCGAGCTGATCTCCCTGCGCTATGCGGCTGCTTCCCACCTGCTATCTATTTTACATTTGGTAGTGTCTATGGGGCACAGAGAATTTGCTTTTCTAAAAAGTTCTCTTGCTGCTGCGGCAGCTGGCGAAAGACCACACTTTAAGAACACTGATTAAGATATGTACAGTTTGGACAGTATCTCAAAGGAAAATAATTTCAGGGAATCTTCTTGGGCAATTGGCTATGTGGCTCTGAAATTCAGGGTAGAATATTAAGCTAGAAATAAAGACTTGGGGGATCATCTGCACCAAAATGAGAACTGAAATTTTGGGAGTATATGGGGGGAGGTCTGTGTATATAGAAAAGTAGAAAACCCCAAGCCTCACTGACCCTTGAATGTAGAGGAGTGAGAAGAGTCCACAGAGGAGACGCAGAAAACTTCAGAAGGGCCTTAGGAAGCTGAGGAGGGAAGGCACTCACTACCAGAATGAGAGGCACTTGTGAATGGTTTGACTGATGTTACCAGCATGCATTAACTGCTCCATAATCATTTCTCTTAATTATAGTTCTAAATACATGTTTTAATAAACAACTAATCAACTGAGTTTTTAAAATCAAAAAAAGTTAAATGTGTTAATTAGAATTTAAAATAGTCACCTTAGGTTATGGAAGTATTCCTGGGATTCTGTTGCCATTTAAACTGTTTTGGTACTCTTTGGGCGTTGGGGGTGGATTATTTTCACTGCTGTGATTTCTTCTTTTTTTAATGTCCTCAGAGGTATCAGATTTTTTATATTTTGAAGGTGGGTTTGATTTTTTTTTCTACATCTTTATTGGAGTATAATTGCTTTACAATGGTGTGTTAGTTTCTGCTTTATAACAAAGTGAATCAGTTATACACATACATATGTTCCCATATCTCTTCCCTCTTGCGTCTCCCTCCCTCCCACCCTCCCTATCCCACCCCTCCAGGCGGTCACAAAGCACCCAGCTGATCTCCCTGTGCTGTGCGGCTGCTTCCCACTAGCTATCTACCTTACGTTTGGTAGTGTATATATGTCCATGCCTCTCTCTCGCTTTGTCACAGCTCACCCTTCCCGCTCCCCATATCCTCAAGTCCATTCTCTAGTAGGTCTGTGTCTTTTTTCCTGTCTTACCCCTAGGTTCTTCATGACATTTATTTTTTCTTAAATTTCATATATATGCGTTAGCATACGGTATTTGTCTTTCTCTTTCTGACTCACTTCACTCTGTATGACAGACTCTAGGTCCATCCACCTCATTACAAGTAGCTCAATTTCGTTTCTTTTTATGGCTGAGTAATATTCCATTGTATATATGTGCCACAGTGTCCATCATCAGATGAATGGATAAAGAAGATGTGGGTTTGATTTTTTTTGTCAGTCTTAAAAGCCTCTAATAGTTTATAAAATAAAGAAATGATAAACCTAGATGCAATCAGTTTTTAAAATAAAAAGAAGTAGATACCTACGAAAATTTCTTATATTGGAAACTGTCTTTGAAGACAGTTTCCAAAGAGGAGTTTAATTCCTAAGGTGTAACATTACTCGCTACATTAATAGACAGCGTTCATTTGAAGGAATATGTTCTTGGTCAGTTTGTTTTCACAGTCTTCTTACCGGATAGTCATCTCATAGATGCATGTACAGATACAAAGTTCTCAGAATGGCTCTGAGAAATACCTTGACTTAAACTTTCTTGATTCTGAGATTCATGATACGTGGGTACTGTATGGTGACAATTTCCCCGAACTAGTCTGCTATCAAGAATGTAGACAGGAATAGTCAGGGGAAGATTTTCAGAGGGTAACATTTTCATGTAAAGCATTTTCCTCATGTTGGAAATCAGTTTACTAAATGCAGGGTGTTACCTTCTCTTTAGAAGAAGCCTTTCATATTAATATAAACGCATATGGCAGTTGTGTCAGAAATGAATTGCCTCTCTAACTAGCACATAGAAAGAAGAATTCTGAGGTTTGGCATATACATAGCTTTTTAAAATGTACTGTTTCAAATATGATATGCTGTTTCAGGTTCTCTTCAGTCATTTTCAGAGACTTTTTAACCTTTTATTCCTTTGTATATGTATTTTATCTACTCCATGTCCTGAGATTCCTTTAGC
This sequence comes from Leucopleurus acutus, assembly GCF_964270905.1. NCBI lineage: Eukaryota > Metazoa > Chordata > Mammalia > Artiodactyla > Delphinidae > Leucopleurus > Leucopleurus acutus. The sequence goes on along the minus strand of NC_139148.1, from coordinate 27,253,857 downwards.
TCTGGAATTCTACCTTTTTTGATCAACAGAAAACTTGGTTTTATTTATTCCCCTGACATAGTTGTGTTTCAAATATATCAGTTATAGGCTGTAGTAAATCCATTATTTTAGGGTAAACTTGAACATGCATCGAACCTACTTGAGGACTTGTTAAAACACAGATTGAAGCGTCCCCTTCCTAGAAATTTTCTCTATTGACTTTTGCCACTGAAGACATTTAAGTGGAGAAACAGAAAAAGGTATAACCAATTAGGTTTGGGTGGAGCCTGAGAACTTATACAAATTCCCAGGGAATACTAGGGAATTGCTGGTGGAGAACCACACTTGGTAAACAGCTAATTAAAATAGCATTTTAAAATTTAGGCCAGCAAAGTCTCCTACCTAATGAGACTTAAGTTATTTTGGTTGAATTTGGTCAGTAGTTTCTTGTAGGCTAAATTAGCACCAGCAGAGCTGAGGTTCAATGTGTATTCCTAGCAGTCGTAAGGGATACTTTGGAAATAGCTGAGATTGGTTTTGGAGGTGGGGATGAGTAGGGAGAAAGAAATTTTTTTTTAAACCAAACATTAAGTTGTTCACTGGGTGTGGAAAGAGACAGGGAGTAACTAGAAATTTCTTAGACTGGTTCAGCAAAGCAGGTCCCTTAGAGTCTCAAAGGAGAGACATACAAATGCCTTACAAGGGGTGATTGCCTCAAATGGCACACAAGAGACTTTAAGGATTCATGGCCTCCCCTTCAGACATGATTTATGCCATTCTTCATTCATGCTACTTTTTATTTATTTCTTTATTTATTTTTGGCTGCGTTGGGTCTTCGCTGCTGCGCGCGGGCTTTCTCTAGTTGCGGTGAGCGGCGGCTACTCTTCATTGCGGTGCGCAGGCTTCTCATTGAGGTGGCTTCTCTTGTTGCGGAGCACGGGCTCTAGGCGCATGGGCTTCAGTAGCTGTGGCTCAAAGGCTCTAGAGCACAGGCTCAGTAGTTGTGGTGCACGGGCTTGGGCTTAATTGCTCCGTGGCATGTGGGATCTTCCCAGACCAGGGCTGGAACCCTTGTCTCCTGCATTGGCAGGCGGATTCTTAACCACTGTGCTACTAGGGAAGCCCCATGCTACTTCTGTTTGAGTATCTGTACTCTCCCAGCCTTGTGCTTGGCTGACAGGGGTCTTGTCCTCTGCAGTTTACATTCTCATTGGGAAAAGAGCTGATAAATTTGTGGTTTATGTTTGTTTTTAAAAAAAATCACTCTAGCTGCTGTGAGGATAATAAGATATGGAAGGTGCAGGAGTATAGTTGATGCCCTATTCTGCATTCCATCCCCTCAGAGCTTTGTTCTGTCAGAGAGCCCCTTCTTTCATAACTTTTGAGTCACCTGCCTTCTGATCCTTTGCTGTCAGTTTACCCTTTGCTACCCTTCATCTTGATAAACAAATACACTTATGAACCTCACCCCCACTCCTCTCCCACCCCCTTCCAGTCTTACTTCTCTCTCCTTCATTTCATGGCCAATCTTTGTGAAAGAGTAGCACGACTGGCTCACTGCCCTTCTTTGCCCACTCTTCACTTTTCAATCCACATTATCGGGCTGTTACTTCTGTATGCCAGGCAAACTGCTTTCATTAAGAAAACCAATGTCCCATCCCTTGCCAAATTGCCTGACTCAACTGCTCTGTGTAATTCTTACCTTCTTTAGCTCCTTGACATCCTCTTACCCAGGTTTTCGACCTACCTGCCAGTCAGTCTCTCTACCAGGTGATTGAGCCTCTGCCTCTTCCATAAGTATGAATGCTCCCCAGATCCCATCCTGAGCCCTTCTTCACTTTACATCCCACATCCCTTCCACGATCTCATCGTCATCCATTTAGCGCCTATAAGCAGATGACTCACAAATCATTATCTGCTTCCTGTAGCTTTCTCTTGACCATTCCATATTTATTTCTGCAACTTCTCAATGAATTTTTATGTTTAGACCACAGGACTGATAGATAAGCACAGGGAGGATGTACTGGCTAGTGTCTACTCTGATTGGTTGGGCCTTTGTTGTAGCAGATATTAAATATTTTGAGCCTTACCCCGGTCCACAATTATTTCAAAATTAGCATGTCCCAAACTGAAATTCCCAACAAATCTGGATATTTGCTTCTATTCCCCATTCTAGAAAATGGCACCACTGTTTACCCAGTTTTCTAGGCCAGAAGCCTTTGGGTCCAGGCAGACTTCTCTCTTTTATACACACTTCTATACCGACATGAAATATTACTAATTCTACCTCCTAAAAACTCTCTTAAAACAGACTTTTGTCTATGACTGTCCCTCATTTCAGGTCATTATCACTGTGGAGTAAAGCACATGTCTGATTCAAATCCTGAAGCCTCAGGCAAATTTCTTATTCTCTTCTAGCCTCTGTTTCCTCATAAAATTTCTACTCCTTTGGCTCTCTGGAAGATTAAATGAGATTATTCACTTGTCGATTTTTGCTTTTGTTACCTGTGCTTTTAGTGTCATATCCATGAAATCATTGCCAAACCAGTGTCATGAAACTTTCCCCCATGTTTTCTTCTAGGAGTTTTACGGTTTCAGGTCTTACATTTACCTCTTTAATCCATTTCAAATTGCTTTTCTTGTGTAGTGTTAGATAAGGGTCCAGTTTCAATCTTTTGTATGTGGTTATCCAGTTTTCCCATCACCAATTATTAAAGACACTATCCTTTTGCCATTGTGTATCCTTGGCACCCTTGTGGAAGATTGATATGCATTTATTTCTGGACTCTCTGTTCCATTGGCCTATATGTCTGTCTTTATGCTAGTGCCATGGCATACTGTTTTAATTACTGTAGCTTTGTAATATATTTTGAAATCAGGACATGAGATGCCTCCAACTTTATTCACCTTTTTCAAGATTTCTTTTTAACTATTCAGGGCATTTTGTGGTTTCATACAAATTTTAGATTTTTTTTGAACTGTTGTAAAAAAAAAAAATGCCACTGGGATTTTTTTTTTTTTTTTTTTTTTTTTTTGCGGTACGCAGGCCTCTCACTGCTGTGGCCTCTCCCGTTGCGGAGCACAGGCTCCGGATGCACAGGCTCAGCAGCCATGGCTCACAGGCCCAGCTGTTCCGCGGCATGTGGGATCTTCCCGGACCGGGGCACGAACCCATGTGCCCTGCATCGGCAGGCGGACTCTCAACCACTGCGCCACCAGGGAAGCCCACCACTGGGATTTTGATAGAGATTACATTGAATCTGTAGATTGCTTTGGGCAGTATGGACATTTTAACAATATCAAGTCTTCCAGTCCAGGAACATGGCATTTTTTTCATTCGTTTGTGTATTCTTTAATTTCTTTCATTAACGTTTTGTTGTTTTCAATGTACAAGTCCTTCACTTCCTCAGTTAAGTTATGCCTAAGTGTTTTATCCTTTTGGTGGCTTTCATAAATGGAAATGTTTTCCAAATTTCCTTTTTAGATAGTTTGTTATTAGTGTATAAAATGCAACTGATTTTTGTGTGTTGATTTTGTATCCTACAGTTTTACTGAGATTACCACCTAGTCAGATACATAAAATGCAGTCAGTATGATTGTTGTTGATGATGTTACTGCTATTAGTTTCACGTAGAAAACTGCAGTAGCCTCTTAACTGGTCTTCCTGCATCTAGTTTCAGTTCCTCAGCCAGAGTCATCTTTCAACATGAAGGCTGACCCTGTTCCCTCCATATCCATGTTTAAAACTCTTCTGTACCTTTAAGGTAAACTCACACATTCTTGGAGTAGCATTCAAGGTCATTCATGATCTAGTTTCTCCCAGGCCCCATTTCCTTGACTCCCCATGAGGGAGATATATAGCCAAAAAATCAAAGACACTACTCACCTTATATCTCCATACTTCTGTCTGCTGGGAAGACCTTCCACCTAACCTCACCACCTCAGCCCAGATAATTCTTCAAAATAATCTCAAACTCCAGAATAGACTTCTGGTCCACAGGGGGTCCCAGATCTCTCAGTCAGGAAGTCATACAGGAAAAGCACACCTGCCAAAGCTGTTGTTTAAATATTTCAAAGTAAAATGGTTAATAATCATATTTACAGACGAGGACATGGCAACAAAATGGTGGCACTTGTATAAAAATTACGAAAGGATATAAGATTTTCGACTCAGTATTCATTTTTCTAACATTTTAATATAAAAATGTTTAATCATACCCAAAAATTGAAAGAATTTTACAGTGAGCATCTGTATAGCCACCACCTATATTTTGCGATTAACATTTTACTATTCTTGCTTTATAGTATATCCGTCCATCTGTCCATCCCTCTTTATATGATTAATTTTTAATTTTCTAAAGTTGTCTTTTAAAAATAATGGGTGTTTCTACCATGGTAGAGCAAAATAAAATTGTTATTGTTAAAACAATATAAATTGTAGTGCTTTCTAATTCAATCCATCAAAGAGTCCATTAAAAATAGTACCAGAGAGTATAAAACATGTTTTCTTAATACTCCAGTGTACATGATTAGATGTAGACCATTAAAAAGAATTGTTATAATTAATGGGTCTGGGTTTGCCAATATAGAAAAAGCCTAAAGTTTTCTATTCCAATGGAATGTTTTGTGAGGACGAGGTTTTCTGCATCTTTATAAAATTTAACTTTGATCTATGTTTTGTTAAGGCACCATGCATGGGTTAAGCTACACTATGACATGTGCTAAATAGACATGGCAGTTTTGAAATTGGGCTATTTTATTTCCTTTTACATTAAATCCCCATAATAATTTATTGATTAATTTGTATATATTACCATTTTAAAGAAAATTCTCAGACTGGCAGGTGAGAATAAAACAATTCAACTTGGCAAGCCCCCTTCAAGCCAGTCAACATGTAGTCAATGTGTCCTTTTAAAGTAGTAAAGCACAGCTTTCCAGAAAGTCACAGCATGACTTTATATGCTGCAGTAGTATTCTTAAAATAATGGAGAATGCAACGTCTTCCATATAAAATGTGTTTTTCTATGTTTTCATGACACTTAGTACACCGCAATGACCATATTATTCAGTTCCAGAATTAGTAGCACACCATTGTAAATGGTTCAGTTCAAATTGTGATTCCTCACTCAACAACATTCTTGAGGGTTTAGAACGTGAAAAGCATTACATTAGGCAGAAGTTCACAAACGCAGATGATCTGTGAGGATTTCCTCAATCAGCAGAGAAATATAAGGTGTGAAAGAGAGAGGGAAGGAGAAAGCAGAAATAATGTAAGTTTGTCACCTTCCTTTCTTAGGAAAGCTTGCCCTTTATTTTGAAATTATGTCCTTCTGGCTTTATTAGTTGTTAAAATGCCCCTTCCTTTACAATATGATGCTAACTGATGTGCTGGGGTTTGTTTTAATAGTTTACCTGGCAAAATTATCATTTGGCAGCTGTATTCGTTATCTGTTGCCACAATAAAGCTGCATAACGGACCACCCAAAAGTCAGTAGCTTAAAACAATAAGTATTTCTGTGTTTTTAAAATATTTTTATTGAAGTGTAGTTGATTTACAATATTGTGTTAGTTTCAGGTGTACAGCACAGCGATTCAATTATTATATATATATATATATACACATACATATATATATATATATATATATATATATATATATATATATATATATATATATATATATATATGCCTTTTCAGATTCTTTTCCCTTATAGGTTATTACAAAATATTGAGTTTAGTTTCCTGTGCTATACAGTAGGTCCTTGTTGGCTATTTTATATGCAGGAGTATGTATATGTTAATCCCAACCTCCTAATTTATCCCTCCCCCCACCCCCCTTTCCCCTTTGGTAACCATAAATTTGTTTTCTATTTCTGTGAGTCTCTTTCTGTTTTGTAAATAAGGTCATTTGTATCATTTTTTTTTAGACTCCACAGATAAACAGCATCATTTGATACTTGTCTTTCTCTGTCTGGCTTACTTCACTTAGTATGATAATCTCTAGGTCCATCCATGTTGCTGCAAATGGCATTATCTCATTCTTTTTTATGGCTGAGTAGTATTCCATTGTATATGTACCACACCTTCTTTATCCATTCATCTGTCAGTGGACATTGAGGTTGTTTCCATGTCTTGGCTATTGTGGATGGTGCTGCTATGAACATAGGGGTGCATGTATCTTTTTGAATTATAGTATCTTTTTGAATTATATTATTATTCACTGAATTTTTAAAAATCAGTTCATCTTTGTTTTTTGCTTTTAACCTTAAGTAATAATACCAGTAAAACTATAGTTTGATGTGTGTTAATGTGTTTTTTTCATAATACATGTGAAAACAAATGTTAAAGTTTAAACTGTTCATCTGTGTAGCACCACAGATCAGCTCCCTATCACTGGTGTTAGGCAACTCGCATTTGGGGAAACACAGATCTAGGTGGCCTAAAGGAGCAGGAGGATGTACAAAAATGAGAATTTCTCAGAGAAAGAGGCATTTGGTCATTGGGTAAAACTTTGGACAAAGGTAGCAGAGAAAGGCAGATGATCCAATATGGCTGTGGCATACTGTTTGCATTTGTATCAAGCAGTTTGAACTTTGCTAATCTTGACATGTCTTAATGCTGTTAGGTTGTACTTTTCCCTGGCTGAACTGTTCACCAGGACTCACCTGTCTTCTGGTTTAAGCTTAGGTATATCACACTCCTTCTTGGAAAAATCTTCTGTGCCCCAGTTCTCCCCCAGCTAAGATTCACACTCACTCCTTTCTGTAAAAAAGCCCAAACTTCTTTGTAGTCATTTCCTCAGTCATTTTGATATCATGATAAACAGATAAGGTGACTCATGTCTGGGGGCTCCAACCTGCCCCCAGTCTTAGTTCCCTGAGGGGAACCGTATCGTGAGATACCTGTAACCCAGTCACGTGTTTTGGCACATCCATTGGGAAGTCCTGTTTCAGAGCATTTATCAACTGTGAATTTCTTGAAGGCAGTGATTTTATCCTATTATTCCTTCTCTTCATAATTCATAATAAGATACATGGCAGGTGTCAATAATTGTTGTTTGAAATAAAATTAAACGAATAGCAAATGACTTGTCCAAGGTCAATCATTTACATGGATTTATTTCCCTTCCCTTTGCTACCCTGTGGCGCCAGTTGTATCTACTGATAGGCTACATCTCTAGGCCAGATCCATTTTAGTTTCTGAATTAATCTTAGTGTCTCTGAAAGCACAACAGAAATCTAAGCTTGCTGTCTGGTGGGATTTGTACTTAAAATTCTGTGGCTTACAGACTTGGTAGTCAACATGTTAGGAATAAACCTGGAAATGGTTTGAAAGTGCCAGCATTCCTGATCTCCTGATTTCTTTTCTTCCTCTCCTCCACTGGCCTCCCTATTGTTTTAGTTATTTGGATACTATTAAACCTTGGAAAATTTTCTTACATCTGTTCTCTAGAAGCTGTCACAAGTGAGTGGAGGCAGGATGGCACTGGGCTGTAGCGGAAAGAACATAAAACTAAGAGTTAGAAGCCCTGAGTTCCAGTAAAAGCTCTGTAATGGGACTTAGGGCAAGTCTCTTAACTTCTCTCAGCTCCAGTCTGCTCATCTATGAAATAAGATTAATGATACCTATCTTGCATATACTTCAAGGTCATTTTGAGGTTCGTATGCATTCCCCCCCCATACAGATAACCTATAATGTTCTATAGTAACTTTTATATTTCCAGGATTTTTAAAATCAGTGACCAGCATTGATCCAACCTAACATAATGATAATGTGTTAAGTGCTAATATGTGTGGGAGTCTCTCTGCTTATTGATGTTAATGGAAGTGTGTATAGTTTACTTAAAGTAGGACAGAACTGTAATATTAATAAGTAGTCAACATACATTTTTAGCAGATTTATTTTTTCTGTATAAAAATAATTTTGGTTCCAAAGTAGGTATACAACTTTAATTTTGATTAATTTACACATGAAATTTATGACAACATCAAAAGATGTTCTTTTAAATATAAGTTCTCTAACATTGAAATTAATCTGTCTTTTGGGAGAGGGAAACCATGTGGTTGGAAAGTTCATGGGTATCATGGAACTAAAATAGTGGCTTTTGAAACCTCTCAGTTTCATTTTTCTTTGTTTTATGAATGTATTGTGATATTTCTGGGTATATATGAAGCATACTGATAAAAAATTTAAAAGTAACGTATTTTGTAAACCCCTCACTTAACCACTATTCTCTTTTCCAGCCACATAGAAACCTTTCCTCTTTTTCCCTAGGTTGATTTCCTTTCTTTAACCTTTTCAGTTCTAAGCCCAGAAAAATTGCTGTGGTTCTCTGAGAGACCACACAAAATAAGTATTGTCCAATGCTAACACTTTGAAATATGATATTGTAATTACCTACCAAGTGAACATTAATCACTACTAGATTAGAATGGAATTACCTGTTATAGTCACATTAATAGCAAATGAGCTTTCTCTGATTGATGTTGTTATAATGAATACAAAAGGAATTAATAATGATCTGGCACTCGCCAAAAGTGGCATAGTCATTAAGGGCATACCGTCAAAAGGCAAGTAATACTTTACAATAAGCGAGTATTAATTAAAGTAAAATCACAGTGAACTCCTATTGAATTACTTATATCCATATTACTAAGATATCAGACTATTGAGATTAATGTGATTGAAGTATATTTTATAAAAATTAATAATGACTAACCATTTAAGAAAGCACAGAGTTTTGTGTTAGTTAATTGATCAGAATATTCTTATAATTTTGCTATATCGAATATTTTTAGAACAATTTAGAATGATACTAAAATAGCTATAAAACATGTTTGTCTAATATGAGAGTTAGCATTTAAACTAGATTAAAATAATTATGTCTTAAAGAGAGTACATGTAAAAACTGGCAAAATCTAAATGAGGTCTGTATTTGAGCTAATAGCATTGTACCAGTGTCAATTTCCTGGCTTCGTAATGTACTATGGTTAAGATATTACCATTGGGAGAACCTGGATGAAGGGTGTATATGGGGACTCTCTGTACTATATTTGCACTTTCTTGTGACTCTTAAACCATTTCAAAGTAAAAGTTATTTTAAATAAAACTAAATATATATTTTAAGAAAATGTTTTCTCTATAACCAGTGGCTAATTGCTCAGTCTAAAAGAATATGTAGACGTGGTTGGGAACTGCTAAATCAATTACATTTCTGATCTGGACTTAAGAGATGACTCTTGAATTAGTAAGTGAATAGGTGTGCCAACATATGTTATGGAATATATAAATGTATAAGATAAAATGATAGAAGCTACTTATTTATTGGCACGTCGCAATGGGTCCATTTAACACTGTGTAGAAAGCTACTGTAATTATAAAAATGAACACAGCCAAACAGCCAAGTAAATTAACTGAAGTTTAAACGTGTACTTGAAAGGCCTTACAGTGAACTTTGCATTCATTTTCACATGAGGCAGACACATTTTGTTTTGATTTTAGTGTTTCACATTATATGGTACAGTATCAAAGAAAACCTCTAAAATATGCACTCGATATCCTGATGTGCCCTCCCTTCCAAAATGGTGGCACGACAGTGAATACAGCCTTCAGAGTTAATAACATTTAAGAACAGACCCAGCAGTTGTACCAGCATGATTTAGCTCCTGCTGTGACGATGATTATTTTTATTTTATTAATTTTACAATTAAATTGCAGAGTTAAACCCAGCCATATTTCAAGCCGTGGATTTTTTCAGCTATCTCAGTACTTCATAGATAACTTCAAACGTTCATTAACAGTGAAAGCAGACAGCCTGGATATTATTTCTGTAGCACTAATTTTGTGTGAGAAAAGAACCAAAAAAACCCTAAATCTCATAGAAGTTCCATAAACTAGTTTTGTTATATATGTAAAGAATAAAATAGATTAAAAGAGCAGAGCATATTTTAAAAGGAGCTGCATCAAAAGCCAAATCCACTACATTGTCATCCAGAAGTTACTGAAGCACCACGTGTATATAGCACCACCAGGCATTTGAAAGGAGGCGGCAGGTAGAAAATCTCTCTAGCCCTCGGCAATCTTTCATTTTAATAGTGTAAATTTAGCAACTGTAGATCGACTTGTTAACATATATCTTATTTATCTTGATGCTGAGTGTATATGTTGTGATTGTGTAGGAACTATGAACTACGCCACACGTCATTTCAACAGGGAATTCCTATAGAGAAGTTGAGATTTGTAAAAGATTCAGAGAAATGCACCTTTGCTAATAAAATCATAGTTTTCTTTTGTCCCCTGGAAATGAATTGGAGTTAATTTTATTTCTGTTATGGCCAAATATGTTCGTGTTGTGCGATTTGCTAAAGACTGAAAAGAGGAGAGAGGTTAAATAGAAGATTGTAAGTTAACAGACCACTTTATGATTAAAAGAAGAAAAAAGTACAGTTGCTAAATTCCCAAAGAAGCCATTCCCCTTTGGCTCGGCGCATCTCACCTTACTGGTTAAGTCAACTACTGGCCATCTGGGCACCTTTTCTGGCTCTGCCCCCATGTAGCTGAGTATTCACAGAAAAATGACCTAGCTTTGCAGAACATGAGATTCCTTGCTGATAGACTTAGGATTTCTAAGTTCCCTTTTAGGTCCACATTTCTATGTTTCACTCAAAGACCATCCTTTGCACTGGAATTGTCCTGCATTGGAGCATAGTGATGAAAGTGTAATTCTGTGTCTGGACACTGGTTATGCTACTGTCAGAAAATCACAGTGTAATCTTCCTACAAGCCCCTTAACTTCTCTAGGCCTAGTTTCTAAAATGGGGATAGGAATAAAGGTTAATATTGTGAAGATTAAATGAGATAACTTATATAAAACACTCACCACAGTTCCCTGCATATTCTGAAGGCTTTGTGTGTGTCAGTAGCTTCATTTTATTATTATCATCATGATTGTTAATAATATTGAGCCCTGGTTGTTAGGATAGTTGATTCTGTTCTCTGGTCTCATAGTCAAAATGGGTTGAAAGGACTTTTAGCTCTTATTTCTGGTGGTGCATTGTAAATACGTACAGTAATGAGCCTCATCTGTATATGGTCTTTTATAGCTTACAAAGCGCTCTTTTATGTTATCTTACTAAAATTTCCAAAGTGAGTGTTAAAAAGCCAGAATTTACAAGAGTACAACTCAGAGAAGAAGTAAATATTTTGCTCAGTGGATTTTTCGGTTTAGCCAACTGAAATCTTGTCATGTCTCATATCATCTGTCTTTTAATGAATAGGACACTAGCCAGAGTACAACCTTGTATGTACGTATTCAGCCTGAGAAAGATCCAGAGGTACAAAAGAGGGATAATCCAGATTCTCCAGTGGAAGATATTGCATATATAGTAAAATTTCCAGGAGGTCCATAAGCAGTATATTAAAATATTAGCTTGAAGCATATATTGCCAATATTTGAATGTTTTAGACAAAAGTAGCAGGATATTTTTTGCAAGTTTCAACCTAATAGTTAAAAGAAATTTATGTAACTTAAAGTTACAAATTATTTCCAAATATTTTGCTGCAAAAAGTAATGAGGAAAAGAAATATTTCTAGTAAATTACACCTGGGAAATTCAAGATCATAAAAAACTTCTAATGCAAATATAGAGTAGTACTTATTGCATCCTCCAGTGGCCAAATTTATGTTTTTAAATTAAAAATTTTTTTTTTTGTCCAGTGGCCAAATTTAAATGATCATAAATGCCACCCCCTCCATCACTTCACCCATTTGGCAGTTGGCCAAATTTCTTACTAACATATTTTTCTTTTCATGGATCACTTACAGGGATTTCTGGTTAGAAATGGTGGATTCTGAAACTTCAGTAAAATGAGAATAAGGCAATTAAAATGATGTTTACCTACAAGGAGAAAGAATATGAGAATAGAAACAGTAAAATGTGAGAGATGACAGATTTTTTTTTTTAGTATGTAGAGGGAATGGGGAAATTAGCATCTCTGGGAAAACGAAATACCAAGTACCTAGAACTTAGAAAATCCTAGCAATTGAAGGCTCCAGCTAGTACAGAAGGCAGGGATGAGCACAGAGCTGAAAGTGTGTCTAAGAAGCGATTAGATCCCCAAGCCCCTGAGCCCTCTCCATGGAATTAAAATTAGTGCCTCTTCCCTGCCCAACCAGGAGACTGGAGTTTTGTTCCCCAGAGAAATTACATTAGAACAGCTCAACACCTGGGGACATCAGGTAGAGAAGAAGGCAGGAGAGAGTGTCCATAATGAAAACAGAATTAAAAGAAACTAAATATACTGAATAAGATCACCCATTTTCCCCAAGGTTCAGGTTCTGATTAGCTCCAGGAGTACCACCAGCAAATATGTACTTCCAGACAGGGGATTAGATGTTTTTCTCCAGAGAAACTCAGTGGCTTAGAGAAAAGACCTATTGATCCTCTTATTTGGGGGTATCTGCCCATGCTCACAGGATGAAATTCACCTGTCAACAAGCCCTATAAACAAAGCTTATGATTAATTTTAGTGCCTATATCCTAAATATGAATAGGAAACAAAGGACCACATGACATTTGAGGAAATGAGTCCAAAATACATAAACAGAGGAAAAGAAAGAACTACTGGAAAAATAGATACCTAATATCCCTAGAGAGATAAGAGAAAACACTAGATCCTTGAAAGAAAAAGATTTTATTAAAAAGAAAAATTCAAAGAAAAAGGATGTGCTTCTGGAAAGTTACAGTAGCCAAGATATAAAATTAAATTTAAAATGGAAGGTAAATCTCTAAGAGCACTAATAAAATAAAGACTAAGAAATGAATAATGGAAAAGAAAAGATGGTAAAATTAAAGGATCAATCTAAGAAATCCCAACATCTGTCTAAAGGAGTTCTGGGGAAAATATAGGGAAGAATTTATCAAAATATACGTATATAAGAACACTTTCCAGAAATGAAGGACACGAGTTTTAAGATTGAAAGTGTCCTTCAAGTTCCCAGCACAGTTTAAAAAAAAAAAAAAAAAGACTCACATCAAAATATATCATGTGGGCTTCCCTGGTGGCGCAGTGGTTGAGAGTCCGCCTGCCGATGCAGGGGACACGGGTTCGTGCCCCGGTCCGGGAAGATCCCACATGCCGCGGAGCGGCTGGGCCCGTGAGCCATGGCCGCTGAGCCTGCGCGTCCAGAGCCTGTGCTCCGCAATGGGAGAGGCCACAACAGTGAGAGGCCCGCGTACCGCAAAAAAAAACCCAAAACATATCATGTGACATTTCAGAATAGCAATAATATTCTAAAACCTTACTGGGGGTGGGGGGGGGGAGATTGAATGAGTGAGTGAGAAAAAGAGAATTGACAGAGAGAAACTGTATCATTAATTAAGGATAGAAAATCAGAATGTCATCAGACCTCTTAACAGCAACATTTGAAGACAGAAGCTAAAGAATCCATGTCTTTAGAATTCTGAGGGAACACAATGTTCAATTTAGAATTAATAAAGATATAGTCAAGAATTCAGGATGACAAAAATTTACAAGTACCCTTCCTCAGGAAGCTATTAGAAGACAAACTCCATGAAAATTCAAGAATTAAACAATGACGAGGAAACACGGAATCTAGGATTCAAGACAGGAGAGAGATGGGAGGGCCAAGGATTACAGTTGTGCTGCAGGTCTAAAGAACATTCTATTTCTGACAGTATTAGAGACAAAACTTCTTATATAAACCAATAAGAAATGCTGGATGAAATATAACACATATCCATTTAAAGCTGAGCTGAGCTCAATAGAATGTATGCAATAATTAATAAAAATGGAGACAAAATCTTAACTTGGTGGGTTTTGCTGATAAGCAAGAAGCTCAGGTTCTAATAGCCTCTCAGGCATAGGAGGAAAGGCTAGGCTTGGTTGAATTAGAACTGAGATCCCCGTAAGACACCAAAGTCCTTAAAGAGCTATACTCTTAGTGAAAGAGCAACCTGGGAAAAGTCTATCTACGAGCAAGAGGAGATGGCAAGGAATCTTGTCCAACTCTGCCTTGGTTCTGAGTAGGGAAAATGTCTACTTGGAGAAATTTGAAAAAGCTTCTCTCACATGTTTGGTGTCTGAATTAATACTATCTTTGTGGTTCTACAAAATCTCAGATTCAGAAGTATTCTTAAGTTATTAGCACCCTGAGAATCAAACACTTTCTGAAGGGACACACCTTCAACTAAGGCCATGCAGGGTTTCCATAGTTAATATCTTATCAGACATGAATTCACAATCTAAAATTGTAAAACATGCATGGAAATGTTATGAACAAGAATCATCTGGGGGGAGGGGACTAGATTCTCCAATTTTTTTTTTTTTTTTGTGGTAAGCAGACCTCTTACTGTTGTGGCCTCTCTCGTTGCGGAGCGCAGGCTCCGGACGCGCAGGCTCAGCGGCCATGGCTCACGGGCCCAGCCGCTCCGCGGCATGTGGGATCTTCCCAGACCGGGGCACGAACCCGTGTCCCCTGCATCGGCAGGCGGACTCTCAACCACTACGCCACCAGGGAAGCCCTCCAATATTTTGAGGTAATGGAATGATCAAAATCAAAAATTAAATGAGCATGTTTAAAAAGGTTAAAGATATAAAAGAGTCAAAACCTTGAGAAAGCAACAAGGTACTAAAAAGAAAAAGAACAGATTTTTTTAAGTATCTAATTTGCCTTCTATATATTAAATATATAATCAATGTAATAAAAAAAGCTGGGCATTTTAAACAAAAACTTAAGAAAAATCTGAAAAGAATTAGTGAACTGGAAGATTATCCAAAGAAATTACTTGAAACAGAATAGAGAGGGGGAGGTATTAAAGAAAATTTAAGACATATGGAAGATGGCTTATGTATAGCATATATCTAATGGGAATTTTGAAAGAATAAACTGGGGGAGGCAATACAGCTAAGGGTGAAAATTTTCCAGAAATGCTGAAAGATATGAATCCTCAGATTTTAGAAGCCAAGATATCCCAATTAGGATAAATTTAGAGAAAATTCCTCCTAGACACACTGCAATGAAATGGCCAAACATTAAGGACAGTGAGATCTTTAAAACACCCAGGGAAAGAAAAGATTGCTTGCAAAGGAAAAATAGCAGACTTGTCAATGGTGGCAAAAAAAAAAAAAATGTCAGAAGAATGTAGACTCAAACATCTACATGGACTGTTATACCCTACTGAATTATTATTTAATAACTGGGATAAAATTGACATTAAAAAAAAAACAACCAGTCAAAATTCTAGCAAAAGGGTAGAGGGCTCTCAGAAGAATTTTTTGATGGAGACTGGGGAATGGAAGGGAGAATGGAACAATTCGAGTAATTGCTGTGTTTGTGCATGAAAAACCACCATTAGAGTGGCTTTAAATTCTATAAAATGGATTGTGGATTGGAAGGACATACATATGTGGACATTTAAAACTAAGCAAACGAAAAAATAAGTTGTTCCAGGTAGAAAAAGTAAAAAATCAGTTATACAGAAGTAAAGTTATACAAAAAAGAAAATAATGGTATAAAATATTTGACTCAACCATGGACAATATTAGTCACAATAAGGTAAACCCTAAATATTGATTTCTTAAAACTTTTTTGTTTTGAAATAAAAATTCACAGGAAGCAAGAATAATACCGAGAGGTCCCCATACCCTTCACCCACTCCCCCCCCGAGTGATTATATTTTACTTAACTTATAGTATACTGTCAAAATCAGGAAAGTGGCATTGGTACTATGTCTCTGTGTGTGTGTGCGTGTGCGTGTGTGTGTTTATGCCATTGTATCACATGTAAATTTGTGTGACCACCACAGTAATCAATATACAGGACTATTTCGTCCCTTCAAATATCTCCCTCAGGCTACCCATCCCCTTTGCTCCCACCATTCCCACCATCTTCCTGGAAGTCACTAATCTGCTTTCCATCTCTGTAATTTTGTCATTTTTTGAATATTATATAAAGGGAGTCATAGAGTTCATGACCTTTTGGGATTACTTTTTTGACTAAGCATGATGCTGTTGAGATCCATCCAAGTTGTGTGTATCACTGTTTCATTCCTTTTTGCTGCTGACTAGTATTCCATAGAGTGGATTACCGAATTCTATTTAAACGTTCACCCACTGAGGGACATTATGGTTGTTTCCGGGTTTTGGCTATTACAAATCGTGCTGTTATGAACATATGTATATAGATTTTTGTGTGGATGTAAATTTTCATTTGTCTGGGATAAGTGCCCAGGAATAAAATTGCTGGGCCATATGGTAAATATGTGTTTAGTTTTTGAAGAAACTGCCACTTTCCAGGTGGCTCTATCATTTTATATTTTATATTCCCACTGGCAGTGAATCAGTGATTCAGTTTCTCTGCATCCTTGTCAGCATTGGTATTATCACTACATTTTTAAACTTTAGCTGTTCTAATAGTTGGGTATTGATACCTCATGATCGTCTTAATTTGCATTACACTAATGACTGGTGATGTTGAATTTTTAAAAATTTGCTTATTTACTATCCATTTATCATCTTCAGGGAACTATTTCTTAATATATTTTGCCCATGTGTTATTTTATTTAACTGTTGAGATTACACACACACACACACACACACACACACACACACACACACACGAGAAGGTAGGAATATTGGTGGGGAAAAGAGTGCTAGATCCTCATTTTCCATAATGGGAATTCAATAGATAATGACTACAATTGATAAATTAAGAAATTGGATTATAAGCATAATATTTAGGCATATGGCTGTAAATACCAGAAAAGAATAGCTAGAAGAGTTTGGAATGAAGGAAAACTCAGGTAGAAAGGGTGTGCTATTTTTCAATTTAAGTCTATAGTATTATTTCATGTTTTGGAACTATATATATACATGCAATACTTAGATAACTTTTAAAAAATAAATTATAAAACATATGGTTTATTATTAAATCAAATTCTAGAATCCAAAGTCAGGATCAGAAAGTAGAGTTTATATATTGATTTCTTTTTGATTGCACTGCACAACCTATAAGATTTATAGATCTAATTGTTGTTGAGGCATTTTAGTTGCTAACAGCTATTTTATCTCCACTGTCAATATCAGACATCTCTACTTAAAAGCTTCCATCTTTTTGAATCTTCTTTTCTTAGTAGCACTCCTAATAATAGCATGTATTTTCTCATACTTTCATGTTCAAACTTTATGTGCAGGGATTGCAAGGTATTAAGACTGGAGCAGAGATATGAGTTTGTGAGTTAGGACACAACCACATCAGCACTAGACAGACATCATCTTTATCAGACCATCCCCATATATACAGATCCTAATGAAATTTCCTGAAGTCTTCTAGAGTGTTTATATCAAATCAGGAAGAAAGAGTTAGGGGTTAGGATACTGTTAGCTAATGAAATCACTGTCATGATTTTTGATGAGAAAAGAATTTATTTCTATGAACCAAGGAATATTCAGAACATATCACCACCTAACAGTACTTAAAAGAGCCATCGTATGCCTCACTCACTTCACCTAGGACCTCTAAATTGGAAGAATGTTCCCACCTGCTGAAGACTAATTGTTAAGTCATTTGAAAATTACCCATGTGCATCTTGTCTTTGTGGAGAAAGCTCAATAAGTAGTGGAAAGCAATTGAGAGGGGGGAACTTGCAACTCTACTGGAAGTTCCCCTGGCTGGTTAATGATCCAAGGAGCAGGTGCCAAGAACAGTTATGACCTTTGTGCCCACCATTGTGACGTACAGTGGAGCTGCAGCAAGCATTAGCAGCAAAACCCTAAAGGGCAAAAGGATATGGATGTTGCTCAATAAACCTCTATTTTTTAAAATCTGAGAACACTCTGTCTTTCTCAGTCTTAAGTCATTTGTCTTGCTGTCTTTCATTCTAATTCTATGTGATTTTTTTGGCCACCTTCTCTTTCTCTGTGCAAATGTTAAGTATGAATGTCTTTTTTTTACCACCTTTAAATAGACATATCCTTCTGAGTATATGTACATATTTGTGAATTGCTTCTTTTTCTTCTCTATTTTTCCATCTTCCTTTTTCTTAATATTTCTTTAAACCATGGTTTCTGTGTGTATGACTGTGTCATTACCGTCCTTCCATTTTTTCTTTTCCTTTTAAAAATTTCTTTTCCATAATTTATCATAACATAGAAAAAAGTAAATTTATTATTTTTAAAAAGGATAAACATATCAGTTTATGTTTTTCACTGATAAAAATTAAACTAAGTCAGTTTTTAGCTACATAGCCTTCCCTCCCAACATAGGTGTCTGTGCATTTGGGTATATATGAAAATCAATGACTATTAATAAAACAGAAATCCCCACCTCCGCAGTGGTTGAGAATCCACCTGCCAGTGCAGGGGACACGGGTTCGAGCCCTCGTCCGGGAAGATCCCACATGCTGCAGAGAATCTAAGCCCATGCGCCACAGCTACTGAGCCTGCGCTCTAGAGCCTGCATGACACAACTACTGAAGCCCGTGTGCCTAGAGCCCGTGCTCCGCAACAAGGGGAGCCACCGTAATGAGGAGCCCGTGTACCGCAACGAAGAGTAGCCCCACGCTCTGCAGCTAGAGAAAGCCCACGTGCAGCAACAAAGACCCAATGCAGCCACAAATAATAATAAATAAAAGAAAAAAGAAGAAAAGAAACCCCCATCTCTAGTCAAAACAAGAAACACAGATCTTTTCCACCTGATCTCGTTAAAAAAAATATTCCATGGAACCCATGAGACATGAAGGGACTGAATATCTATAATTTTTTAAATTAAGGGTAAGAAGTTTCTTCTGAAGAGTTTGTAATGAAGTAGGAAACATTTCTACAACAACAGATCAAAGCAAAACTATATATATATATGGTTGTGGTGACATGAGAAATGGATTCACTATCTGTTCTTTTAGCAGATCTCCATAAATACTATATACTGGACCTTAGCTTTAGAAAGGAATGTGTTGTAAACATTGTGAAGTTGTAGAGAATTCTCTGGCAAAAACATGTACTACGATTACTCTGTGTTTTTGAAAAAGAGCAGATCCAAATATTTTGACAAGGCACAGTAAGGCTAAAAGTCCATTTGTTAAAAATAAAATGAGGGGGCTTCCCTGGTGGCGCAGTGGTTGAGAGTCCGCCTGCCGATGCAGGGGACACGGGTTCGTGCCCCGGTCCGGGAAGATCCCACATGCCGCGGAGCGGCTGGGCCCGTGAGCCATGGCCGCTGAGCCTGCGCGTCCGGAGCCTGTGCTCCGCAACGGGAGAGGCCACAACAGTGAGAGGCCCGCGTACCGCAAAAAAAAAATAATAATAATTTAAAAAAATTTAAAAAAATAAAATGAGGGGTAAATATTCAAGACCTTGGATTTGCAATGAATTCTTAGATATGATACCAAAAGCATGAGCAACAAAAGAAAAAAGATAAATTGGGTTTCATCAAAATTTTAAACTATTGTATGTTGTTTAAGAAGTCAACGGAAAAAGACACCTTACACAATGGGCAAAAATATTTGTAAACAGTATGTTTGATAAGTATCTAGTATCCAGATTAGTTTTTTTTTAAAAACCCTTACAACTTAAACAAAAAACAAACAGGAAAGAATACCAAACAACTCAATTTAAACATGGGCAAAGGACTTGAATAGACAAATGTCTAAAGAAGATATACTAATGACCAACAAGCACATGAAAAGATGCTCAACAACATTAGTCGTTTGCAAGTCAAAACCGCAATGAGGTACCACTTCACACCCACAAAGATGGCTGTGATCAAAAACTAAATGCAGAATAAGTGTTCGTATGTGGAAGAATTAGAACCCCTGTACATTGCTACTAGAAATGTAAAATGGTTCAGCCACTGTGGAAGACAGTTTGGTAGTTCCACAGAAAGTTAAATATAGATTTAACATGACTCAGCATTTCCACTCCCAGGTACGTATATAGCCAAAAGAATTGAAAACAGGTGCTCAAACAAATCCTTATATGTTAATGCTCATAGCAACATTATTTGTAAAAGCAAAAAGTATCAACAACCCAAATTAATGGATCCGTGGTATATCCAGCTGACCCTTGAACAGTGCAGGCATTAGTGTGCCAAACCTGCACGCTGTTGAAAATCTGCAGTTGGGCCTTCACAGATTAAACTCACAGCAGATCGTGTAGTACTGTAGTGTGTGTTCAGTGAAAGAAAGTCGCATATAAGTGGACCCATGCAATTGAAACCCACATTGTTCAAGGGTCCACTGTACATGCAATAGAATATTATTCAGCCATAAAAGGAATGAAGTACTGATATATGGATGTACCTTGAAAGCATGCTAACCAAAAGAAGACAAACGTTAAAGGACATATATTCAGTTTTTATCAAGTATTCATAGTAGGTAGATCCATAAATACAACATGTAGAGTGGTGGTTGCCAGGGGCATAGTGAGGGTGAAGTGAAGAGTAAGTGCTTAATGAGTTTGGGGTTTTATTTTGGAGTGATGGAATTAGGGATGGTAGTTACACAACATCATGAATGTACTAAATGTCACTTGAATTGTTTGCCTTAAAATGGTTAATTTTATGTAATGTAAACTTCATCTAAATAAAAAAAAAGGAGAGGATTTTTTTTTTTTTTTTTTTTTTGTGGTACGCAGGGCTCTCACTGCTGTGGCCTCTCCCATTGCGGAGCACAGGCTCCAGATGTGCAGGCCCAACGGCCATGGCTCACGGGCCCAGCCGCTCTGTGGCACATGGGATCTTCCCGGACCGGGGCACGAACCCATGTCCCCTGCATCGGCAGGCGGACTCTCAACCACTGCACCACCAGGGAAGCCCAGGAGAGGATATTTTAAAAATAAATAAAAGAGCTCCTGTCTTGGTTTTAGCATATTTATTTGTTCTAATTATAAGACAGTACCTGTGCTGCCTTATCTAGCATGCAGTAAGGGGTTTACTGATTCTGAATAAATAGTTATTGAATTAACTAATCAGTATGTTTTATTCTAGAGCCCCCAGAAGCAGACCCAGAGTCAAGAATTAAATGCAAACTCTGAGTCAAAGCAGACATTGAGAAAAGGGATTGACTTGGGAGGGGTATAAAATATCCATAGATACAGAGAGAGGAAGTGAGACAATGAAGAGAAGGCATTCAGTAAAAGATGTATTATCAAGCATCCTACTACTGGTCTAGTGGAACTTAACCCCAGGGGGGCAACTCTGGGTGTAGTGAAAACACGTGCTTCAGTTATCCTACCCAATGACAAGGGAGCTGGGATATATATATACACCAACTCCTGGTAGGCATTGGTTGAGGACTGCTTTCAAGGGGAAGTTATTTCCCCAGTACTTTTGGCATGCCACCTTGGCAAGGAAGACACTTTTGTGGCCAGAGAAAGCCATCAGAGAAAAATAATGTGGGTCTTCACAGTTTGAAACCAGCCCAGTGTACAGTGAAGTGGTGAAGATGTTTTTTTTAAATACATAGATCTAAGAAAGAGCCCTATAATGGTTGCTTCATAGGCAAGGATTTTATTTTGATAAGCCCAAGGTGTGTTGGTTAAGAGAAATTAGGGAAAGGTTGCTTCTTGTGACTGTAGCACAATTCTACTCTGATATATTTTCTTTTTATTAAACAGCATCATCTTATGCAATTATATGAAACAGTTAAGTTATATGTGGATCCCTTTTTAAATAAAACCACTTTCAGTAGTCCCTGAGAGTAAGTCTTAGCAGCTTGTTTTCTGGAACCCTAGTTCAAGAAGCATTTCTCTAACGCAGTAATTCTCAACCAGAGGCAATTTGATCCCTAGAGGACATATTGGAATGACTCAAGACACTTTGGGTTGTCACATTGAGGGTGGAGGCGCTACTAGCATCTAGTTGCTAAAGGCCATGGCTGCTGCTCAACATTCCACAATGCACAAGACAGCTCCCCAAGACAAAGAATTATTTCGTCCAATATGTCAACAGTGCCAAGGTTGAGAAACTCTGCTCTGAAACAGCACTGTCCAGTAGAATTCTCTGTGCTGAAAATATTTTACATCAGGGCTGCCTAATACTGTCGTCGCGTGGCTGTTGAGCGCTTGAAATATGGCTAGTGTGACCATGTGCCAGTTATGATGAACTATCCTGAGGAAATAAATAAGACTGTATCTTTACACGCTTTGAAGTCAGAGGTCATGGTCTAGTATAAAGACAGATTCTTAAAAATAACTTATCGTAAAAGAATGTGGTAAGTGTTAGAGGATGAGTAACGTGCGGAATTTGAGACGTCGGGACTCGGACAATTAACAGTTCTCTAAGGCAAATTTCCACTCTTAGCTCAGAACATTGTAATGTGTAAAAGCTGTATTCTTTGCAAAGATAAAAAAAAATTTTTAATCTTTTGTCATCTGACTCATTGCTTCATTCTTATTTTACCCTGTTGAAAATACATATAAAAGACTGGAATCTGATGGGGAGTTCTGCTTTATTTAACAATACTATTGAGTTTCTCAAAATAATTTACGAAGTAAGTCTATTAAAGTATTGATTTTTTCATAAAGGATAATACAAATGGCATGACAGTCTCTTTAACATTTTAATTGAGCTTAAAATTAGTCTTGCATTTGAAACGATCTTGCCCAGAAAAATGGTTGGAGAACTTAAAAAAAATTAATATAAAAAAAATTGATGGGCCACCTAGGCTGTGAAAACATTAAAATCTGAATCTAAAATATGGTTAGCCGTTGTCACATCTTTCTTTGAAGCTTAAGTAACTCAGTATTCCCCAGTAGGATACCCAGTGATTCAAAGTGACATGTATACTGTCAGCTCATTTCCCTTCCCAGTGTGGGTACGATTTGCGTCCACAGAAATATGTGAAAAAACTTACTAGTCTTGAGTGCCAGAACCCTCCCAAAAGCCATCTTTGTCACCTAAACAAATAAATTAATGATAACATAAGGAAAAACAAACATTAATTTGCATGGGTCTGGAAAAGACAAAAGCCAGTTTATCAATTTAGAAAAGGGGAAAAACGAGATTGGCCTCACAGCAAGCAAATAATAATGTGTTTTCTCTGTTCACTGAAAAATCATTTTTGAGGGACAAATCCTCCTTATACAAAAATTCCAAAAAATATGTAAATACTACCCTTCTAAGAAGTGGAGTTTAATTCTCCCTTCCCACTTGAACGTGACCTGGACTTGGTGACTTGCTTTCAGAAAATAAAGAAAGGGAGAAATACAGTTGCCTCTTGAGCAACATGGGTTTGAACTGCACAGGTCCACTTATATGCAGATTTTTTTCACTAAATACGTGCTATAGTACTACACAGTCCACAGTTGGTTGAATCCGTGGATGTGGAATTGTGGATACAGAGGACCAACTGTAAAGTTATATGCAGATTTTCGGCTATACGGAGGGTTGGCACCCCTAACCCCTGCATTGTTCAAGGGTGAACTGTAATAACGACAACAGAGAAGGAATCTGGCAGGCACCGCCTTAACTAAGTGGTCAGTTTAACGTTGCCACTGATAATCTTGTTGATACCATGTTCCCCCCGATATAATGTGATGCAAAGGGCAATTCTGACAACCCCGGTCTAATCATGAGAAAACTTGAGCCACAACTTAAGAGACATTCTGCAATATTCCTGACTAGTCCTCTTCAAAATTGTCAGTCATGAAAAATGAAAAACTGAGAAACTGTCAAACTAGAAGAAACCAAAAGGACATTATGACTAAATGCAATGGGAGATCCTAGACTGGATCCTGAAACAGAAAAAGGACATTAGTGGAAAAACTGGTGAAATTTGAATAAACTCTATAGTTTTGTTAATAGTATTATACCAATATTTGCTTAAATGTTTAGATAAATATACCATGGATATATAAGGTATTATCATTAGAAGTTGTGTATCAGGCACCTGGCAAGGTATCAGGTACATAGGAACCTTTTCTAAGTGGTATAATGAATGAACAGATAGTATTTATGTTTGTGTTTTATTAGAGGCTAATTTTCAAAATAAGGTCAAATCATGACTCCTGTAGAAATGTGAAATGAATTATGTCAAACATTTTATTAAATCATTAATGAGAGAACCAGTAAGATGTTACAGTTGGTTCAGAGGATTCAGACGTATATGTAAACAATCAGGAATGCTGATAAAAATTGGTAACAGATGCAATACTGGTGACTGTCTGCATGGAGGAGTCAAATACATTTGCATTTCTACAAACAAGAATCATTTGTATTACCTTCAGCACCCCGCACAAGTTGACTCCAGAGTTGCAAAATAGCCCAACCAAACACTAAGGTGCTTATTACCCTTAAAGAATCAGATACCTCCGAAACATTTTCTTAGGGAATATTATTCCATGGAAAAGACACACAGTAATCGTGTAACAATTTCAGAGCCTTTGATTATTTCTTTTTTGTGTAACAATTTCAGAGTCTTCGATTATTTCTTTTAACAGTTTGTATCAGGAACTTGAACCAAATTGGACCAAAAATCAAAAATAGGGAAAGTGGATATTTATTTGCATGAACTCAAACTAAAGTCAATGCAAATACTAATATTTTATTAAACTGTAAACCAGATCATAATTTAGGTTTTGTTTGTTTTGTTTTCATTTTGCACAGTAGTGTGAACCAGAAAAACTACAGTTTTAAATGTTTTAGAAATTATAAAATGAAAGCAAAATCACAATATCAAAATATTTACTAAATCCAAATAGAATCTATATACTTTTAGCTTGTACCCGTGGTTTACTTTTTTTTTTTAAATAAATTTACTTACTTATTTTTGGCTGCGTTGGGTCTTCGTTGCTGCCCACGGGCTTTCTCTAGTTGCAGTGAGCAGGGGCTGCTCTTCGTTGTGGTGCGCGGGCTTCTCGTTGCGGTGGCTTCTTTTGCTGTGGAGCACGGGCTCTAGGCGCGCAGGCTTCAGTAGTTGTGGCGCACGGGCTCAGTAGTTGTGGTGCAACGGCTTAGTTGCTCCACTGCATGTGGGATCTTTCCAGACAACGGCTCAAACCCGTGTCCCCTGCATTGGCAGGCGGATTCCTAACCACTGTACCACTGGGGAAGCCCTGGTTTACTTTTTATAAATGTCGCTGTTCTTACTTTTTTCATGATGTCTAAGCTATTTCACTAAATGGTATCCCCCTCATACCTGGGTTTTGAACTTTCATTCTAATTTTACTTAGACAAGTATTAAAAAAATAAAATTCAGCTGAGTAAATTTTAAAGATCTGTTGGCTTTGCTCAATGATTCATGAATTGGGTAGCATCCCGTGTAGCAGATAAAAAGGAGTTCTGAGGAGCTGTACAAAATGAAAGACTTTTATAGGCAGAAGGGAGCAGGGAAGGGACTTCCCTGGTGGCACAGTGGTTAAGAATCCGCCTGCCAATGCAGGGGGCACGGGTTCAATCCCTGGTCCGGGAAGATCCCACATGCCACGGAGCAGCTAAGCCTGTGTGCCGCAACTACTGAACCTGTGCTCTAGGGCCTGGGAGCCACAACTACTGAAGCCCATGTGCCTAGAGCACAGAAGTCACTAAAATGAGAAGCCTGCGCACTGCAGCAAAGAGCAGCCCCAGCTCACTGCAACTAGAGAAAGCCTGCACGCAGCAACGAAGACCCCATGCAGCCAAAAATAAATAAATAAATAAATTTATTTATTTTTTAAAAAAAGGGACAAGGAAGTTATACTAGCAAAAAGTAAATTGGTTGTGTCAGGGTCCCTTTCCTTTAGGAGATGGTTGGGGTCTGTATGGCAGATTACCTCAGTAATACAGCCCTGGTGATTTCTGATTGCCTGGTTTAAGGTTCCATTTCTGGTAGAGCCAGAAGTGTAATTGAGTTAAGTCTCAGTTTGGTGATGTGCGGCTTAGCATAAGTGACTCCATTTGGGGCCTGTTGTCTTATTTTTAACACAAGTAACTGTGAGAAAGTTTATTAACATCTTTGTGCCTCAGTTTCCTCATATGTAAACCAGAGATGATAATGGAAATATCTGCTACATACGGTGGAATGAAAGAAAATGTTTGAAAACCATATATCCAACAAAAGACTAGTATCTAGGACAACATTATGCTGAGTCAAATAAGCTAGTCACAGACAGATAAACATTGCATGATTCCACTTATATGAGGTATCTAAAATAGTCAAATTTATAGAATCAAGAGTGGGATGGTAGTTGCCAGAGGATGAGGGTAGCGGGAAATGGGGAGTTATTAATCAACAGGAATAAAGTTTCAGGTAAACAAGATGAATAAGGTCTAGAGATCTGTTGTATAACATTGTACCTATAGTCAACAATAATGTACACTGAAAAATTTAAGAGGGTAGATCTAATGTTGTGTTCTTATGACAAAATAAAATTTCTTTAAAAAGACTTGTATCTAGAATATATAAAGAATTTTCAAACCTCAGTAATAAAACAACAAACTAATTAGGAACTGAGCAAAAGATATGCAGAGACATTTTACCTAAGAAAATATACAGATGGCAGATAAGCACATGAAAAACTTGTCAACATGAACCATTAGGGAAATGCAAATTAAAATCATAATGAGATACCCCTACATACCAATGAGAATGGCTAAAACAAAAAATTGTGAGGACGCCAAATGTTGGCAAAGATGCAGAGAAAATGGATCATTCATACATTGCTGGTGGAAATGTAGAATGGTACAGCCACTCTAGAAAACAGTTTGCCAATTTCCTGTAACACTAAACATGGAATTATTATTCAACTGAGTAATTATACTCTTGGGCATTTATCCCAAAACCTATACAAAAATGTTCATATCAGCTTTATTGATAATGGCCCCAAACAGGAAACAACCCTGATGGTTTTCAACAGTTAATGGTTATACAAACTGTACTACATCCATACCGTGCAATACTGCTCAGAATTTAAAAGAAATGAAACATGGATACATGCAACAGCTTGAGTAAATCTCCAGGGAATTATGCTGAGTAAAAACTAATCTTTAAAGGTTACATACTGCATGCTTCCATTTCTATAACATCCTTGAAATGACAGAGTTCTAGAATGGAGAACAGATTCGTGGTTGCCAGGAGGCAGGGACAGCAGGGAGAAAGGAGAGAGGTGGGTGTGGCTATAAAAGGGCAACATAGGAGGGATTCTTGTGGTGTTGGAACTATTCTTTATCTTGATTGTATGACCATCAGTATCCTGGTTATGATACTGTAGTATAATTTTGCAAGATATTACCTTTGGGGAAACTGGCTCAGAGGTACATTGGCTCTCTCTGTGTTATTTCCCACAAATGCATGTGAATTGACAATTATCTCAAAAGTATAATTTTAAAAAGCAAATAAAATCAAATAAAAACATTCCATGAATTTTAGGATTTCAGACTTACTTTCATGCTTCACTTAAGTTTTTAAAAAATTTTCTCCGTCTCAGTTACGAGCTTCTATAATAAAGAAACTATGTTTTGTATTCCTTAAACCCCCATATTACTTCAACTAATGATGAGCGTATATTAACAGTGTAAAGTTCATTGAGTAAATAGAGAAAGAGATTTGCTTGTATATGTAAACATTGTATTAACATGTTTCTCTCTGATATAAATTTGCACATAGAAACTATAAAAAATCTTTTCAAATTATAGTTGACCCTTGAACAACCCAGGGCTTAGGGGCACTGACCCCTCGCACAGTTGAAAATCCACGTATAACTTTACATTTGTCCCTCTGTACCGGCGATTCCACATCTACAGATTCAACCAACTGCAGATCGTGTAGTACTGTACTATGTATTTAGTGAAAGAAATCTGCATATAAGTGGACCTGAGTAGTTTAAACCTGTGTTGTTTGAGTCACCTGTTTTTGACTTAAGATAGTTTTTTAAAAGGTGATAATTTATGGGGTTTTCTTTTCTTTTTTACATTACTTATTTTAAAATAGGTAATCGTTTTCATGGGTCAGAAATCCAAACTTACAAAATGGTATACAGTGAAAATTCTTTTCCCTATTGTCCACTCCATTCCCCTCCCAGAGGCAACCAATGTTGTCAGCTTCTTGTGTATCATTCAGGAGATATTGATGAATTTTTAAGCGACTATACATACATTTAGGTATGTGTGTTTCTATGTATATACATTTTTACATAAATGGTAGCATGTTATACGTACTTGTTCTGAATCATGCTTTTCTTCTCCAGTAATATATCTTGCACATTGTCGTGTATCAGTACATCGTGTATTAGTTTGCAATGGCTACCATAACAAAATACCACAGACTGGGTGGCTTTAGCAACAGAAATGTATTGTCTCACAGTTCTACAAACTAGAAGCCTGAGATCAAGATGTCGGTAGGGTTTGTTCCTTCTGAAGGTGGAGAGGGAGAATCTGTTCTGTGCTTTTCCCCTAGCTCCTGGTTGTTTGCTGGCAATCTTTGGCATTCCTTGGCTTGTAGATCTCTGCCTCCGTCTTCACAAGGCGTTTTTGCTGTGTGTGTGTCTGTCTCCAAGTTTCCCCTTATAAGGACGTCAGTCATATTGGATTAGGGCCCAACCAAATGACCTCATTTTAACTTGATTTCCTCGGTAAAGTCTCTATCTCCAAATAAGGTCACATTCTGAGGTACTGAGTGTTAAGACTTCAACATTTAAGTTTTAGAGGGGGGCACAGTTCAATCCATTAAAAAAAAGCATAGCCATTCTTTTAATGACTACATAGTGTTCCATTATGATGATGTGTCATTTATTTAAGTAGGATCCTGGATATTTTATTGTTTTCAATACAGTTTTTCTCCTAATATTAGCCTAAGTTGCATAAAATAGAACTATAGTATCTAAGACTTACTGAGGTATTATTTAAGCAGTGATTACCCCTGTAAACTTCAAGTGCCTTGAAGGCAGTATTTATATATTAAGGGAGGAGGAGAGACTTTTGAAGTTCAAAAATAAATAAATACTTGATAACAGCCTAAGGATGTATGGAAAAGAATAAATGTCTCTGCACTGGAGGTCAGGGAGGGGGCTTGCCTTATCTAATATTAAACTTCCCATAAAGCTTCTGTAATCCATATCGTACAGTATTAGCACACACAAAAAAAGAGACAAATAGATCACTTAAGACTTCAAGTCCAGAAGGAGATCAGATTGTTTGAGGAAACATAATGTGGCAAAAGTGTTACTTTAATTCAATGGGGAAGAAAAAGATATTTTATTCCATAAATGCTGCCAGCACTCTTTGCAGTCCCTCTTGGAGATCACAGTTTATCTCCTAGCTCATGCAATATAAAAGCAAATTTCAAGTACATTAAAGTTTTAAATACAGAAAGAAAAATCCTTGGTCTGAGGAAGATCTTTTCTAAACAACACAGGAAACCCAAAAGTGATAAGGGAAAGGTAGCCCTATTTACTACATAAAAGTAACAGAAAACATAGTCAAAAGACAAATGATTAAGTAGATATAATTTGCAACATATATGACATAAAAGGATGCATACACCTAGTATACAAATACCTCCTACAACTCAATTTATAAGGAGACAACTCAGCAGAAAACCAGTCAAAGTATAGGAATATGCAATTCACAGGAAAGGACATCCAGATAGCGGGAACACGAAACTATGAAAATATACGCAACCTCATAGTAGTCAGGAAAATGACAATAAAGAAACAAGACACCATTTTCCATTCATCAGATGGACAATAATTACTAATAACTTCTGATGAGGGAAAAGATCACTCTCACACATTGCTGGCAGGAACA
Source organism: Leucopleurus acutus (assembly GCF_964270905.1). Lineage (NCBI taxonomy): Eukaryota > Metazoa > Chordata > Mammalia > Artiodactyla > Delphinidae > Leucopleurus > Leucopleurus acutus. The sequence goes on along the minus strand of NC_139148.1, from coordinate 27,224,145 downwards.
TAAATTGCTGTGGTGTTTGAGGAAAGAAATGTGTTATCTATTAAAATTTCAAAGTGCACATACCTTTTGATCTGTTACTCCATTTCTGAGAATCAATTCTACAGAGATAAAAGTACCCATATGACAGGCTATATATGTAGAGAACGTTTATTGCAACATTGTTGGTAGTGGTCAAAAAGTAGAAATAAAGCAAATATCCATCATTGGGGAAATTATTGAATAAATTATGGAATTATGATGGCTCTACAGAATGAATTAGTTTTCAATCTAGTTAGAATTGTGCCGGCTTTCCTGAAGGGTTAACCATGATACCTTCTTGACAAACAAAACAAGTTTTAATAAAAATGTGAACCCATTTTAAAAATGAAAAAGACAACATCTTCTAGGATTACATGACCATGGGGGAGGAATGGAAGGATATATACCAAGTTAGTAGTTTTTGTTACCTTGGATGCTCAAAGGAGAGAGAGTGAAAGCAAAATAAGAGGGAGAAGAAAAGAATGTATCAAATTGTATAAAAAGTGAAAATTTGGGATAAAAATATTGAGGACGTTTTTGTCTTTGAATGTTGTTTTAATATTATATTTTATTCTCTAAAGAAATATGGGTAGAGGGGAAGCCCTGACAAGCATAGTGTCTGCCATGTAGGCACTCAATACATAGCAGCTATTTATTATCATTAGACTGATAATACAGCACTACCCATCTTGATATGTTTAGATTGGCACCTGGTAATACTGAGCCTGTATTTGAAGGACAAATGTCATTACTATTACAAAACTAATTGTAAAATTTTGTCTATAACTAGCACTGGTGAAGGAGGACCAGCCAGTAATATGGTGTATACTGGCCTCGGGGTGGAAGGGTGGTGCTCAAGGCAATTCAGATTTTCCCTCCGGACAGGCTGTCCTAGGACCTTTTCCCTTCCCCCATTTTTGCGTATTCAGGTCTAGCCCAAAGGGCAAGGAGGTATGACTCTCCTCATCAGTCACTGAGCTAAACTGGAAATTGTGTGACAGTTTAGCAGCTGCAAATGTGCCTTCCTGCAGATGGGATCCTCGCCCTCAATCCTGGATAAAGTTCTGAGGCTCTCACTGCTGGAGCTTGTGAAGTAGAACTTTGACCACATCCCCCTCAAGTTCCTATAATTAGCAGGCAACTTGTTAAACAGTATATGACTCATAAAAGCACTGCTACAAATTCATGCTGGGCTGTGTGTAAGAACAGGGCAAAGGGAAGCCTTTGGAAAGTATCGTAATTTTGAATCATCTTCTTCCTTCCTCAGTTCCTAACTAGCTCACTAGTCACCCAGATATACAGTGAGCGCATCGAAAAGGAGCAGTTAGTGGTTAATATATTGATATCACAGACACCTGAAAGTATTCACTGAGCTCTATTTTTTTAAAAATAATTTTCCCTCTATTATGGAAGCACTAGACTATGAGAGTCAGTTGATCTGCATTCTGCTGCTAGTTTTGCTGTTAACTAGCCGTGTCACTCTCAGTAAATCTGTAAACATTCTGTTTCCTCGTAAGTAAATTAAGAGGCTTAGCTAGATTATCTCTAAGGCCCCTCTAGCTCTAGATTTCATAATTTACTACCTTTATTTAAATAGCATCAAACTTGTAGCTTTTAATTATAAATGCTGGGTCCAGCCAACGACTGTAAGGTTTAAGTGTGCGTATATTTACAAAGCCTTACAGAGCAAGGCGCTGTCTTTTTCAAGAGCCTATTCTGATGTGTCCTTTTCAGTGATATAAATGAAAGCGAGTCTGTGGGCCCACTGAATCCTACTGCCCTGATTATTGTGAAGCTCATTCAGCTTTGTGATGAGCTTCTCTTTGTGCCACTTTAGACAATGTTATATTGAAGATTTGATAATTCAAAGTTTTGTTTAATAGTCATTTTTTTAAAATTCTCATAGACTCAATTATGTCATAATTATTATCTTAAAACCTAATCCCCTTGTTACGCAAAGCATGGTTCATGGACCACAAGCCTCAGCACCACTTGGGAGCTTGTTAGAAATGTGGAATCTCAGGCTCTGTCTCAGAACCGTTGAATCAGAATCTTCATTGTAACAAGGTCCTCAAGGAATTTGCATGCACATTAAAGCTTGGGAAGCACCCCCCGTGTCACACATATGCATACATCACATCTTATTCACTGCCAGAGAGAGAGAAAGATGTGAGACCAGCAGCTCTCAGATGAAGATTAGTTATAACTGCATGACCTTTACCTCAGTGACCTTTAATGTCCTCATCTGTATAAAATGGACTCGAAACAATATTACACAGTATTCTCGAGTGTCTAAGGCCACTTTGAAAAAGAAGACACCCAAGATTCTCTCACCTAAGATTTTTAAGAGCTTTCCGCTTATGCAAGAGTAGGGGTGTGATTTCCCAGGCAGAATGTCTAACAGAAGACAACATTGTGAAGAAGAAAAAAGTACAAGCGCTCCTGGGGACGCTAAGAGGGAGTAGCCAGAAAACCCAAAGCAAAGAAGAGGAAAAAAGTGAATAGGAAGCTGAGCAAGGGAAAAACGTAAAGGTAGAAGAGGGGCTAGCACTGTCAGGGACTATCAGGAAGCTGACTAAGCTTGGTGTGAATGCTATCCCTTGGAGTTTTAGTAAATAAGAGGTTCATGATGATGTCATCTAAGAATTTACAGTGGAACCAGAGCCAAGCACACTGACTGTGGTGAGTTGAGGATTAGGGAAGTGGAGGTGAGGAATAGAGAGGAAGACGTGGAAGGAGTCTGAGAAATGGAGCAATAGCTAGAGAGGAGTATAAGAATACACATAGCCAGCACCCCAGCAGTGGAATGGCTACGAGTCTGAACTCATTAACAAATGATCTACTAATTAAAACTCACAGTGTCATAGGAACTTACAGACTCACTGAATAATAGCTGAGATGTCTCTTTGCTCCTTAAAGAGATAATTGCGTATGAAACTCATCTTTCAGTAGTGAGATACTCTTCAGTGCCATCTTTCTGTTTTCCGTATTTTTCTTAGTTTGAATTTTTTCTCTTATCATGAAGATAAAATGGTAATTTTACTTCTCCTGTAACTTATTTTAATGATTGGTACAAACTCCCTTGGCAGGTTTTCCGCTGAGTGTGTCCTGACAATATCACTGAGATTTGCATTGACTGTCATTGAACTCAAACCAGTCACCAACTGTGTGGTTAGATAGCCCATAGGCATTCTACTTTATTTTCCCCTTTCAAGGAGATCTGGGCATGCGATCATAGGGGAAGAAGGAAGAAAGAAATTCAAGAAGCAGCAAAATGAAAGAAAATTTGGCTTATGGAAGAGAGGTCTTTGTATTACAATAATAATGCCAATTATATACATATGTGTGTGTGTGTGTATATATATATATATACACACATACATATATATATATATATATATATATCTATATCTCCTCCATGTACATACACATAGAGCGAAAGAGAGCAAACTCTACTTTCCAGCAATGTAAAATTCTACTCAGATATTTACTTAAAGAGAAAAGTCAGTCTCTATATAATGAGTATTATTCATAGATTGCCACTCTTCAGAGCTCTTCATTCCACCGTAATACCATCTTTCTTAGAGGGTTCACAAGACACTTTGTTATCATCCAATACCTCCTGTCATTTTTATAAGCAAAATTATTCCGGCTGTATTCAAGGGACTGAATCAAACACTATGCCTGTCTCCTCCCAATTCTGCAGTGTTTTTATTCTGGAGTGCCTAAGGCAGCTATGAAAGAGAAGAGAAGTCACCTAAGGAGAGTTAGAGGGTATGCGTATCAGGGAGAAGTGCAAACCCCACCCCTTTGAGCTCAATTGATTTTTTTCTAATCTGTATTTATATGTGACTGTGATGTGTGCGCTGATTTTATGTGTGGATAAATATGAACCTCAGATCTGTTCTTTGTGATTAGAAAAATCTTCTTTTATCCCTTCTTTTACACTCCATCCTTTCTCCTTCCCCTCCTTCCTCAACTGAAACATTAAGTTATTAATAAGCAGATTGGGGTAATCATTTTGATATACTGTTGTTTGATAGATTCATTCATTAATTCTTTTTTTAAATTAATTTTTATTGGAGTATAGTTGCTTTACAATGTTGTGTTAGTTTCTGCTGTACAGCAAAGTGAATCAGTATATGTACACATATATCCCCTCGTTTTTGGATTTTCTTCCCATTTAGGTCACCACAGAGCACTGAGTAGAGTTCCCTGTGCTATACATTCATTAATTCAATAAGCATTAATTGAGCACTGGCTGGGTGTTAAACCCTGTACTAACTGTTAGATTTAAGGATGAAAATGATAAAACCCTTGGCCTCAAGGAGCCCAGAGTATAGTTGGAGAGACAAATAGGCAAATCAGTCACAGTGCAACGTGTTCCGTCTTCAAAGGTTTATCCCAAAGTGTATATATATACTCTGAGCTGGAGATGTCTCTGATGCTGCCCTGAGAAGCCTAATAGTCAATTAGATTATGATGTTTGGGCTGAGAGGATGCTGGGAAAATCTGCTACTACCATAGAAATTACCCACAGATTTTTGGATATCTTCATTCAAAATAGTTCATGGTCCACATGAGCCACTGTCTTGCCTTTTTATAAGGAAGAATCTAAGTTCTGCATCATGAACTTCTTTGGACCTTCCTGGCTTTCTCCCTGCGCTTTGCCTGCCAATATCCTAGTCATCCTTGAGGGACCATCTCCCGCAGCTCCTCAACCACAGTTCTGGATCCTCCAACCAATTATGTTTCTCCCTTCTTCAAACCTCTAAAGCTCTTTATTTGTACTTTATTTGAACTAATTGTGTTTAGTTTCTGGAGAGCATTCTCTATTGTTATCATTATCCTATTAACTCTTTGAGAATATATTTTTTCATCCCTATAGCCCCGTGCAGTATCTAGTGGAGTGCCTTAAATAAATGGGCAGTAAATAAATCCCAACAAATGTTAAGTTAAATTGCTCCAACTTGTGTATTTACTTTTACACTGGCATTCAGTGATAATATATGTTGAAATAAACAAACACCAAGATCTAATTCTGTTTCTGCTTATTATTTATTTAAATAATAACATTTTAGTCCAATTGAGTTATGTCCTTCAGTGATACTTTAGATCCACATTTGTTTTTGCATTGTTTTAAATGCCATCAAGGGATTCATGTGAGTTTTTTAAAAATATTCTTTGAATGGATAAGTGAAAGTAAGCATCATCAGAATATGATGCCTATTTTTTTTTTAATTCAACACTTCTTTGATGAAATATTTATTTGTGGGCTTTTCCTCCTGTATTTCTTTTCTAGATGTGGTCTCACAAATCATTTCAGAAGTCAGTCCATTTCAAGATGTTTGTCTTTTGTGCTTTTTTTGCTCCATAGAAAATCAAGTTTATTCCTTAAAAATGCAGCAAATGATTGAGCAAATTAGAGGAATTATCATCATCAACTCCAAATTTCTTTTTTCCTGCATCTAGTTTCAGTTCCTTAGCCAGAGTCATCTTTCAACATGAAGGCTGACCCTGTTCCCTCCATATCCATGTTTAAGACTCTTCTGTACCTTTAAGGTAAACTCCCACACTCTTGGAGTAGCATTCAAGGTCTTTCATGATCTAGTTTCTCCCAGGCCCCATTTCCTTGACTCCCCATGAGGAAGATATATAGCCAAAAAATCAAAGCTATCTAGACACTACTCACCTTATATCTCCATACTTCTGTCTGCTGGGAAGACCTTCCACCTAACCTCACCACCTCAGCCCAAATAATTCTTCAAAATAATCTCAAACTCCAGAATAGACTTCTGGTCCACAGGGGGTCCCAGATCTCTCAGTCAGGAAGTCATACAGGATAAGCATGCCCCCCAAAGCTGTTGTTTAAATATTTCAAAGTTAAATGGTTAATAATCATATTTACAGAAGAAGACATGGCAACAAAATGGTGGCATTTGTATAAAAAATACGAAAGGTATAAAAATGTTTAATCGTACAGCAAAATTGAGAGAATTTTACCGTGAGCATCTGTATAGCCACCACCTATATTTTGCGATTAACATTTTACTATTCTTGCTTTATAGCATATCCGTCCATCTACCTATCACGTGAGCAATTAACATGATGCAATTGTGACCTCCATGTACACTAATGGTCAACCTATCTGAGAGATCATGGCAAAGAAAGACTCCCAGACCAAATTAAAACAGTCAAATCACACAGTTTATTAAAATCAGTTAAGACACACAGGGAGAAACAAGGGGAAAAGGTATGGGTTAAGTTAACACACTTAGGGCTGATTATAAACAGGCTGGAGGGCCCCATTACTTGAATTCTGGGATTCATATTGCCTATATGTCCTGTCTCTACTGCATCAGGCTTCCCCACTAATGGTGTGCTTACAAGGACCCAAGCTGAGTTTCCAGCAAGGGAGTCAGCCGTGGGGTGGTGACTGGGTCAGTGACACACACTTTACCAGAGACAGAGACAAGAATGCATGGCCACAGCTCTAGCTTGCCAGTTAGCCTGATAAGTAGCTGTGTTGTTCTTAGGCAGAGGACTTAGGGGGCTAGAATGGGTGTCACCAGTGGGTGGCTGAATTAAGACCTCGTGAATATTAAGTGCACAGGAATATTTATTGTATCCTGACTAGTTAGCGCCTCCTGTATACTTAGCGCCTCTTTTACATTTGATCTCGTGTATTTAGTATATTATGAATCTTTAGTGCCCAGGTGCCTCATGCATATTAGGTATCTTTTGGTCCTTCCATTCCTCACTATCTGTGTTTAACACAAATGTGTCTACCTGTGTTTTAACTACTTATCTTACACTTAACACATTCTAAGAATTATGTCGATGTCTAACAAACTTTTCCTACTAGCTAATTACACCTAAAACATCTTAAAAGGTGTTGCCAGTGTTTTACAAATGCAAACTTATTCATCTAATATAATTGAATATTCACAAAAGCAAATACACCTTACACTCAGATATGTAGTCTTTGTTTCTTTGTTTCTGTTACATGTGTCCTTTTGACCAGAAGTCCTTAGTTATTAAAAAAAATCAAGGGCTATAATATTTGAACTGGATTTGATACTCCCTACCTAACCCTGATATTCCCTTCTCAGGACACGAAGAGTGCTTTTCTAATTTTTTTTGCTCAGTTAAGGTGTGATAATAACTCTCTAATTGGGCTAATTGTCCCTGGGCCAGACGATACACAAATATCTGTCCTTAGAAGTATAAGTATGTGGATGTACCAAAGGAATGCAACACTGCTTAAAAAACAATAGCAAGCATGTATTATTTCTTTATTCCCTGAATAAAGCCCTGAATGGCTCCCCCGGGATAAAAGTGGCTTATAACTTTGCAGTGGTGTGCTGGAACTGGCTCACATAGGCTCCTAAGAGCCAACTGTATGCGTCTCTTTCCATTGAATTCCTCATTCAGTGACATCAAGTTGGTAACTTGAAATTGGTCACGGTGGGAGTATTTATACCACAGAAATAGTCAAAGGCTACAATTAGGGCAACCCGAACAGCCCCAAAGCCTGTTACTTAACGTTTACCAGCATTCCACTGCTTCCATGGCCTTTCATGCTCTTACTTTATGTAACCCCCTCGGGCTTTATCCCTCTTTACTGAACTCCACAGTCAAATGAAGTATCTTTTATTTCTTGTTTCTGCCCCTCCGTGCACATAGCTCCTTCTCTTAGGAACACCCTGGCCCTCCTCTCTCACCTTGCCTTGCTAGCACCTCATACAGACATTCCTGAATATCCCAAAGTGGTTCCTCTGCACCTTTAATGTGCTACCTCAACAAATTTATCTTATCCTTTGTCATATGGTATTTTAATTGTCTGTGGATTTGTATTCCCCTCTAAGCTGTAAGCTTCTTCAGGTCTTTTCACTTCTGTTGTACTTGTATATATCTTCCACATAATAAATGTTTACTTAAAGCCTGAGTGAATAAATAAATAACTAACAGGAGTCAGTGAATGGATATCCAATACTGGTTCATTTTGTATCAAAGCGGTAACAGTTTATTTTATTTTTTTAAATTAATTTATTTTGGCTGCGCTGGCTCTTAGTTGAGGCAAGTGGGATCTTTAGTTGCGGTGTGTGGGATCTTTTTATTTTAGTTTCGGAAGGCGGACTTCTTAGTTGCAGCATGCGAACTCTTAGTTGCGGCATGCATGTGGGATCTAGTTCCCCAACCAGGGATCGAGCCTGGGCCCCTTGCATTGGGAGCATGGAGTCTTACCCACTGGAGCACCAGGGAAGTACCGGTAACGTTTTATGTATTACCTTGCTTGGTGCTATGATCTGAATGTTTGTGTCCCTTCCAAATTCATATGTTGAAATCCTAATGTCTGGTGTGATTGCATTTACTTGGTGGGGCTTTTGGAAGGTCTTAAGCCATGAGGGTGGAGTCCTCATAAACGGAATTGAAGTCTTATAAAAGAGGTTCCAAAGAGATCCCTAAACCCCTTCCACCACGTGAGGCCATAGCAAGAAGGCACTACACATGAGCATGCTGGTGCCTTGATCTTGGACTTTCCAACCTCCAGAGCAATGAGAAATAAATTTCTGATTTTGTAAGCCACCCAGTCTGTGGTATTTTGTTAGAGCAGCCCAAACAGACTAAGACACGTGGGGAAAGGAATGCAAGGCCACTCCCTGGCCTGGCTCATTTAAGAAAATCCTAATGTAGACGAGACCAACATCTGGCTGGGCAGAAGTACCAGGAACCCAACACTAGTGTTTCTCCCCACCAGGTACCAGCTAGTACAGACTATAGTCATATTTAAATAATGGGAAATGATGAGATTAGAGGAGATCTCTAAGGCAATGGCTCTGATGACCATTAGAATCAACTGGGAAGCTTAAAAAATGCCCAGGCTGCACCCCAGGCCAATGATACCAGACTCTTTGGAGGAAACCCACATATCAGGGTTTCTGAAAAGTTATTATTCCTAGTGATTCCAGTGCGGCCGAAGTTGAGTCCCAACTACGGTCTTCTGACGCTCATATTCGCTCCTTTTGGCATAGGTGAGAATTAAGGGAAGAGTTTTAACAGCCAGCTTTTCTACACTCTTTCTGAGACACGGATACTGTTTCATTGGTAATTTGTGAATAGCTGCGGATGTTAGTAGAGCTTGGCTGCAAAAAATTTCTGCTCCCACGCATTCTGATCCCATTTTGACACCGCATAACTGTTGGCGAAGGCAATTTCAACAATGAAGAAGTGGGAGAAATGACTACATTTTATGTAAATATGTATGCATTTGAAATTTCAAGGACATATGTCGTAATACCGTTTAAGATTTTAAATGAAGACAGTACTTAAGATTCCTCTATAATCAGATTTCTCAGCAGTAGAAAATATTGTCTTTTCTTTATAGCTATTAAACATATGGCTGAGAAAATGTTACTCGACAAGCCTTAAGATTTGAAATCTAACTTTATATTAATGCATATACTTTATTGCACAATCATGTTTGCCTTCTAATTATATTTGAAGAGTAGCTATCATTCGCTTTTTAAACTTAAAGGTACCGGCTGTGGGATGTCAATTATCTGATGCTCTGATGAGGCTTGATTATATGGTGATTGTTAACATACTAAAAGAGTTATCTATTTCTTACGTACTAATATATTTAAAACAAAGAATAAAACTCAGAATGGCCTGAAATTCTTTCTAGTTAGTCCTTCTGGCTTTGGACAGAGGACAAACAATCCCTTGCAGCTAGTTATCTACTTCCATCTTTAAAGGGCCTTACCCACGGGCTAGATGGTGTATACGTGAAAAATGTAAATGAAACTTTCAGGTGACAGAAGTGTCCAGGAGAGGACCACTCATGAGGGAGGGGATGCTAATGTTTAAGAACTAAACTCAGCTAGGCATTCACCCTTCCTGTTATGCAGCTAGAGCAGTGGTTCTCAAAACTTGACGATGCCCCAGAATCCCCTGGAGGGCTTGTTAAAACACAGACTGCTGGACCCCACCCCCAGATTTTCTGATTCCTTTAGTCTGGAATTCACCCTGATAATTTGCATCTCTAACAAGTTCTCAGGTGGTGTTGCTGGTCCACGGACCACAATTTGAAAACCACTGCTCTGGACAAGGGGAAAGCACCCTCCGCTTGCTAGATTTCCGTAAGTTTTGTTCCAGTTTCCCATGGACCTCCTGTGCTTGCTTCCTTCCTTCCTTCCATAATAATCATCATCATAGCAGCAGCTAGTAGTTCTTGAGTACTAAGTGCTAATCACTGTACATACACCACAACAGACCTTCGGGGAAGGTACTATTATCATCTCCATTTTGCAGGTGAGGAAACAAATAGGAAATTCGCCAAAGGTCCCAGAGCTGAGACTCAAGCCTATGTCTGGTTGACTCCAGAGCCCAGAATCTTAGTTTGTTCCAGATACGCTCATTTTGTGCTCTGATTTTCACAACCGAAGCATTCTAACGTGAGGCTGAGAGCAGCAGCCGGACGGGAGGGAACAGCCCAGTTGAGCAGGCACTGTGCTGGCAGGGTGGCAGTGAGGGGAGCTGAGCATCCTGACAAAAGGAGGAGACCCTGATTGTCTGCTATCCATCCCTCCTCCTGCCCAGCATCCGTCTGAGAGGTAACAAGCAGCTCTGTCAAGAGCATCCAGAAGTTTCTGGGTGCCGGACAGCGTTTGGGCGTTTGTTGCTGGGGATGAATCTGAGATGCTCGCAGTGCACATTCAGATACTATTTACAGTCTTCTAGGAAAAATATCAGTGTCGTGTCAAGAGGTCCTTTATGATGTGAATCGGAAAAGGACTGCAGACTTTAAATTATATGTCAGTGATGGTTTTTTGTCCTTTATTGTTAAGTGACAGATATTTACATTAACATTTTATTGGCACTTTTCTTTAGGGAAGTTTCTCTTTTTTTGATTTCACACATTATATGATAATTACTCATTTACAACTTTCACCCATACATACAGAGCATCCAGTTATGAAAATGCCCTGAGATTTGAGACTTGCTATTTTGGCTTTAAGAACTCTGACCTAGCCCTTGAAACTGAAATAGATTTTTATGTATGTAGTCAGAACTGAACCCAAAGCACATCTTTTAAAACTCAGGAATTTCTATGCTGCAGTTTTCTAGCCGTAGGTAAGATTTTACTTTAAAATTTGAGGGACGAATTCAGTTTACATACAAAGGAATGTAGGAAGTTTTGCAAACCCTATCAAATCCTGTGTATACAGTGTGTGCATCTGTTGTCATTTGGAGTACAAGATCCTGTATACTGTTTTGTGGGTGCAGGTTGGACATAACGTCTCAGATCATGTAGAAGAGATGCTGTAGATATCCTATCCATATCCCCTTAGCTTTGGGGTGGTAGATGGACATATGGGCCAGGACAGAAGTGCCAGTAAGAGATAAGGAATGAGAGTAGGTCTGGGAAAACCTCAGCTTTCTCTCCCCTCGCTGGGCTAATTTTGAAGCATGTTCCACAAGCTCTCAGAGGGTCCTGGGAATGCCAAGCTCCAGTTGCCCACATCAGTAACCTGCTCAGTAAAGCATTCGTGATTGTTTCTCCCCCTTCCTGTTCCTGTCTCCCTTTCCTATTCCCCACAGTGTTTTCGAGGGTCACCTCCTAAATAAACTACTTGTAGCCAAATCTTCTTTCATTTTAGCGGGAAGCCAGACTGAAACAGCATGATGGGCATGGAGATTGTTACTTTGGGGCCTGAGTGGACATGTTGGCAGTATTATACCACGTATGTATATATAACCTGTGTAATGTTAGGATACACGTTATTAGGATTATTTACTGACCAAGATTGCCAATCTGTATTGGAAATAGTTAAAATAAAAATAAAATAGTTAAATTGGGCCAAATGCTTGCCACATGCTTTAACATTCGATTGCATAATTAAACTAGTAAAGAGGAAAGGAAATTATTATCAGCTCTATCTTTAAAGGCAACTGATGTCCAAGGAAGTCATGAAGAAAACTCTTTGTGTTGATAAACCAAAAGCCTGTTCTAGCAGACTTCTGTGTTTATTGTTCTGTTTCTGACCATTTTATTCCAAACAAATAGACTGGCTTGTAATTATACCCCACCCTAACCAAGCACAGGGCCCCCATTCTTTGAAACAGTAACTAATTCAGTTGCGAGGAGAATATGAAGAGGGAGGGTGCATTATAAAAGGGCTGCAGTGAAAAGGGTGACCATTTCCACTGTGGACTCCATGCCAGTGGAGAGTTGATGGCAGAGCATGGTGGGAGATCTGAGGCATCAGTTGGCTGTGTCTCCCGGGGGTTCCTGAGGTTCAGATGCCACCCTGGAGAGTGGCGACTGTTCTTTCTCACCTTCCTTGAGTTATCGCTTAGATGATTCAAAGCCAGGGGCTGATGAGCTATTAGTGGGCTGCCTGGCTTGTTTTTGCCTGCTGAGAAATTTAGAGATTTCAGAATAATCTCGAACATAAGCTTTGGTGTAGTGTATGCTTTAAGCCAAGTACTGCACCTTTTTGTTGAAAATACTGTATAACTCCATACGATCTCTTATTCAGAGGTAATGTTGTTGTCAAAGATTTATGAAGTCAACAGGCTATAATGATTTTTTAAAATATCTAGTGGAACTTGTGCTGTGAAAAGTCATAATTACAGGGGTATGAATTTATATACATGGTTTTGGATTTGCAATTTTCATTTTGATTGTTTTTAAATATCATGCATTTTAGCCTAAATTAGGAGAAATATGTCATTTAAAAAATAAGTTTATTTATTTATTTATTTTTGGCTCTGTTGGGTCTTCGTTGCTGCATGCGGGCTTTCTCTAGTTGCGGCAAGCGGGGGGCTAGGCGTGGCTTGCGAGCTCTAGAGTGCAGGCTCAGTAGTTGTGGCGCACGGGCTTAGTTGCTCTGCGG